>NC_133774.1:123331361-123418012 GCF_003597395.2 Chelonoidis abingdonii
AGCCAGCAGGGCAGCTGGTGGAGAGCCGTGGTGACCGGCCAGCAGGGTGGCTGGCAGAGAGGCACAGCCAGCAGGGCAGCTGGTGAGAGCCATGGTGAATGGCCACAGAGAGGCACAGCCAGCAGGTGACTGGTGGAGAGGGCCAGAGTAGAGCCCCGCAGAGAGGCGTGGCGACTGGCCAACAGGGCGGCTGGTGAGAGCCATGGTGAGTGGCCAGCAGGGCGGCTGGCAGAGAGGCACAGCCAGCAGGGCAGCTTGTGGAGAAGCGAGGTGAATGGCCAGCAGGGTGGCTGGCAGAGAGGCACAGACAGCAGGGAGCTGGTGGAGAGGGCCAGAGTAGAGCCCCGCAGAGAGGCGTGGCGATTGGCCAGCAAGGCGGCTGGCAGTGAGGGGTGGTGAGTGAGTACCCGAGCAGCAGAGCATGTAAGGTGCCTCCTTACTGATCCACCCTGACCCAGGGTGGGAAGTGAACTCTATAGATGATCCTCTGAACTCTGGGGCTGCACTGACCAAGGACAGCAACTGTGAGCGAGGTGCAGAGAAGGGATGGGCATGTTAAAGGGACTCTTTTGGGTTGCTGGATTTAAGAACCTGAGGGGAAAAGGACGCTGCCCAATTTACTTGGGAGTGAGTCTTTTGCTCTTGGATTCTGTTTATTAACCCTAGCTGTGGTGGCTTCCCAAATTAATGCCACATTATTTCCCTCCTTTTATTAAAATTTTTTTGCTACACTGAGACTCTGTCCTTGCGAGAGGGGAAGTATTGCCTCTTAGAGGTGCCCAGGGGGTGGTGTGTAATTGTCCCAGGTCACCGGGTGGGGGCTCGCTCCAGTTTTGTGTTGTATTGTTCAAAAGGAACCCCTAGATATTGAACCCAGCCCTTGTTGCTGCCATCTCTGATTGGCAGATGGGTTACACAAACAGAGAACAAAAAACAGTCCCTACCCTAAAAAACTTACAATCTAGACATTGCTCACTCTAATGGCATTTTTATACCGATAACTGTGTACCTTAATTTACTCTTGGCAATGTTAACCATACCTGCACATGAGCAAGTAAAAATACATGCAGCGTATGTTGCTATGTAACTGCTATGCTTTTTTCTGTGTGTGCTGCATGTTTACATTTCCAAGAAACTGCTGTTTGTAGAAGACAGCTGCCATTTTGGGAGTCAGAGTGTGTCCTCTTCTCTCCAGCATGCCTGCACAACAGAGGGCATTTGGGTGTCAGGAAGTCCTGCTGAAAAATATAAGGATTGAGAATTAGATTTGAAGGTGACATTTCTGAGTGATTTGGAAATCTGGCTGACCCCTAACAGGGCAAGTGTAAGCCATGGCATGGGCATGGGAAGGAGGCTGGGTAAGAGAGTTTGTTTGTGCATTGTGCGTACAGGTATTGCAAGCTCCCTGGCACCAGTTGTGATTCATTGTGCAGAACTGCTGAAGGAATGTTACAAAACTCCATTTGAGCAGAGGTGGCAGAGGCCTTTCCAGGAGCTCGCATGCACTAGACAAGCTCTCTCCTGCTATCTGTCAAACAGCTTGCAGCTCCCATTTCAAGGCAGAAGAACCAATTATAAACTTTGAGAAAACACAGTTAATCTGTGCATGAGGATGGGAAAAGACACCACTCATGCCAAATCTTGTTAAGGTGACGCTCTTGGGTTCTCAAATTCTCTTTTAAAATCTGGAGTGTCTCCATTGATTTCAGTATTGTTCAGACACTTCAGGAATATTAACATCCAAACAAAAACAACAACAACAAAACCCTTGTATATTGAAGTGAATTTTTTTTAAAAAAAGTCAAAATAGTTCAGTTAATATTAAAGACTTTTTTTAAAAGCCAACCCTAAATATGGCCCTGTTTAAGTTAAAAATAACTAGATGACAGTGTCCCTTGAATTTAAACAACTATTCCATAGTCTCCTTTTTTAATCAATTTTAAAAAGATGTAATAATGAGGACAGTGAGACCATTGTATTAGTTATAAGATTAGAGTAGTCATCAGCTTTATAGAATCATAGAAATCTAGGACCGGAAGGGTGTGACGAGTTGGATCACAGAACCCCCCCTTTGGGACTGTCACCTGATGTGCTGAGACTACCTCTGAGCCTGTTTTCCCTGCCAGCTTGGGACTTCAGTGCCTTTCCTGGTTATGCCAGACACGCTAGCCTGCTACAAACACAGACCCAGGTCTGAACCACATCCCGCAAAAGCTGCAGGCTTAACTGAAAACAGCTTAAGAAGTGCTCTTGTCTCCAACACCCAGATGCCCAGTTCCTAATGGGGTCCGAACCCCAAATAAATCTGCTTTACCCTCTATAAAGCTTATATGGGGTAAACTCATAAATTGTTTGCCTTCTATAACACTAAAAGAGCGATATGCGCAGCTGTTTGCCCTTTCCCCACCCCCAAGGTATTAATACATACTCTGGGTTAATTAATAAGTAAAAAGTGATTTTGTTAATACAAAGTCATAACAGAATTACCAAGCAAAATAAAATACAACACACAAGTCTAAGCCTAATACAGTAAGAAAACCGAATACAGATAAAATCTCACCCTCCGAGATGTTTCAATAAGCTTCTTTCACATACTGGACACCTTCCTAGTCTGGGCAGTATCCTTTCCCCTGGTACAGCCTTGTTCCAGCTCAGATGCTAGCTCGGGGATTTCTCATGACTGCAGCCCGCTTTGTTCTGTTCCATCCCATAATATATCTTTTGTAAAAGGAATATTTTGTCCCTCTCTGGGTTCCTACCCCTCCTTCCAAATGGAAAAGCACCAAGTTAAAGATGGATTCCAGTTCAGGTGACATGATCACATGTCACTGTAAGACTTCATTACCCACTTGCCAGCACACAGGTATACAGGAAGACTTACATGTAAACAGAGCCATCTACAGTCAATTGTCCTGGTTAATGGGAGCCATCAAGATTCCTAACCACCATTAATGGCCCAGACTTTGCATAATTACAATAGGCCCTCAGAGTTATATTTCATAATTCTAGTTTCAGATACAAGAATGATACATTCATACAGATAGGATGACTACACTCAGTAGATTATAAACTTTGTAACAGTACCTGACAAGAGACCTTTTGCATGAAGCTATTCCAGTTACATTATATTTACACTCATTAGCATATTTTCATATAGAGTGCAACGTCACAAACTATTCCATAGTCTCCTTTTCTAATAAATTTTAAAAAGTCGTAATAATGAGGACAGTGAGACCACTGTATTAGTTATAAGATTAGAGTAATTGTCAGCTTTATAGAATTATAGAAATTTAGGACCGGAAGGGATCTTAAGAGGGCATCTAGATCAGTGCTCTGTTCAGGGCAAGTGCGTGCCTGGAGCGGCAAGCAGGGGGTGGCCTGCCAGTCACTGTGGGTGGCAGGCAGACAGCTTTCAGCGGCGCGCCTGTGGGAGGTCCGTCAGTCCCGCAGCTTCGGCGGCAATTTGGCAGTGGGGACACCGATGGCATGGCACCGGCAGACCTCCCACAGGAACACTGCCGAATCCGTATGGCCAGCGGACCACCCGCAGGCACGCCGCCAAATCCACGTGACCAGCAGACCGCTAGCAGGTGGGCCGCCGAAAGCTGCCTGCCTGCCATGCTTGGGGTGGCAAAAAACATAGAGCCGCCCCTGGCTCTGTTGCGGCATTCTGGTCCACCCTATCATTCTCCGGCTCCACTCCAGTCTGCTCCACATGGCCTCTGACTCCAGGCTCTCAGCCCTTCCTTATCTGTCTTGGCACCTTCTTCCCCATCAGTCAGACAGTCACACTGCTTGCCTCGAATCTCTGAATTAGGGGAGATATTCAGAGGGATGGAAGGCTCAAAAAGGGTAAATTGAGTCTTGCTCAGAGTAATGTATTCCATAACTGCATTACCCCTTCAAAATACACACTGTCATGTGAGTCTGAAAATAAATCACCGATGTCTGCAACAGGGGATCTTCTGAGAAAGTGCACTGTTTGATCTAGCAGAGAGATACACTGGGGCAAGTGTGAGAGTACATTTGACTGCAAGTGGTGCCAGAGGACTTGATTCTGATGTCACTTACTTCAGTTTTACACACCTGTCACTCCCATGGCTTCAGTGGAGGCAGTCTTGATTTGCATTACTACAACAGAGATCCAAAGCAGGCTTTCGCACCAGAGCTGATTGAAATCTGGTTTTAGAATGGAAAATTCTGGCCATGTGGGCTAAAAACAATGCCCTGCAGTATTCTTGCTGTTCTCAGCACTCCTAGCCAAGGGACATGTTCTTTTTCAACCTTGGGGGTGGGGAGAAGCAATAGTTTTTCACTATAAATTGACAACTGTGTCCTGCTGTTTGTTTAATCATCCCTTTAAAAACATCCTCATGAAGTGTAATGATTGGAGGGGCGCCTCTGTCTGATATCACCAAGGAGGCCAATACATTTCTGCGGCTCTGCTCCGAGCCTCCCAGGGTAACAGGCCTTAGAATGAAGCAATTTGTTCAGCTGGCTTATAGGACACCTATTTTAGTGTGGTGCCCTTGGGGATTAACAATGTGAGAATATGCCTCCTCCGATGTCTTCCCTGGTAATGTTATTGGCACTGTAACACAGTAGCCCAAAGATTCTTCACAGTTGGGCCTCTGAGGCTAGGCTCACACCTCCCTCCTCATAAATCTCCATCCTTCTTGTCACATTGACGTATTATAAGGAGGGCTTCAGAAATTCATTCCCAGAATGCTCCGGGGGTTCACCGATAAGAAAAGAAAATTGTTTATTTGCTCTTGCAGTGGCAGGCAGCCAGAGTCTAAAAGCACCAAGAGGAGACAGGGAAATCCTGCTACCACAAACTAGGAGGACTGGTGCCAAGCAGAACAGTGTTTCAACTGTGCAGGGCCCGTGAGAGACCCTCAGATGAGTTAGTGAGAAAGCCTATTATGTGATTTTGGGTCAAAGTCAGGGAGAGCCCAGCCAGCCTCTTTCAGAAATGAGAAACATTCCCCTTAAGTTGATGGATGGAGTGAGCCATGTGTCTCTCAGCTTCCTGTGCACTATGCAGTCGTGCTAGTAATATGAGCTTATGAGTAACTTGAGGCCTGGGAGTGTCCTAGGATAGAGTTTCTCAAGCTCCAGTGGGAGAGTCAGCTTGCGTGGCTCTAACAGCTTGACTTTGCAGGTGCAAGATATTCCATAGAAGCTTACTGATGCTGTAGATGTTCATGGGTGTAATAGGAAAGCATAGACAGCAAGACTAGAAGGTTAAAACAAGAGGAGAAAAATGCAGCACACAATTACCCAGCGAAAAAAAAATAGACATAGACATGAGAGAAGGAAGGGCTGTAAGATTTTTTTTCAGGTTAGTAAAGCAGGCTGAGAATTTTCTGACCACAAATGGTTTATCAGAAAATGGAGTTTTTGCAAAATCAAAGTTTTCTGTGTGAAAATTTCAGTTTTGCAAATAAATTAATAAATAAATAATCCGTTTTCTTTGGGAAAATCTAATTGAAATATTTGGCTTCAGATGGGGCCCACCTGAAACAGAAACACATTGGTTTGTAGAACCACATCCAAATATTTCATTTCAGCTCAGTTCAGAGTTAATCTGTGCCTGCCTGAGCTGCCCCGGTGCTTAATGGGAGTTGTTTTTGGGTGCTTCATGTCTCCATTCTTCCTTCTGGGATGGGCTTCATGACAGGACTACTTCTCCCAGGATACATGATGGCCTCCCTTCTGGTTGTGCCACTGTGGTGCATAATGGGAGTCCCATGACCCTGATGTATCGTGGCCCGCTGGATAGCCTGGCCCAGAGAGGAGAATGGGGAAATGAGAAATTGGAACTACAATATCTATGAGGCACTATGAGAGGTCAGGTGGATACCGTTCAATGTTGAACTAACTCAAAACTAAACAGTTTGATTTGGTTCAACAAACCCAAATAAACCATCTCAGTTAGAAATTTCTGAAATGTTTCATTTTGATGAAAAATGTCAAGACACATACGTTTCAATGCTTCTGAATCAAAAAGTTTTGGGAACGTTGCATTCTGTGAGTTATTCTGATATTTTGACATTTTGTCCCAAATAAGGATAAAAACGGACATTGAAATACCAGAATTTTCTGCAAAACAGAAACTCTAGTTACTAGATTCTGGAACCAGCTCTCCTGATTCATGACCCTTGGACAGACCCTGTGAGGTTCTGAAAATCCCCATTCCCAATGACCACAGGCCATTTTAGGTAGGAGGAGGGTCCTTGCACAGTCTCTACCCTATGCACCCAAATATAAACCTGTCACAATATGGTCTTAATAGTATAATTAACCCATAGGCCAATTAAGCAATAGCAGCAGCAGTGCAAGCCTCCACCACCCCTCCAGTGTGCCTCACCAGGACATAGAGGGCGCACCCCTGATGCCTGCTTGGCATCACCACTGTCTGCAAAGGTGCCAGCTGGGGTGGTGGCATTTAGTAGTTAGTGGTATGAGCATACCAAACAAATGCAAATCTGCTTGGTCCAAAGGGCTTACAGACTAACAGACAAAACCAAAACCCAAGTGCCGGAACCACACGGGTGAGATTATTGAGGGAAAGATTATTGAGGGTAGTGCATTTTAAGGAGTGATTTGAAGGAGGGTACTTAATGGACAAGGAGTAAGTGGCTGTGCTAGCCATAAGCAGCCAGTGCAAACCTGAGCATGGGAAAAGAGAAAACAGCAGCTTGTCCATCAGGACCTGAACTGAGGCCATCAAATGTTAACAGATTTTAGTCCTGATTTTCTTGGGTGGGCTTCAGATTGATGAGTCCTTCCCTTCAGTCAACCTGTCCCCTAAGAGATTTAGGAATAGTATTACAGTAGCAGCTAGAGATCTCAACCAGAGATCCCCTGTGCAAACATGATGTTCTCTAGCTTGGTTAACACACCAGGGATTGAACCAGGGCCTTCTAGAGCTACAAGCACAACCTGCTACAGACTGGGCCAAGCTTCTGCAAGTGAGGGACCTAACTACTCATATTGGTCCTGGCTGGGACACAGCATGCACTCTGTAAGGCACTAGCCAATGGGTTAAACAAGCCCATCAAGTGATAAGAACAGCCTCTGCCTCAGAGTCTCAGTAATGACAGCAGATTTTATGTCAGAAATACAACTCAGTGATTTCAGTGTCCAGTAGAATGAAAAAGGAGAAACCACCCAAAGTAAAAATTAGCCAATAGTTGCAACATTCATTCAGACAAACCTGAGCTGTGTGCTGTTCCTATCATCACTGTGGGTCCAGCATCAGATGCTGCTGCACAGCATGTGTTAAGTGTGCTTCACAAATAAAGTATTGGCTCTTGATCTATTTCTGGCTTAGTGGGAATTTTGCATTCCTTGCCTGAGAGAAGCTGAAAGATGACTTTATTCACTTTCTATATTTTACAATACAATCAAAGAGGTCTGCCAGTCAACCTCCACTAAAGCACAGCAGGCAATGTGGGGCAGCTTTCGGGGGTGGCTGCAGTTTTTGTGGCTTTTTGGGAAAACCAGATGCACTGATTAAAAATAAAGGCTGACATATAGGGATATCCAATCCCCCAAATGTCCTGTCTTATGATCAGCTGCTCCTCTCTTTTAGTGCAAGGAGGAGAATTGTACGGGTCTAAGATTATGGACTGAATTAGAAAGAGATATTCCCTGCCCTTGTCTTCGTATTGACTCTGATTCTGCAAGATGCTCTACACAGACAGACCCCTACACTTTTCCTGGGCCCCATTTAAGTCAATAAACCTTGTCTCTGGGACATAGTGGTGTGTCTGCATGCAAGTATCAGGGATGCAAATGTTTGTCATTACATTTGTGGCAAACCTAAATTTTTTTAGTGGGAGAATCTTATAACTAATATTAGGGAAACCAATCTCTGCCATGGAAATGTGTGATTGATGGAGCAATTTTGCTTTGTTTTGAGCCTCATGGCACCCTAGCACATGAGATAGAAATGCCAAGCTCTGTCCTCTTGGCCTTAGTGCAACCAGCATGATGCTGCTTCTGTCATCCTCCCAAGTGCCAAAATGAATCAGTGCTTCATGAAGCTAACGTTCCTACATCAATCACTGGGAGGAGGCACTACTGCTTCTGCCTCAGGACCTGAAAGAAAGCATCAGGCCAGAAGCAAGAATGTAAACTCGTTGGGAGTCATTAAAAATCAAAACTGGGTCAAGGAGAAGCAAGTAGGAACAAGAGATGGGAACAGAAGAAGGAGGACGGGGAGGAAGTGAGATTGGGGAAGACAAAGGATGAAGCAATAATTTTCAAATCCCTAGCATGTGTAAACACCAGTAGACAACATCCAAGCTGTTGTTATATAGCTTCAATCTTGAGTTCCATCCCTGGATCTTCATAGCAGTTAAAAACTCCCATTGCATCAGACAGTAGTACGGAGAGACTGATCCTCTCCTCATCCCACGGAGGTTTTGACCACAAAATAGCACTTGTGATTATGAGGGAAGGGAGGGAAGAGGTTAAGAAGAAAGGCTAAAAAGCACTTTTTTTGAAAAAATAAATGTCCTTGGGTTACAACCTCATGTTGTGTTGCTGAAATGGACAAAAGTTTGAAAATTGATAGTGTTTTTCACCACTGGAAAAGGGTTGCCAGGATAAGACTTGTTCTTTGGCCAAAGTTTTCAAAACTGGGGGCCTAAAGTGAGGCAGTGATGTCCATAATTTAGCACCGAATTAAAAGTGCCCAGATTTTCAAAAGTGTTGAGCATCTGGCAGCTCCTACTGACTTCAATAGGAATTGTGAATGTTCAGTAATTTTTATTAAAATCAGGCCACTTTTAGTTGTTATTATTTATTTGTACTGTAGTGCCACCTCAGAGCCCCAGTCATGGGCCAGGACCCAGTTGTACTAAGCGTTGTACAAAACACCCCAAAAAGACATTCCCTGTGCTAACTGTAAGCATAGGATGACCATACATCCCATTTTGGCCAGGACAGACCCTTTTTTAAGCCCTGTCCCTGCCGTCCTGACTTTTTTGGAAGAAATTGGCATTGGTCCTGTTTGCTCTGGCCGACTTGATCATTTCAAAAAAGTGGGGTTCAGAGAGAAATGTGCAGGGCATGTGGGGGCATCGAGATAGCCCCACACAGTGTTCTATTTTCCTGTGGGGAAACATGGTCACCTGATATAGGTACCCAGTTTTGAAAATCCTGGCCAGCTCACTGCAATCATTCCTTTGCAGGAAAAGAGTTAAATTCAAACAAACAAACACAATTGTGTAGGGGGGTGGCAGGACTTGCCTTGTGGAGGAGGGAGTCTAGGCTGAGCCAGCCTGATTGTGGAATGAGCCTCACCTGAGGGGAATCAGGCACGTTCCCCATAAAGAGCAGAAGGTGGCTACAGAAAAGGGAATGAGCAGCTGGCTTAAATGGTGATTAAGCCCAGCTGGAGAAAGGACTGGAGAGTGTGGAAAGCTCTCCAGGCAGGAAGGAGGCCTGAATAAGCAGGGAAGAGACAGAGTGACCCAGAGGAGCACTTTAGAGGCTGGGTAGGACATGGCACAGGGAAAACTACAGCCCAGGTAAAGAAGCAGACCTGGCTGTTCAGTTCAGGGCCCTGGGCTAGCACTAACATTGAGGGTGGGAGTGGTTTCCCATACCACCCCCAAGGAAGGAGGCCTATATGCTGGTTGCTAGGGTTACTGAGCCCAGCAGGGGAGCTGCAGGCTGAGCCCTGAAGATAGGCTAAGGAAGAGCCCCAAGATACAGTTGCCAACTTCCTACTCACACAAACTGAACTTCCTTGCCCTGCCCCTTCTCCAAGGCTCCACACCTGCTCGCTCTGTCACTCAGTCTCCCCACTCTCGCTTGCTCATTTTCACTGGACTGGGGAAAGGGGTGAGGTGTGGAAAGAGAGTGAGGGCTCTGGGGTGGGGCCAGAAATGAGGAGTTCAGAGTGAGGGGGGTGCTCAGGGCTGAGTTGGTGGGTTGGGATGTGAGAGGGGGTGATGGCTCCGGATGAGGGTGCAGGTTCTAGGGTGAGTCAGGGATGAACTGTTTGAGGTGCAGGAGGAGGCTCTGGACTGGGACTGAGGTGTTTGGAGTGCAGGAGGAGGCTCTAGGTTGGAGTGCAGGAGGGGTGATGGATCCGGATGGGGGCGCAGGCTCTGGAGTGGGTCAGGGATGAATGGTTTGGGGTGCAGGAGGAGGTTCTGCACTGGGACTGAGGGGTTTAGAGTGCAGGAGGGGGCTCTGGGTTGGAGTGTGGTAGGGTAAGGGCTCTGGCTGGGGGTGTGGGCTCTAGGGTGGGGATGAGGGGTTTGGGGTGTAGGAGGGTGCTCTGGGCTGGGACTGAGGGGTTCAGAGGGCAGGAGGGGTATGTCCGGGGGGAGTGAGGGCTCTGGCTGAGGGTGTAGACTCTAGGGTGGGGCTGGGGATAAGGAGTTTGGGGTGTAGGAGGGTGCTCCAGGCTGGGGATGAGGGGTTTGGAGGGCAGCAGGGGGTTGAGGAGGGAGTCAGGGTGCAGCTTCTGGGCAGCACTTACCTTAGGTGGCTCTGGAAGCAGCGGCATGTCCCCCCTCTGGCTCCTACATGGAGGCATGCCCAAGCGGCTCTGCCCTGTCTGCAGGCACCACTCCCACAGCTCCCATTGGCCACACTGGGTGGCACCTGGGGTGGGGACAGAGTGCTGGCTGCCCCTACGTGTCCCAGAGGGGGGACATGCTGCTGCTTACAGAAGCTACACAGCGTGGAGGCTAGAAGGGAGTCAGCAAGCCCCTCTGTGTGGCACCGCCACCCACTGAACAGTCAATAGCTTAGTCAGCGGTGCTGCCCGGACCTGCCAGGATCCCTTTTCGACCTGGTGTTCTGGTCCAAAACTGGACACCTGGTCACTCTACCCCCAGAGAGAGCAGAAGGATATTGTTTTTTGTTAAAGACACTTTTCTGAGGTTTCTAGTTTGGACAGTTGTGACCCCAGAAGGAGAGGCCTTGCCAGAAGGCTGAGTCACTGGAAGAGGAACCACCACAGTGCTGTGTTAGCATGACCAGGTGTCTGGTTTTGGATACTGACCAAGCTGTTGAATGTCTTGTTCATGCAGCACCACAGCGGGGCTGGCAGGCTCCCTGCTAGCCACTGCATTGCAGACCACATGGTTCCTGGATCGGAAAAAGGAGCAGAAGCAGCTCCAGTGACTAGCACCGCTCGAGCACTCAGCAGGTGGTTGTTGAGGGGTTGCTGGTGCACACTTCTCCCGCTGTTTCCTGGCCCTTTTCTCCTCGTGTGGCTAGGCTTAAGATGCTGCATGTGCCCTGCGGCGATCCACAGTCTGTTGCCCCATCACTGGCACCCAGGAGTTGGAGGTATGTGTATCCCCATCGCCGAGTGCTGGGAATGGGTCTGTGCCCCCATCCATCTGTCCCTCCCCATCCTACCCCCTTGCACCCCATTCCCCTCACTGAATCCCTCCCTGTCCCACCCCCCCTCACTGCAGCACTTCTCATCCCATCCTGCCCCCCACACCTACCCATCTGAGCTCTGTACCCCTTACAGCACTCTCCCACCTGTCCTCTCCACCTCCCAGAGCCTCCACCCCCATGTCCCCACACCCCTGCACCCCATTCCCCTCCATACACTGCTGCATTTCCATTATGTCCCTATACACCCCCCACATCCTCATGCACCTGTAGCCTTCTGCATCCCCATCACCTCACATAGCCCCCCACAACCTCTTCTCTCTCCTTCACTGCCTCCTCTCACCTCTACCCTGCTCTCATCTTTGGCTGCTTTCTCTCCTCATCCTGTCTCTGCCACCCCACCCCTAGCCCCCATTTTTTCCTCTCCAGCCCACCCTCCTCCCTTCCTATCTGGGTGATTTAGGCAGCCCCTGGAAAAGTGTATGAAAAGGTGTCTCTGTGTAGGCAAGTGTATGCATGCATTGTATGTGTGTAAGAGACTGTATCTTTGTGTAGGGAAGTGTTTGTATTGCCGCATGTGTGTATACCTGTGTTAACAAAATTTGCAGCCTAACTCTTTGACTTTCATTCCTTTTGCTGGCTTGTGCACACAAAAAATGACTAGTAATTGCAGAAGAGCCAATGTATGATACATTTTGCCCCACCTTTGTCTACCTACATTATAAATTCTCTCTTTTTATGTGTATTATCCAGCACCTATCACCCTGGAGCCCTGATTCGCTTGATCTTAGTTGGGGTGTCTATTTAATATTACAATTGTTGTTTAGTGCCTAATGTGGAAATACTTGTGTTAGTGCATGCTAGAGGTGTACACATGAATACACGTGTGTATCTGCAGGTAGGTGTGGGAGTCAGTTTCTACAGATTTAATTATATAGGTATCTGGACAAGTGTTGTTGTGCTCTATGGATTTGTACTTGGGCTTCAGGGATGGGTCTTTAATGTGTGATAATGCAGCTGTGATAATGTGTGGTCCTAATTCCACACACAAATTACACGAACTTTAGTGGGAAAAAAACCATGGAGTTGGTTACAAAAAATGAGAAGAGGGGAAGGAAAGAATCATGAAAACCACTGTGAAATTTCATTTTTTTTAATTACCCTCTTTGACTATTTTGTTGCCAGCTCTAGCATCCTGTAACAAATAAAACCTGAACTTAACATAATACATCTGTCAAAACAATAAATATGCCTGTTTGGGCCTTGCAGTGAACATGAGCATGTGAGTGAGGGTGGGGGGAGAGCAAGCAATGGGGGGGGATGGAGTGAGCGGGGGCAGAGCCTTGGGAAGGAGTGGGGCAGATGCGGGGCTTCAGGGAAGGGGTGGGGCAGTGGGCAGGGTCTTCGGTTTTCTGGAATTAGAAAGTTCATATGCTGCGTCGACCTTCAGCAGGGAGGCTCTAGAGAAGTGAGAGAGCTGCTACACCATGTCTGGCCATGAGGGGGGCTGTGTAGCAGGGGAGAGGACTAGTTCATACATTGCAATGAAAGGAAATGTCAAAACCAAAACAGAAGCAAAAAATGTTCAAAGAAACATGTTTAATTGTGGCTTTTGTAATATTCTCTTGGGCCTCATCTATGTGCCAGTATACCTTTGCATGCAATTGGTAACTTACCTTTCTGAGTCTGGTGAAGGAAAAAACAACCCAAGAGACAGTTTTCAGAGGGGTATCCGTGTTAGTCTGTAACAGTAAAAACAATGAGGTGTCCTTGTGGTACCTTGAAGACTAACAAATTTATTTGGGCATAAGCTTTCATGGGATATAACCCACTTCATCACGTGCATGGAGTGGAAAATACAATAAGCAGGTATAATATACAGCACATGAAAAGATGGGAATTGCCTTACCAAGTGGGTGGGGGGTCAGTGCTAACAAGGCCAATTCAATTAGGGTGGATGTAGCTCATTCCAACAGTTGACAATATGGTGTGACCATCTGTCATAAACAGATGGTTAAGGGTTAATGCCTCTTTTACCTGTAAAGGGTTAAAAAGTACACCTAGCTTAGCTAACACCTGACCAGAGGGACCAATGGGGGAACAAGATGTTTCAAAAGGAAGGAGGGAAGTTTTTCCTTTGTTTAGAGTTTGTTTCAGCGGGAGTGAAAAAGATCAAGGAACCAGCCTCTTAACAGAGTAGTAAGTTTTAGAAAGGAATAAATAGGTTTATGTTTATTTCTTTGTAATCTGTCTTATGCAAATAGAGGTAGAATCAAATTGGGTATTTTTTTTTTTGGTGTAACTAAATTTGTGCCCAGGGGATCATCCTCTGTGTTTTGAATCTGTTTGTGAGAGTAGTTGGTATGCTAATCTCTCCCAGAGGGTTTTCTTTTACCTTTCTTTTCTTTAATTAAAAGCCTTTTCTTAATACCTGATTGGTTTTTCCTTGTTTTTAGATCCAAGGGATTGGATCTGGACTCACCAGGGAATTGGTGAAGGAGTCTCTCAAGGCTACCCAGGGAGGGGAAGGTTTTGGGGGGACAGGGAGTGATGCAGACACTGAAATTCTGGATGGTGGCAGTGGCGTGAGATCTAAGCTAGTAATTAAGCTTAGAAGTGTTCATGCAGGTCCCCACATCTGTACCCTAAAGTTCAGAGTGGGGAAGGAACCTTGACAATATCAACAAAGGGAAAATTATTTTTGTAATGATCCAGCCAGTCTTTATTCAGGCCTAATTTGATGATGTCAAGTTTGCAAATTAATTCTAGTTCTGCAGTCTCTCATTGAAGTCTGTTTTTGAAGTTTTTTTGCTGAAGATTGGCCACTTTTAAGTCTGTTATTGATAGGGTGACTAGACAGCAAATGTGAAAAATCAGGATGGGGGTGTGGGGTATTAGAAGCCTATATAAGAGAGAGACCCAAAAATAGGGACCGACCCTACAAAATCAGGACATCTGATCACCCTAGTTATTGAGTGTCCAGGGAGATTGAAGTGCTCTCCTACTGGTTTTTCAGTGTTACAGTTCTTGATGTCTGATTTTTGTCCATTTTATTCTTTTGTGTATAAACAGTCTGGTCTGATCAATATACATGGCAGAGGGGCATTACTGGCACATGATGGCATATATCACGTTGGCAGATGTGCAGGTGAACAAGCCCCTGATGGTGTGGCTGAGCCCAAGAGACAGTGTGGCTAAGATAGCAACCTGGGCTCTGTTCCTAGCTCTTCCACTGATCTGTTGTGTGGTCATAGGCAAACCACTTTATCTGCATGTGCACCTGTTTCCCTTTCACACTTCAGATAGCAAGCTTTCTAAGGAAGGCATCATCTTTCTCTGTGTTTGCACAGTCTGTAATGTATTGGGCCATCTGAGTGTTACCGTGATGCAAATAACAATGAACAATCAGTATGTCAGACACATTTGCATTTAAAAGCATTAATAGCTTGTGTGAGATCTCTGGGTGACAACAGCCTTCTTCTGGAAAGGTAAATGATTGTCCTTTGCCATACAACATGCATCAGCCAGGAGACTGGCAACGTGATCTCAGTCTAACGCATATTATGGATATTAAATACAAAACCTCCGATGTTGTAGGCTGCGCCACATGTTGATAGATACGCTAGGAAGAACTCATGCAACAGAGTCTAAAAACAGCACAAAAGGGTCAGGACCCTTTATCTAATCAATATCTTGGCAGGTGGAGCAGTTGACTGCTGGAGCTTGAACCTGGATCTGTACACTCCCAGTGAGTTGCTGATAAACTTCCTGCTCAATTCCCCACTCCTTGTTTGCTAGCAGGAGCAGTCAGAAAGCCACAGGTGATCCTAAAACAGGAACTACCTTGTCCTATGGTTACTCTAAAAAACAAAATGCAACAATTGTGCCAGCTTCCAAATAAGCTGCCAACACTTGTGGAAATAGCTGCTGGCAACTTCAGATAGATCCTAGCACAAGTCTTGTTAGTCCTTCGCCGATGTGTTGTGTAAGTGAAGGTCTAGTCAGTCCAGAGACAGATTATACTGTACCTTGAGAAACAAAATCCACTGGTAAGCCATTCTGAACTTGTTAAATATGCTCTTAGCTGGGTGATAGAATCAGGAATAGTCATTAGGTCATTTAGCGCTGGCTGCTTACTTTATACATGTAATTTTGCGGGGTCGGGGGGGTGGGGACAGAAAGGGGAACAGTATTGAGATAGTGAGAAAGGAAGAAGAATCCCTTGTTAAAATGTCACCATTATATTAAAGAGAAGTTGGGATGACTTTCTTGTCTCTGAAAGAATGATGCATTCCTTTCCCTGGTTACAGCTAACTCATCCCAGAAGTAACATCTCTGGTGGGGACTTGCAAAATAGCTGAAAAGCAAATCTTTTGCCTTTGGAATGCATTTGGACTCCCTTATGGAACAGTTTTGGGGCCTGATTCCCATTTAGATTAAAAATAAATTTTTCAGAAATGCCCAAGTGATTTAAGGAGACTAAGTCCAGATGGGAAAAAATTTACCCTAAGGTCTTTTTCCATCACTGTTGCAGTGCAAGGGGACCTTTTGAGAACTAGGCGTCTGGTGTTTATTGCAAGCTAACAAGGAGAATTTTTTGTTGGGACTTCTCTGAAGGTTCAAAAGGCTGGTTAGTACAGCAGTAAGTCAGTGGTTTTACTCTGAAGATGCATTTTTCCTTTTTATTAATAGCCATTTAATAATGCAATGAGGAAGGAACAGGGAAATTTCTTGGATGAATTTTTGACAAGCAGAGGAGGTCAATGACACAAGGCTAAGCTGAGGGCCATTAACTTCAATCAGTAGTTCCCCAGGCATGGTCTGACCTCTGTCCACTATTGAGATGGTGACTGCTTTCATTGCTCTATTTTTCATTAACAGACTTTGGTGGGAGTTGAGGAAGCTCAATGTCTCCCAGGAGTTGGCATGTAGTATCTTGCAGGGATAGACCAGGGAACAGAAGATCTTTAAGATTAGTTCCTTTGATGGAAGCTTTGAAAATGCCAGAGGTTTTTAGCTGATGGCCTTGTCAGATATAGGTAAGTGAACAACTGCTTTGTACGCATCAGCAAAATGCTATGTTTCTATCCCCTTGACTCACTATTTTAAGGAAGTTTATTTCATTACCTGGGTGCTTCCTTTTTACTTTCTGCAGTGGAGACTTAAAACCCAAAGTCCATCCTAGTCTGACTTTGGATGTATCTCAAAATATAGGAAATCTTGCAGTGGGGGGCTGTGAGGGGAAGAGCTGATTAGCATCTGAAAGCTTGGATTCAACATGAACTCTGTGACTGAATGCACTGACATTACAAAGGATTAATTATAGCCAATATGTGAGAATTAGTGCATGGTACTAAAACACTCTTCAGGTAACATTGCTGATGCCAGGTGAGGCTCATAAATGGATAGTTACTAAAATGGAGGAACCAGCCTAACAAGGACAGAACACCTTGCTTAGCATCTTGCATGCAAATGTATTAAATCCCCTCTGTTAGCATACTCACCCATGGAAATTCTTCCATTCATTTGCAAGCAAAAGTAGAAAGCTACACATATTAGACATGACTCTTCAATGCCCCAGCCTGTGTGAGACTGGTTATATAGCATGTATATGAATAGGAACACATTTATACATGCATAAAGTGTCACCACAGCAGAACAGGAATGTGTTACACCTACTTTTCCTGGGGAGGGGGGCAGAGCAGAAACAGGACTATTATCTTAAAAGCTTATTTATCTCTGTCTGGTAGTCAGGAGACCCAGGTTCTGTTCCTGACTTGGTCAATGGCCTGCTGGCTGACCTTGGGCACAGCACTTCACTGCCCTGTACCTGTAAAATGGGGTTAATATTGATCTGATTTGTAAAGCACTTTGAGATCTAGGGATGATGATGATAGATTTGGTACAATTAAAATATGAAAAACTCCTACTCCATCGATCTCTAGAACTAAAGCAATGCCTCGGGTGGCAGCTTAGGGTTTTTGGGGAAAGAAGCTATGGTGAAAGACACACACACTCACTGCTAACTTTAAGCACCAAAAGAAAAGTAGTCTGGGTGTTTGGATGAAATCTACTTTATTCATTCTTTGATTCCACCAGGCTTTTCACAACAATAAGAGCTGCACAGCACCCTGTTCAGACTGTCTGGGAAGCTCAGCCCTTGAAGGCCCAAGGCATCTGCTGTCAATGCCACAATCCATGACACTAAGAATGGGTCCTTTAACTCTGATAAAGCCAAAGGGACAACTGTTCAGTATCAGTCTGTGCACTGATACTTGCAATTTGCAAAGTTCAAACACAAGAAGCATGGCAACCTCATACCTTAGTTAGGAATCCTGCCTGGCTACCAGCTTGTAAATCAAGCAGAGCTGGGCAAACAGTGCATGTACTTATGAGGAGGGAAAAGACAGGTAAGAAGACACACTCATAATAAATATAGAGCCATTTTCTCTACCTCTTATTCAGAAAATACATCTGTTGCCTGGAAGCCATCAATAATTTTTTACAGAATTAGCAACATAGTTGCGAATTAGCTGCTATGTTTGGGGGGCAGAGGGACACAGCCTAAAGCAGTGATTCTTAACCAAGGGTACACAGACCCCTGGGGATATGCAGAGGTCTTCCATTGGGTACATCAACTCATCTAGATATTTGCCTAGTTTTACAACAGGCTACGTAAAAAGCACTAGCAAGTCAGTACAAACCAAAATTTGATATTGACAATGACTTTTTTCTGCTCTATATACTATACACTGAAATGTAAGTACAATATTTATGCTTTTATTTTATAATTGAAGAAATTTTCAGTAACGTTCTCTGACACTTTTTTGTATTTTTTTGTCTGATTTTTGTAAGTGAGTAGTTTTAAGTGATGTGAGGCTTGGGGTCTGCAAGACAAGTCAGACTCCTGAAAGGGGTACAGCAGCCTGGAAAGGTTGAGAGCCACTGGCCTGAAGGATAGGAAATCCTGTAAAGTTTCCATAATGGAGTTTCCTCTACTGCAGGCTATTATGCACTGTGGGCCTCATCCCACAAGTTGCTGAGAGCTGCTGAGCATCCCCATCTCTCACTGAATTCAGTGAGAGTAGAGGGCAGCCAGCAGCTTCCCAGCTGTGCCTCCATCACATAGCAAATGGATTCTGTGCCCTGGTAACTCCTCAGAGAAGAGCAGATAACTATCAAACCATGATAGGGGCTCTCTAGTACCTTGCGTAATGCAAATGGGGATAGGTGAAGATACATGCCAAAACAAAAAGGGAAGGGTCAGGAAAAGCGTGGGGGAACATTGTTTTAGATTCAGCTTTGAAGATGACTACAGAGAAAAGGATGTTCCAGAAGCTAAGATGGTAGTTTGAGGCTTAGAAGAACCATGTTAAATTCTGCACTCTACCATGTGTTTTCCTGTGTGAATTTAGGCAAGTCATTTAATCTGCGCCTCGGTTTCCGTATCTGTAAAATGGGGATAGAAGTACTTGTCTACCACACTGAGATGTTGAAGATAAATGTATTAAAGATCATGAGGTACTCAAATACTATGGGAATGAATAAGTACCATAGACAATATGGAGGCAGAAGCTTGAAAACCAAAGGAGTCTCCTCCCCGCAGCCTATTTGCATTTAAGTTCTAAAGCATGGTGAACAACTAAGAAATGCAGGCTTCATTGTGACGTTCAGTTTTAGCATCATGCCTAATGAATTCTTGGTGGCCCAATCACTTTCTCTTAGAGTGATCAGATTTACTGCCCTCTCCCCTCCCCCGCACACGGGCATCCCTGTCCTGATTTTTTTCATACTTGGTAATAGGTGCCTATATAAGTAAAATCCCCAAATATGGGCACATCTGGTTGTGGGCTGCGTTTCTGATTTGTGCCTCTGCCTCCAGGCTTGCTAGCTCCTGTTTCAGGTCCTTGGTAGTCATGGTTCTTGTTTTCTTGTGTTGGGCCCTCTGGTGGTTATTGTCTGAACTGCTGGCTCTCTGTTGTCTCCTGGAGTCTGCCTAGCAACTCCTTTATAACTTACTAGCCTCTCCCGGACAGTTAAAAAGCAAAAGAAAACCCTCTTTTGTTTTACAAATGTGTTCTGGCTGGAGTGCTTTGCTGACCACTTAAGGCTGCTTTGTTTAACAAACTGTCGTTACCTTTAATAGCCCTCCCTATGCACAGCTAGCAGTGAGCAAGGAAAAAAAAAATTCTCTGGCTGCAGTTTAAAAAAAATAAACCCTTCCCTCTGCTTATAACCAGCTAGCAGAGAAGCAAATAAATCTACGGCTTTGGATTCTTATCTTCCCACTTCGCTGCCACCATCATAGCCTTCGCTACTCAGATTTGAACACTTAGCGTAAACCTGAAAGCTAGCATAAACTCCTCTAAGCTTATTACCACTTAGATCTGATCATCGCTGCCACCAGCCAATTTTTCCAGTGTCTTGGCTCACTCTGGTCTCCCCAAAACCTTCCCTGGGACCCCAAGACTCAGAATGCCCTGAATCTACAACAAAGGGAAATAAACCACTTCCCCCCACCTCTCTCCCACCCAGAATTTCCTCTCTGGGCTAACCTGAGAGTTACTGATGCAACCTCTTACATTACAAATACCAAGAAGCAATGTCTCCTCTCTTCCACAAAGAGACAACCCAAAGACAAGGAAACAGAAAATTATCTGTTGTCTTCCCCGTAGCTTCTTCCGCCTGAAGACACTAGGAAGGTTAAACACAGAGAGCAGTTTTCCCCCTCCCCCGTTTTCCTTTCTCCACCAATTTCGTGGTGGGTCAACTAGAAAAAAAAATCAACCAGGTCTTAAAAACAAAACTGTTAATAAAAAAGAGAAGAATAGAATTAACAGTTCTCTGTAAACCTAGGATGGTAAGCATACAGGCGTTTTTCAACTTATAGAAAATGAATACAACAATAGAAAAGGGATAAACAGCCTTACTCCAAAAACAATACAATTTAAATACTCATAGCCAATACACATAAGAACTCCACCAGCCAATACAAAGATTGCAATACAGCAAAACCAATTAAAAGACTAATACTTTTGCTACTTGTATTACACAACTGGGAAACAGAAGATTAGAAGGACTTTGGAAAGAGACCCTCTCATAGCTGAGAGACCAAGAACACAGAAACCAAGACAAGAAACAACCCACAAAATTCCCCTCCTTAAGCCTTTGAAAAATCCGGTTCCTGATTGGTCCTCTTGTCAGGTGTTTGGTTCCCTTTGTTAACCCTTTACAGGTAAAAGAAACATTAACCTTTAGCTATCTGTTTATGACAGTGCCCATATAAGTAAAATCCCCAAATATGGGCACATCTGGTCACCCTACTCTGTCTGCATCTCATTATTTTTCCATGTCCTGCAGAGAAACCTGCTTGGGAGCTCATTCACCATAAGCTGCGTTGTGAGTGATGTGACTAGGGTCCCAGTAGGAAGCCAGTTGGGGTCACTCAATTAGGGTGAACTGCAAAGAATGGGGCAGACAATCCCCATGAAGCTGGTGGATATTCCAATACTTAGATTCACCAAGTCAGCATAAAACAGCTTCTTTACTACCTTACTAGTTACTCAGATGTCCAAACAACACAGTTTGCTTAAAGTGATCCAGCCTCAGGCCTGCATCCAGGTACCCACATTAAATATGATGAAAATTTCTGTAACTCTTATTTCATCATATAAAAGAACAGGTTCTACCAATCTCAAAGGATCGGACACATTACCTCCCAGGTTAATGACTGTTTCAGATCTTATCCAAATACACGCTAGTTTAATTAAACTAAAATTTATTAAAAAACAAAAGAGAGAGTATGATTAAAAGGTCAGTATACATACAGACATGAGTTCAATCCATTGAGGTTCAGATTCACAGCAGAGATGGTGAGCTTTGTAGTTGCAAGAAGTGCCTTTAGAATTCAGTTAATACGTCATAGTCCAATGTCCAGATCTCTTATTCAAGGCAAACCCTCATAACCGGGACCTCAGTCTTGCAATTCAAATTTCCCTTGATGAAGGTATGTCTACACTACAAAATTAGATTGATTTTATAAAAAATCAATTTTTAGAAATTGATTTTATACAGTCAATTGCGTATGTCCACACTAAACGCATTAAGTCGGCGGAGTGTGTCTTCACTATCATGGCTAGCATTGACTTACGGAGTGTTGCACTGTGGATAGCTATCCCATAGTTCCTGCAGTCTTCACCACCCATTGGAATTCTGGGTTAAGCTCCCAATTCCTGATGAGACAAAAACATTCACGAGTGGTTTTGGGTACATGTTGTCTGTCACCCCTCCCTCCGTGAAAGCAACGGCAGACAATCGTTTTATGCCTTTTTTCTGGGTTATCTGTGCAGACGCTATACCATGGCAAGCATGCAGTTTAACTATAGGCTGAGCAAGTGCAGAATGTAACCAATAAGCATTTTCTCTTACATGGTGGTGGTAATACATTGCACTTTACCATAGACAACACTTTTCATCTAATGACCTCCTTGCACTTCATACTGGGGTAGGTATTTATTTAAAACTCTATTTTACAGATGGGTAAACTGACTCACAAGGATGCTGAATAGTGTGCTCAAGGTCAATAAAATCTTCAAAAGATTTTTATGCTGTTAGAACAATCTTCTGGGAGGGGGAGGGGAAAGGGAAAGGGAGCTGAACAAATTGGTTGCTGGGGCACAATGGGCTGCTGGCCAGTATGTGATGCAGTGATCTGCATTAACACCAGAAGCCAAGGTCTATATTCCCTGACTTGCTGTCCAAACAAAGATAAAAGATTTTTAAAACTTTAAATTGCAGCCAACAGCTAGAGCAGGGGATGGGAATGAGGTGGGGGAAGCGTGTGGAAAAAGAAGAGGATGAAGGAGGACAACATGGTAGACATTTTAATTGGCTCCAGGGTAACTTATAACTGCTTATATTTCACTTCTGTTTGATATCTAAGGGGTATATGTTTAATAACTCAGCAGCTCCTAGAGCAGCTTGTGCATGGACAATTGTGAGCAGATCTCCAGCAGATGGAAATCCAGTATGATTTCTCAGTGCATGATTTCTCCTGAGGTTTGCTGTTGCTAGGGAACTCCCTTTAAACTAGACTGTTCACTTGCAGGCCTATTATAATGGGCACAGGATGTCTCTGGGTTGTGGAGAGTGATGGACTAGTTTATTTACTTATGCATAAACCTATTGTGATCTAAAAGGCCCCCAAAGCTATTATCACATAAGAAAACATAGGCGAACAACTGCTGTTTTTGACAAGTACTACGGTGTAGTGGTGTTGAATACTCCCCTTCGTGTGTAGCTTGTTCAGTGAAATAGGAAATGCAAAGGTCTCTTCCCTCTCTGAGCCCTCAAAATGTCAGTCTGGTATTTAAATCAAAGATCAATTGACTCTTCTGCCAGCTAAGTTAAAGCAGGAGGCCCATGAAGCAGGATGGCAAGTTTTAGTCCTGCCTCTGCAATGCAATTAATTCACTGTGAGCATTAGTATGGTCCTCTGTAAAATGGATACAATAACCCTTATATACCTAGAAAGGATACTGGTGAGAATTAGTGCTTGGGAAGGAGAATGCTTTCTAAAAGACTCTATATAAATGCAAGGTATTGATATTAGAAAGTTCCTAAAATTTAAATTCTGCCTTTTTATTCTGGAGTCAAAGGCTGATTCTGGTTTTAAAAGGGTATCAAGAGTGGGATAAAACCTAGTCCTATTAGATCTGCTTTTGATTCTGACCTGGCTGGCGTTAAGATGCAACCCTGCACGTATTGAAATCAAAAGCAAAATTCCCATTAGTTTCAATAGGAACAGACTTTTCAGAGTAGAGCTGAGTCCAGGTTTGCTGGATCAGACCCTGAGCCACTAACTGTTTAATGAGAGCTAGCTCAGGCCTTTCAAAACTAAAAGCATCCTTAATTTAAAGTGATGGTTCCTGCTTTTTCTTATTTCCAATTTCAAGGGAATTTTTCCTTACGAGCTAGCACTGCTGGTTGGGCTCATTGCTAGAACTATGCGTGGACCATATGTGCACATACGACCCCTCCACGCCACAACTTCAACTCACTCAGAGCCAGGGCCGGCTCTAGCCATTTTGCCGCCCCAAGCACGGCGTCACACCGCGGGGGGCGCTCTGCCGCTTGCCGGTCCTGCAGCTCCGGTGGACCTCCCGCAAGCGTGTCTGCGGAGGGTCCACTGGAGCCGCCAGCCGCCCCCTCCTCCCCCGGCAACCGGCAGAGTGCCCCCCGCGGCATATCGCCCCAAGCACGCGCTTGGCACGCTGGGGCCTGGAGCCAGCCCTGCTCAGAGCAATGAGAAGAATCACATTTCCAACTGACTTTGCAAAAAGCAAAATGTCTTGTTGCTTTACTAAACTCAAAGGCAGATAAGTTCATGGTGCAATTTTCTGTTCTCTAACTGGCTCCAGAAAAAAAACCCAACAGTGATTATGAAATGATGACATGACAAATCTGATAAATATATAGAATAACTGGAAATAAAACATTTAGCCATAGAACAAGAGATGCTATCCCATTGCCGACACAATGAATAGTTGCTTTTGATGGGCTGTATAGGATATTGCCTTCAGAAAGCATGATCAGCACAGAATTAGGAACATGATAGCTGTCAGACTCCCATTTACCATAGGTTCTGAAAATTTTAAGTGGTGACAAGTTTTAGTGGTCACAAGTTCATCAGAGCTTCAGCTCAGAACAAGCATCCAGTCTCATGGGGGTCTCAGTAGACCAATCCACTCCTAAAGATTGAGGCCCTCTGTGGACCAGGGAGGGTCCCGTCTTTTTACTGGATCAGGAAAAAGACCCTGAGTCCGCTTAAATCCCAGGCTTATATCCAAATGTATTGCCTTTATTGGTCTCTGGAGAATTCAGTTTGGGTATGGCTACGTTAGAAATTTCAAAGCGCTGCCCCAGCAGCGCTGTGGGAGCGCTGCCACGGCAGCGCTTTGAAGTGTGAGTGTAGTCAGAGCCGCAGCGCTGGGAGAGAGGTCTCCCAGCACTGCTTGTAAACCACATCCCTTATGGGTGTAGCATGCAGCGCGGCTCCCAGCGCTGCCGCCCTGATTACACTGACACTTTACAGCGCTGCGTCTTGCAGCACTCAAGGGGGTGTTTTTTCACACCCCTGAGCGCAAAAGTTGCAGCACTGTAAAGTGCCAATGTAGCCAAGCCCTTTGAACCAGTATATACACATCTCCCCAGGGAGGTGGCTTCAAAGGCTGATAACAGAGAAAGTTCATTAGCATCCCCCCTTCCTCCCTAACTACAAAGCCACAACATATACAACTCATTTTTAATACAATGTACCCCAAAGGTGTTAACTTTAATTTAGTAAGGTTACGGTTAAGCTTAACTCATTAAAGCTATCTTAATTTGTTTGGTCAGGATATGATCGGTCTGTCACAATGGTCAGATTCATCATTATCCTGCTGATAATAAGAACAGGAGTACTTGTGGCACCTTAGAGATTAACAAATTTATTGGAGCATAAGCTTTCGTGGGCTACAGCCCACTTCATCGGATGCATGCTGTGGAAAATACAGTAGGAAGATATATAGATATATATACACAGAGAGAGAACATGAAACAATGGGTGTTTCATGTTCTTTCTGTGTATATATTTATCTTCCTACTCTATTTTCCACTGCATGCATCCGATGAAGTGGGCTGTAGCCCACGAAAGCTTATGCTCCAATAAATTTGTTAGTCTCTAAGGTGCCACAAGTACTTCTCGTTTGTCAGAGACTGAACCTAGGATTTTCAGCTCCAAAACCCCTTCCCATGTGACCTAATGGCATAACACCATTCCATATTTGTAAGCAGGCTGTTATCCTGACCTCAGCTATTAGAGGTTGATGTGATCCTATGCCATAAATTAGTGTCTAGACTTAGTTGAGACAGGGAAGGAGGGGAATACTAAGATATTAAACTATAAAAAATTTTGGTGGCATTTATAACACAACGATTTCAAAATGTAATGCTTGAAAAATGGAGAAAATATTGACAAAGATTTAATCAAATGTTTTGTTTTTGCAATTTTGAAAATTTGGATTTAAAAAGAAACTTCAACCAGGATGCATGCAATTACTTGTGCATGCATTTCAGACTCCAGCCTGGGAGGTGATCAGCATATTCACCCAGGAGTCCAGGGTAAACAGTTTACTCACTTCTCATTGGGAGATTATAGAGTTTAGGTTAGTTTACCCACTCGTACCCCACCCCCACTGCTTCCAACTCTAACTGAAGTCAATACGCATTGGTGGAGCTCAGATTGTGTTGAACTTAAAGACCCACATTTTTATAAATTTGACCTTAAATGTCTTCCTCCCCCTTTAAACTCATGACAATTAAGGTATCAAAAGCTAACAGGTAGGGAATAAAATGGGAGACAGTAACTAGAAACAACAGGACGTCTGGCCTAGCAGAGGTCTGTGAAAGGCTAAAGCATCTCTGCAGTTTGCTATAGACTACCCAACCTGGAGTGAAAGAGCAGAAGAAAGAGGATAACTGAGGCCAAACATTGAGGGATGGGAGGAAGAGAAATTTTGTCTAACTGAACAATAGCAGGGGAAACTCTCTAAAGGGAAGGGAAATGGTGACAGGTGGCGATGACAGGTAAAGCAAATGCTAAAGACACTGTGTGAGACCTCCCTGCGATTCTGTTTTCCGGTAAATGTCAATATGTGTGAAGAACTGCAGCCCGGTTTGCTAGCTGGACAGATACTAGAAGAGCGTGGCTGTATTAGTGCCAATGCACATATATGAAAGTAGTTTCTGATGAGGCATAAAGTGTGTTGCTTTTAGGAAGCTTGGTCACCATCCCTTGGGGAAATGCAGCACAGTGGGAAACAGATTTTTGATATGTCTTCAGATACATACTTATTACAATCCACATTCACTTCCTAATCTGCATCAGTGTGGCCTAGCTGAAATTCAGTCTTATAGACTCTGGTTTTAAATGATTCATTCTGGTGTAACATGCCAGCAAAATGCACCTGTGCTGTTGCCCAGCATATCTGGTGTGTGCTTTCTGAAGTCCAGTGTTTCCATGCTTAACTCTGCGTGGGAGTAGTCATGACCCCCTTCAGTGATACAGTTAATGACTGGTTAGGGTTAATAATAGCTTCTTTTCATACTGCAGTGTCCCTGTCAGTGTTTGCATTAAGGGAATGTCTTGTTTTCTTTAAGAATCCTTGCAGAACCCTGCAAATAACACATGGGACCAAATTCATCGCTGGTGGCAGTAATGCTACTGAGAGTTTAGAGTTGAATTTGGCCCAATGTTCCATAGTCCACTGTTTCCTTTTGCATAGGAGATATACCAAGTTATATGGTGGTATGAAGAAAACAAGAGGAGATAACCAAAACAAAAAAACCCAACCCTCCTAATGAGTGACTTTTTACAAGAAAATAAGTAGGAAAGTTGCATTTGGGAATGGCTGGCTTATTTACAAGTATTTCTTTCACGTTGGGGAAAGAAGAGTTTTCGGGGGGTCTTTTTATAGTGTGGGTTTCCATACAGTGGCATATAAATGACTGCTGAGGGCTTTTTTAGAGGAGTGTGACAGACATGTTTTCTCTTCTAGGATGTTTCTTACACTCAGCTTCTGCCTTGAGGCTAACATGCAGGCTTAGTTCCAGCAAAAGAAATATACTAGGGAAAATCTTTGTTTCCACTGACGTACATTTTTTTTCAATCCTATGCTTCTCACCCCTGACTTCCCTCAGACAGGGGCCCAGTCCAAACTGGTATCCTAAATGTTAGCTATAATCACCATGTAGACACCATGACAGAGTTATAGACCAAGACCCTTGTACTCTGAAGTGAATTGGACCTAAAATCTGTGACACAACCCACTGGTTTTGACAACAATCTGCTGATTAGTTCTGTGGCAAACTGGGAATCATGTGGCAGATTCAGGTATGCTAGACAAAGATATGAGTAATGCAAACCGTACCATGTCCTTTCATACCAAATTGAATTTATATTAATTGCCACAGATTTTTGCATTGCCAATACAAAACTGCATCCTGGAAACTGTCATGGGAGAAACTGGAGGTTGACAGACCTTGGTAGTGGAAAGCTGGAGAATCTGGTACCCTGGGAAGGTACAGAAGGTCAACTGGAATTTTGGAACTCCAGGTTGTTTGTGCTGGGGAAAGGCTGTTTGTGGGCAAAGATGAAGGTGACTTGAAATGTCTTGGGAAACATAAATTCCTAATTCCACTCTTCAGTATCCCTTGAGACCTGCCAGCCTTCCGACTGCTCTAGCACAATATGCCACTGTCTCCAATAGCAATTCATACACACACACACATTCAGTGAATGTTTGTGTTAACTGTTTCACTGCTGATAACTTTAACAATGCTGACATTTTAAGCTATTAATAGGTACCATAAACCTTAATAGGTTTGAGTTGACATGTCATTGAGATGACTGAGGCAGTTCACGCTTTTCAAGGTTGTAGGTGAATGAGATTAGGTCACTAGACTGGGATTTGGGGTTCAACTTTCAGTTCTGCTGTAAATTCCCTGGGATTTGAGGCTAGTCACTTAAAATGTATGGCCTTGTGTAAATAAGGTTGACTTAGACTGTAGGCTCTTCAGGGTAGGGATGGTCTCACTATGTATATACATGGCCCCTATCACAACGGGCCCTGTTCTCAATTGGGGTGTCTACATACTACTATAATACAACCAAATGCTAGAGAATCCACTAACTGTCACTGAAATTATTCAAGAACTTACTAATCTGCAGAATTTTGGAAAAAGAAGGCCCTGGTAATAAATATGCATCTCTTCATGATCTCATCACTGCTGTGATGGTAGTCATGTGGTGAACGGCAACACTTGTGAGGGAGGTAGTATGGTGCCATACATAGGATACAGCTACTAGAATGCCAATGACACAGGTTCTGTTCCCAGTTCTGCTGTTCAGTAGATGTGGGAGCTTGGACAAATGTTTTATCCTCTGTTTCCCTATCTGAATGATATTCACCCACTCTTGTAAAGACTTCTGAGATCTACAGAAGCGAAGTATTGCTCTAATCTTTGTATCAAAACACAGACTGCTTTCAGCGCAACCTTTCCCTTGGCCCTCCCTGGACTACCATAGAACTTGTGAAGGAAAAGGTGAAAGCATATTCATTTGTGTGTGTTTATTTACTGCAGAGCCCTTTGTTTGCTGATTCATTCAAAACCACAGCTCAGCAGGGAGAGTCTCCTCGCTATTTGATCTCCAAAGCCCCTAGCAGTAGGGCACTTGGAGATAGGGTTATGGTTCCTATGGGTAGGGTATTTGGAGACAGAATTGTGACTCCTATGGGTGGGATGTGCCACCCTAGGGTTAGGGTTTCTATGGGTGGGGCTAGCTACCCTATGGTTTGAGATCCTATGGTACCAGAAATAGAGCTATGGTTAGGGTTTCTATAGGTAGGGTTTCCTGCCCAGGTTTAGGGTTCCTATGACTAAGGCACTTGGAGTTAGGGTTAGAGTTACCACAGGTAGCGCTTTCTGCCTTAGGGTTAGGGTTTCTATGGGTAGGGCACCTGGAACTAGGGTTGGGGTTGGATCTCCTATGGGTGGGACTCTCTGCCCTAGGGTTGGGGTTCCTCTGGGTGTCACCACCAACATTCCCTCTAGTTTTTTCCATCCATGTGTGGAATAAATTTTATGTGCACTGAGATAATGTGCAGAAGTGTGCCACCAGTAGAAACAAAAAAACTGATTTATAATGTGTATTTTTTAAGTTACCATAGGGATAATTACTCCAGCCAGGACAGGTTTGACATTTTAGAATTCACTATTCAAAGAATTAAATTTAAGTGTAAGAAAAATAAAAATTATGAAATGCACAGACCAGTCAAAAAACTAAAATAATACTCTGAAAGAATAAAATTACTCAGAATATATGTGCACTTCAGGAAGTACAAAGAAGTAACAACAACAATAATACAAGTATGTGTTGGGAGGTGTGTGTGAAAAACTGTGTATGAGACAGACACACACAGAGACTGTGTGTGCTGGCTGCTGGGGAATTTTCTGAGAGCTGCTGTGCGCTGTCTCTTTAAGGCACTCACTGAAAGCTCTCCTGCTCCTGAGCCCTGTCCCTCCTCCCCTGCTCTGCAGAGATAAGGTACATGGGAAGGGGGAGAGATAGTGTGTATATGTGAGCGAGAGCACATGCACTGGCTGCTGGGGAAGTCTCGGAAAGACTGTGTGCTGTCTCTTTAAGGCACTCACTCATGGCCTGGAAGGCTCATTCAGACCTCAGAGCTACTGTGAGTCCTGAACCTTGTTCCCTCTCCCCTGCTCTGTGGAGATGCGGTGTAGGGGTGGGGGAAGCTGGACACCCTGACATCAATGCCCCTTGCTCTGCACAGCCACAGAAGCAGCTGCCAGAGCAACCTGGCTGCAGAGCAGCTGGGAGGAGAGGCACCTGAACACGCACTGCTGGATATGCATGGCTCTGCTAATCAAGTGCACAGCACTTGCATCACTCCTGGGCAGCCACCTGACCATGCAGGTTAGAGGGAACACAGCTCCCCACCCTAGGGTTAGAGTACCTATGGGTAGGGTACTCGGAGCTAGGCTTGGGGTTCCCATGGGTAGGGCACTTGGAGTTACGGTTAGGGTTTGTATAGCTGGGGCACTTTAACCTAAGCTTAGGGTTTGTCTGGGTAGGACTTCCCACCCTAGGGTTATGGTTCCTGTAGCTATGGCTCCCTGCCACTAGGGTTAGGGTTCCTATGGGTAGTAGAATTGGAGCTAGGTTGGGGTTCCTCTGCATGGGAAAGCTTGGGGGGAACCCCTGGATTGAGGATTCTTGCCCAATTCCACTTTGGACATTTACATGTGGAGTGTTTAACATTTCTACTTTAGTTTCATCTGATAAGAGATTCTTCACCCTTATTGTCCTGAAAGGTTGAGCAACACAGCTGTGCACTGTCAAATGCCAGTTTGGGATTTCACCACAGCGATGGCTGAAGCTCAGAGACAGCAGAAGTAATGCCTCTGTAGAACTCCCTAACAGTCCATGCCTCGTGTGACCTGCAGTATCAGGGAAAGGTGCAAGCCTTGTCAAACATACCAAATAAAGGCCACTCCCCTGCTCCCAGAAAGCACTGCACTGGTATGCCCTGTTGGGGCAATAGCATGAGGCCACCAAGACAACGTGTGGCACTAGGAATCTGGCTGTCATGACACGCTTGCCCACAAACGAACTAGTATGTATAGTGCAGGGCACAAGGTAGGTGTTGTGTGCTACACGACCAGAAGCCAGGGGACCATGTATGCAATGGGGATGTGGCTGATGGGAATGGATGGCTTATTACCCATCCATTCCCATGCCTGCAGGTTAATGATCTGAGCATGCTGAGCCAAATTCCCTGCCAGTGCAAATGGACAAAGCTGCAACTTCATTTACACCAGGAAAGAACTTGGCCCTTTGTCTCTGTTCCATGTGTGCTCTTTCTGTCCCACTGCCTATTCCTTGTCTATTCAGACTCCTGCTCCAGCGGATGGGGCATCAGACTGCAAGTCAGGAGAGTCAGGTTGTTTTCCCAGGTTTGCTGTTGACTTGCTATGTTACCTTGGTCTTATAGGGAGAAATTTTCAAGAAGTGGCCTCTGTCTTTGGGTGCCCAAGCTTAGCCATCTACAGTAGAACGTGACTTTCAGAGATGTTGAGCAATCTCAGATCCTGTGGACTTCAGTCAGCAAGGTTTTGCACATAAAGAGCACAAAGCAAGGGACGGGTAAGAGAACCTGACCCCTAGTCCTGTGCTCTGATCTCTAGACTATACTAATGGGACATCGCCCTAGTAAAAGAGCACAACTGCACACCAAGACATTCATTGTTCCAATGTCCTATTTGCTGTATTCAAGGGTCTGGCATGGAATTCCCAAAGGGTCCTCTTAAAAACTGGAAATACCACTGAGCACCTGCTACCAGCGTTGATCAAATATCTATACACCTGCCCCCCCCATAGCTTCTGGAGTACAATAACATTTATTTGTCCAGGAATCCCACAGTTTAAAAAGCTTGCCCATGGATGTGCAGGGGGTTATGCTAAGGGACAAGGAGCTGGTATAAGAAGTGCGCTGCGTTGCACGAACAGACTGTTAGGAGGTCATCTTAGAGCTATGACTTAGCTTTTGAAGACCTGCTTCTGAGCTCTGCACGGAGGAGGGCAGGGGCAAGAAAACTATGGCTCTGTCCTCTAAGAGGTATGTTGCTGCCAAAGGCGGCTGTTGAGATAGATTGTCATCATTGGATGTGATCCAAATGTCTTTTATATGGAGAGAGAATTAGACAGAGAATGGCAACTGTTCAGCAAGATTGTATCTTCACTGAAGACACACATCACAGGTTCTTTCTCTGCCTCCTGCCCTGGATTGCTTGGCTATTACCATGATTTTAATTTCAAATGTGCTGTTACATGCTCCTCTCATTAAGTGTGTGCTGTTGGCATTCTCCAGCAGCGCAGCAGATGGTAGAAAACATGAAGGAACTGGCTCTAAATGAGGAAGCTACACCACTTAGCTTGTCTAAAAAAACTTGGAAACTTGACAAACTCGAAGTGTAGGGAGCTAAACTGGCACAAATGCTGAGGACTTGCATTGTGTCTTCCCAGACAATGTCTAGTTCAGTCACTCCCAAACTGGTTTACAGAGCACTTGCTGGTGCTCTACTGAGAGCTAGTTGGCTGCATGGGGTTGGCGCCTCCTTGCTTCAGAGGGAAGAAGATCTCAGAGGCCTGTAATAGTATCTTGCAACAAGATAGACTTGATGACGCTTTTGGTAGGTGAAGGGATGTTAATGTTGTCCTGGTCAAATTCCAGCTCAGATATTTACATTCTACCTCCTCAAACTACCCCTGCATTTTACTGGATACAAGAATAGCTAGCTCTTTAAAATAATAGCAAATCAAAACTTACAACAGCTACAACAAGCCCTTTGCTAAAGAGGGAGGGTGGGAGTAGCTTTGTGTTCAGTTTCAATTTAGGCTAGTTTAGATAAGAGCAGTTGTAAGAAGTAGCTTCAGAATGAGTTGTGCAAACACCAACCTATTTCTAAGTGATATTGCATGGAAAAATACTTGAACTGAAATAAATTCTTTTTTTCTCTCTTCTGCTTTCCCAAGTTTACTTGGTCTGCTCATGTATCCAAGCCAGCATGTAAGCACAAGATAAGATTGGCTCTTTATTTCCCATACAGCTCTGCCAACTAAGAAAATTCTTCTATGCTCTTAAAACTAAATAAGATCCTTTTGGAATCCATGATGCAAATCAACATGTGATCAGCACAGCAATGATCTTATCAGGCTGCCATTGTACTTAGCACCAGCTCCAGCAAAGATGGGCAGCTGGGATTTATTTTTAACTCAAAAATAATCATGAGCAAAGGAAGTGTTTTGGGAGGAATTAGTCATGGTTACAAAGATAATCTTTGTTAATGGAGCCCCAAGCAGGCTTGTGTCCAAAAGAGACAAATAATGAGGTGCAGAAATGTTTATAAGCCCTTGGAGATTCATTAACAAGGATCCTATAAGTCCAAGGGCTGAGGGATAAAGGCTGCAGGATTTAAAGAGCAATATTTACAGAAGGAAAGAACTTTAAAATACCAGACTGAAAATAAATACATGGGTTAGCACTTCCTCTTTTAATCCTTTCTGAGATCGGGAGAGCAGATGTCCCGATTTTATAGACCCAGTCCAAATATTTCCTTTGTCTTATATAGGTGCCTACTACCCCTCATCCCTGTGCTGATTTCTCTCACCCTATCCTGAGAGTGAGGAAGAGCTAGTGGTTAAGGCACTGACCTGAGATTCAGAAGATCCGGGTGACTTGCAGTGTGACCTCAGCTAGGTCATTTTGGCATGTGATCCAAAGCCCAGAGGTTTGAATGGGCTTTGGATTAATCCCTGATTGAGCAAATCCCTTAAGCATGCAAGTAATAGTAGGATCACCTAGATGTACATAGCACATTTCATCAGTGGCTCTCAAAGCAGGTAAATAGGAAGTGACTTGCCCAAGGTCATCCTTGGGGGAATCAGCAGGTGAACCAGAACTAGAACCCAGGCCCCCTGAGTCCCAGTCCAGTGTCCTAGCCATTTTGGCTACACTTCTCTGTGCCTCAGTTCCCTCTCTGTAAAATGAGGATGTGACTACTTCCTTTGTCTGTCCACTCTGGGTATGTCTACACTACCCACTGATCCAGCGGGTAGTGTAGAGATCCTGTCAACTCCGGAACTCCACCAGGGCGAGCAGCAGTAGCGGAGTCGATGGGGGGGAGCCCCGGCCATCGATCCCGCACCATGAAGACGGGAGGTAAGTCGATGTAAGATATGTCAACTTCAGCTATGCTATTCTCGTAGCTGAAGTTGCGTATCTTACATTGACCCTCCCGCCCTAGTGTAGACCAGGCCTCTGAAATCTATTTAGACTGTAGACTCTTCTGGCTGGGGCTGTTGGTTACTATGTATTTATACAGTGCCTAGCCCAATGAGGCCCTGATTTTGGTTAGTCTCTCTAGGTCAGGATTTCTCAACCTATGAGTCACAAGATTGTGTTAAAGGTTCATGGGGCAGGGGGATGGGGACAGTTTCTGTCCCCCAGAGGTGTGGGTAGGAGACCCTGGAAGAGGGTTGCAGAGCCCACCCTGAAACAGCAGGCCCTTCATCTCTAGTCTGGGGTGGGCTGGGCTCGATTCAGGACGTTGCGACCTGGTGCATGGGGTCACGATGCTGCTCAGGTTTGGCCCAGCTGCTCCTCTATTATGGTGGGGGGGCCAGCCAAGCCAAATCTGAGGAATTGAATCTGTGACTCCATGTTCCACACTGCTGTGCTACTCACATGAGTCTGGCCCATCTAGTCCAAACCTGAAAGGCATTGCTATGCTGGAGTAGCAACATTGTGGGGGTCGGGGGGGGAACTGAGCCCACTGCGTCCCACGCCCCCAGGTCAGGACCCATCACTATGGTACACAAGTATATGTATTTAGTAGACATTAATGTAATAGTATATTATATATTGGTGGAAAGAAATATTCAGTCTTTTTTCTTCTTCACTAAAGCTATTTACTGGGTCTCAACAGCCATCAAGGTTTACAAATGGATCCTGAGAGAACCACTATTCTAGGTGCTACTGTAATACAAATAAACTATTAATCATGTATCCAGAATGTCTGTGTTCAGAGAGGAGATTTCTCCCTTATACACTGTCCCCCTCCTAAATGAGCCACAGGTAAAGTAATCTCTGTGATCACAGTTGCCTCCCATACAACTGTGGGAGCTGCAGTGGAAGATTATGGAGCAAGAAAAAGACAGTTTATGATGACAATAAATATTAATTCCACATACAAAGATCTTCAATAGTAGCAAGGGGCATATTGTGCAAGCCAGCTGCTTATGATGCTGGGCCTTTTGGTCTACTGGAGGGAAGATCACTTTTAGGTAATGGAGCTAGTAGCGTGGGTGCATTAAAGCAGGGGTCCCCAACGTGGTACCCAGGGGTGCCATGGCACCCACCGGGGCATCTAAGTGCGCCCGCATACTGGCCAGCGTACAAGCATCCGCTGAAATGCCACCGACAAGCAGCAGCATCCAGAGGTGCCGCCACCGAAATGCCACTGATTTTCGGAGGCGATGCCTCTGGATGACGCTGCTTGTTGGCGGTATTTCAGCAGTGATGCCTATTGATGTTGCCACTTGCCCTTAGCATTTCGGCAGATGCTCGTCTGCCACCACAGTCCTTCATGGCTTGTCGGCTGGCGCCCACCAGACAAAAAAGGTTGAGGACCACTGCATTAAAGCGTACAAGGAAACGTTCAGAAAATAAAGTTAGATACAGGTTTGAACGAGGAACAGAAGCATGGAAAACTGAAGGCAGAACTCTTCTGCTCCTCGAGTTGTGCACAAAGGTGAGGATTCATTTCTCTGCAGAAGCCTGACACAAGCACCACTTAAGTCCCATTCAAGCTTTCAAACTCAGGCCTCAATGATGGCAGTGTGTGAGCTGTCTTTGGATGGAAGGGGCCAAAGAAGCACAAAGTGGTGTTAGTCTAGCTAAACATTTTGAACTGGATCTTTAGCTCCCTAAATGCTTTTCACTTAACATTAGAAACAGAACATTCCCCTGTTTAACCATTGTGTAGGCCGATGAATGAGAGTAGCCAGAAGGTTAATGCTATTAAAATATAAAAAATTATCTATGGTATGCTTGGTTAATGATGGCAGATTAAATGTCTTATAAAGCATGTCCTAGCCAATGTGCCATAGTAATGATGCTACTTAGGATCCTGGTGCTCCACTCCATTATACCGGTTTCACCGTAGCACAGCTGCACAGATTTAGCTGGCATCACACCAAGGAAAAACCAATGTAATGAAGTTGAGTGGCCTATGGCCTGTGAGACTCGGGTCTCATTTTGATTGTAGAGTTTAGTGTGTGGGTGTTGGGTGGTGTCAGGGGCCTGTGCTAGTGAGGAGGCCAGACTAGACGGTTTGCTGGTTCTGGCCCTGTGATTCTATGAAGTGGAAAATCCATCCCTGGCTCTTTAGAATTTAAGGGCTCAATTCTAAAAGGTGTTAACAATCACTCTTTTGACGTCAATGAGATTGAAGGCTGTTCTGCATTTGGAAGGAGGTGTTCAGCTCCCTCTGGGATCAGTCCCCTTTGTGTTACATGTAGGTCTATGGATTGCTTAGTGTTGTTGTGCCATTAGTCTTTCAGCGCAGCTGCCGGAGCTTCTATCTTTGTTAGGCTGCACAACTTAGGCCAAGTTTACGCTACCACTTACTTCAGTATAACTTGTCACTCAATGGTGTGAATAAGCCACCCCTCATTCTGAGCAACAGAAGTTACACCAACCTAAGCGCTGATGTGGACAGACCTATGTTGGGTGGGAGAGTTGCCATTCCACTCACGGAGGTGGATTTATTATACCAACAGGAGAGTGCTCTCCTGTTAGCATAGAGCATCTTCACCAGATGCGCTGCAGCGGTGCAGTTGCACGGATATAGGGCTTCTAGCATAGACTAACCCTTAATGTGAGTTGAGTAGTCCCTAGGGGACATGGGTCTGCATTACAAAATCAGTACCCCCCTAAGGCACCCTCATTGCTAGAGGGTCTCTGGTTGGAACAGGCAAGGTGGCAGAAATGAGAATGAGATTCACAGACACAGCTTTAAGCGTAATAAGGGACACAGATGCAAGTAGTGTACGAAAAAACTGACAAATTATTTGGACAAACCCAACCTAATAATGCTCCAGAACAGTGTGTAAAATACTGGCCATGGAGTGAGTGCTCCATCCGCCCAATAACCCATGCAATCACTAAGGCTTCTGAGGGCAAACAAGTATTTTCATTGTCTGGCAGAGTAGTGAACCCATCACCCATCTTGAGCCTGAGCAACCAGTCCAGTGATTATAGTCGTTGTGACACTGTCTCAATCTATGACAATTTGCACCGGGTGAGGAACTGGTGGTCTCTTATGTAAAGTATATGGTCATGTCTGCACTGCCCTGCAGTTCAGATTAAGAGGGCATGAATAACAGTGCACACCAGAATGTCTTTGAAGAGAGGACCACAGTAATTTGAAACTTGGGACCTTTAAGTTCACAGCTGCAATGTCCTCACGGGGTAGTTGCAGCGCAGGACATGGGTGCACAGTACTATTCACATACCCATAGTCCGAATTGCAGGGCAGTGCAGACATACCCTATCTTTGTTGTGCATTAAGAGTCCGAGGTTATGTGAAACAATGGTTCTCAATCAGAGGTATGTGTAACTCTGGAGGTATGCAAAGGTCTTCTGGGGATACATCAACCCATCTAGATATTTGCTTAGTTTTACATCAGGCTACATAAAAAGCACTAGTGAAGTCATACAAATGAATGTTTCATACAGACAATGACTTGTTTATACTGCTATAAATACTATACACTGAAAGGTAAGTACAATATTTATATTCTGACTGTTTTTATAATTATATTGTAAAAATGAAAGTAAGCAATTTTTCAGTAGGGTGCTTTTTTGTGTGTTTTGCCTGATTTTTTTTTGGTAAGCAAGTCATTTTTAAGTTAAGTGAAACGTGGGGATACTCAAGACAAATCAGACTCCTGAAAGGGGTACAGTAGCCTGGAAAGGTTGAGAGCCACTGATGTAAAACGTACAGAGATCCATGCATTTCTTTACATCTCATTGAAGAAGTGGAATTCATGAGCTCATGGGAGGCACATGAACCTTCTCCCCTCCTCAGGGAGTCTAGCCCCCTGCCTGGCCCCTTCTGCCTCAGGCTCCGCTCTCCTGCTGTTGCTGGCTGGGGCCAGAGGAGCCCCCCCCAGTGTCCAGAGGAGCCTGAGCCCAAGCCCCAGCCACCTGAGAAGCTCTGAGTCCGGCCCCGGTGTGGGGAGCATTAGCAGAGGTTTGGGAAAGCTTAGCATCCCCCAGCCTCAATTACACGCTGCCCATGCTTAAGTTACTGAATGTTACCTTACAATGTGTGCACATGTACCCTTCTCCATGCTCCTGGTCTATACATAGGCTACTAACAGAACAGCCAGGCCTGCATTCCTTACTCAAGCAAAAGTCCTACTACAGTCAGAAGCCAGAGGGATGACTGCAGGAGTGGGCCCAGATTTTATCTAAATTACAAAGGACTTTAGGAGTCCATTCCAGAAGGAACATCATTGAGCAAATGAGCCAGGCACAGGAGACGGACATATAAAGTGTTACAAGTAAAATATTTTCAGACCTTAGCAGCAGAACAGTCAGGAGAGACTGGTGAACAATGGAGCCTTTGAGGGTACCGGCAGACATAAGGAAAATTCCCCAAACTGCTGACAGTCCAACAAGCAACATGGGTAACTTGTCACTTGTTTCTGAACAAGCTATCACTCAATTGAAATGACAGTGGGTTTTTTTCCCCTCATCCATTGCAGAAACTAATTCGCTGTACCTGAACAATTACCTAAGTGAAGTGTGTGTGCGCGCGTGCGTGCGCTGGCCTGGCAACTCGGAAGGCTGAAGTCTTCGATTTATCCACAGCATTGGGCATGGCAGCTACCCTACGTTGCCCTGCCCTTGTGCCTCCTCCCTGACCTGGAACGATCATTGAAAGGAGTGTGAGACTTGCTCATTCTCCATGCCCAGTCAGTCATTGACTGCTCCAGTGGCTCTCCTGACACTGGTGCTAATGATTGCCAATTTCATTTGTGGGTCTTTTTAATGGGGACAGGTGTTCAATAGGAACTGAATCCAAAACAACAAATTCATTTTAAAAACCACTAAACTGCTTCATTCTCTACCACTCTGGACTGGCTTCCAACCAGTGGCCAGGAGGTGAAAGGCTCTGAATCCCAGGAGTCATTCAGTTCTCCTTTTCCAAACATTTACATAAGTCTTTCATCTCCAGGTGTGACCCAGTTAATCTATGAGAGGCAGACAGTGGGGGAGGGGTATACTTTACCACTGATAATGAAAATCTCTGCTCTGGCAGGGTAGATCTTCTCTTTAGTGTCCCTCAAAGGACAACATAAGGGGGAGAATGATAGATGCAGAGTTTATAGATATGAACTATTGTTACAAGCTGGCATACAATTTTCCTCTGGATTCTCAGCTGGCTATTTCCACATCTATCTTTTAAAATTATTTTTCTGAAATGTTTAGTGACTCATGTGGGAGATCACTTGGGATCCCCAGGCTCAGGAAGCCAGCTTGCTAGGAGATGTGATTTTTATTTCAGAAATGTCAGTTTGCTGCTGATAGCTTACAGACTATCGAGAAAATATGAGAGGGTTCCTGACATTCCACAACATTTTGGGGGCCAGATCCTCAGCTGGCATAAATCAGTATACTTCTATTGTCTTCAATGGAGCCTACACCTCTTTACACTGCAGAACCATCTGGCCCTCTGTACATATGTAACAGTTAGTAATAGCACCTCACAGTTCAGTATAGCTTCTTTTGTTAAAAAAAAAAAAAGTTCAGTGGTTCTACTGCTACTGTTAAATAGTCCAGATGCATGTTAAAGGTGACTTGTAATGGAAGAATAACTTGGTTTGTTCCCCTTTTTACTCTATTGTTTATAAAGAATGCTTGACAGGTTAGTTTGCTTAGGTGTTTTTTTCTGTTGGTTTTTTACCTTATGAATATAAGACAGGCCATCCCTGTTTTTGCTAGAGGACTCCCCAGAGGGCCAAGGAACTAGAGTGGAAAATTTTTCAGCCCTTAACTGAAGGGAAGGGGTGTCAAAACTTTAACAAAGAGATCTTTCCTTGAAACTGCTTGTCAGATGTTTGTATTAAATAACGTTGAAAGGGGGGGGAACCCTCAGTGAACTAAAAGACCAAAGAGTTTTAAATAGCCTGGCCTTCTTCCACAAATAAGAAGAAAGGGCACAAACCAAGTTTTCTCCCCTTTACAAGTCACCTTTAAAAGTGGCCTCTGTGGTTTTTGTAATTTTTTTAAATCACACTTTTTATATCAAGATGGGGTGTGGGGTCTACTGTTGAGGTCACATAACTATATCAAGGTAAACTGCCCAGGCCTTGTCTCCGCTAGAATTTTACATTGTGATAGCTAGTATTGTGAGTATTTGCAAGTCAGCTTTTTGGAGTAATAGTCCATTATATTATAGCCTATGTAGCAGAGAGACAAGTTTTTTTTCAAAGTTTTGAAAGGCAAGAGTGAGCATCCTAGCAAAGAGTTAATCCCACTGCAGAGCTTCTGATCTAAAAATACACCATGAACATTACTGTGGGGGGAATTCTGTGCCAAAAATAAAAAAACTCTGCGCACAATATTTTAAAATTCTACATATTTTTATTTGTCAAAATAACATATGATCATTCCAGTTTCAGTTATGTTGATAATTTATTTCAAAATACCTGTCAGCAAGTATGTCTGTAACAATACAGACAACTGAAAATTCAGGAAATGTGTTTTGACAAATAGATTCTTTACTAGGCATATTAATATAGAATTTTAAGTAATTCATCTGAACTACAATACGGAAACCTATTTCCTGCACCCCTAAGAAGCTATGCAAAGGCTGGGGTGAATCAGAGGTGACATAGGAGCTGAGGGAAGAAGCCTGGGGGGTGAACATGGAGGGTTGTTTGGGTGTGGGGTGGAGCAGTATGGAACAGGTTGGGGTTTTCTGTTTTGTTTCTTTCTTGAGGGGGAGGGATTGTTAGGGAGTTGGAAGCCTCCCCCATGCAGGTCTTGACTGACCCCTAGCCTCTCCCATTCAGTCAGGCACATCTGCCCCTGTCCCCAAGTGTCCCTGCACCTCCACTCCAATTCAGCCCCCGGTTCAATGCTGTCATCCCATTAGCTCCTGTGCCCCCCCATATCCCATGTCTCCTCACCAGGCCCCACAGACAGGGCACTGTGATGAAGGCAGCCTCTGCCCCCTCCCTCTCTGAGGCTGGCTGCTTCAGCCCTGAGCCAGCCCTCTGTTCTGGTGCCACACCAACCCCTAGTGGGTGAAAGGTGCAACTGCAGCGCCTCCCTGGCAAAATCTATTCTCTGCGGAGACAAAAAAAAAAATCTGCAGGTGGAATTCATGTCCCAAGGAGTAGATTGTGTAAGACAATGCACAGAGCTTTTTGCAGATCAGTGGACGCCTTGGAACTTGAGGGGGAGGGAACAGACCAGGGAGCCTTGAATTTAAGCAGGAGAGTTCCTTTTGTGTTCCACACTGACCCTAGAGATTTCCAAATACCAGTCCAACATTAATGTTCAGCTATGACCCATGTGCCTGGATCTTGATTTTCAGGCCCATCCAACTTGTGCTCAGAACATGAGTTGGGAGGGGGACAAAGGTAGCTGTGTTTACGTATGATTTGCTTGCTTGTTTGTATTCAGTAGTGCCTACCATTTCTGCAGCCAACAGATTCTAGGGCTGGCTGGAGGCTACTTTAATCTCTGACATAGGCTGCTCTAAATTATCAGTTCTCCTCTGGTGCCAATGGGCTGCTCCAGCAATGAGAACAGCTGAAGCATATCTCCTCTCTCTGGCCAGGGCATCAGTAGTTTACAGTTTTCAGTGAAGCATTAATTTAACAGTGTTGCTCTGCTTTAAAGCAATAATGAACTCTGCCATTTCAAGCCCCCTTACTATTTTTAAAAGTTAAAGGAATTTTCTCCTGAGGGACTCGATGTGCCTTAAGATTTCCAGTAAATCTCTAAATAGCAAAACATTCATAGACCAGCTAAATAGATGTACAGAGTCTGTCAGTTGGGGGTGGGGGAGAAATCTACACCAACAAGACTCCAAACCAGACAAACAGTCTACAGCTAAACATCAGGGGAAATGAGTTAAGTTTAAGCATCTAGCAGACTTGGTTCTGACCTCTGGTACATTATACCTTGGGAATAACCCCACTGAAAGAAATGGAGTCACCCCAGTGTAACCCAGAATCAGGCCCACGCTATCTACAACAACAGGATATGCTGAGGGAAGCAGAGTTCTCAGGTCATTGCATTTTAGCACACTGCAATTTTTTTCTGCATATCAGGAACTAAGGACGTCTGCCTTCAGTGGTCCACAGCAGGAAAGAACAACAGAAAAGTTCTGCTCAGAAAGCAAAAATACAAAATCCCAAAGAGCATAGAAAGCAATAGAGGCAAGAAAACAAAACCACCCATCCAAGTTGAATTATCCTTGACCTAGGCAAATAGCCTTATCTCAGTGATGAGCTCCTAGTTTTATCTTATGCTGCTGCCTAACGCATGTTAGAAATATTGTTATAAATACTCAGTGATGCCTTCCAAAGCTTATGGTTACTGGTTGTTTTTTACATGCACAATGAGTGACTATATATTTCCGGTGAGAAGGGCTTTTGTTTTAGATTAAGTGAAGCAATTATCAGGAAAGACTCCAAGCACAGTCTCCTAGAGAGAATACGCAGTGTGTGCCTCTGTAACTGGCTGCATCTGAACTGCACCCAAAATGGCAGCTGCCTGCAGCAGATTCCTGGAAATGCAAGGGGGTAGTACACAGAGAACAAAACAAGTATTATGGCATATGAAGCTATGTAACTGTTAAGTGGCAACAGAGTGTTGGGTGCTGTAAATAAATAAGAATAAGACACAATCCTTACGCCAAGCTGTTTACAGTCTAAGAAACGCTGAGGTCAATGGCACTATGGCAATTTACATCAGTTGAGGACTGGGGCCAGGAGACTGATTCTCCTCAGAACCATGTAAATGAGAAGTCATTTCACTGCAGTCCATGGAGCTACACCAGTGTAAAACTGATGTAACAGGAGAGAATCCAGATCATAGTATAGTGTGTATAAATCTGCATTCTCACCATGATAGTATTTTACACCCACTGTGCACAGATATAAATAATTACACAAGATCCAGGACAATGTATAACCAGGCTAAGCTCCTCCTGTTCTGTTGCAAAGTTCCTGCTGCCTCTACAGTTAGTTACAGACACAGTCAGGTTTATCCATGCCTGCTGTGCAACATGGACATGTATATTTGTCTTCACATCCTGTTGAGCTAGGCCAGTATGTCAGGGGGTAAAATAAAAGTCCAACAGAGAGGCTGAGAAAGAGTTGTGCCCGTAATGGAATCCTGGAAGGTAAGCCTTATGAAAAAATCCTATAGAATGTATTAGAACATTCTTGCAGTGTTGTTATAGCTATGTTGATCCTAGGGTATTAGAGAGAGAAGGTGGGTGAGATACATATTTTATTGGTCCAAATTTTATTGGTGAAAGGGACATGCTTTTGAGCTACGCAGAGCTGAAGAAGAGCTCCACTTAGCTCAAAAGCGTGTCCATTTCACCCACAAAAGTTGGTCCAATAAATGATATTACCTCCCCCAGTCTCTCAGAAAATAATATGCATTCTGCAGGACTTTAGAATCCTGTTCTGTAGGCTTGAGGCACTCTTCACATAAAGCATTAGATGCCTGCTGTAGAATTCTGTGCAATGATTCAAAAAAATCTGTCAAACTGATTACTCTAACCCTTCAGTTTAGTAGAGAATTTCTATTGAATACTATTACATATTGTTGCTTTCATTCCTAGTAAAACAGGACTTCTTCAGAATGAGGTGGATGCTCGGACGTTAGCACTCTCTGTCAGCAACACACAGTCCAGTTCCTTTGCTTTTTCACAGGCAGGTCTGTCAAGATTCTTGACTATGGTTTTATTTTGTCATTGTAAAGTTCAGGTTCAGCGCCAAACCTTCCCGAGTGCAGATCCAGGGTTTGGTCACAGCCCCGTACAGCCACATTGGATAGCTGCGAAGTTAGGATCCAGATCAAAATTTCACTTTCCCCTAAGTTCAGGAGTGTCAGACGCAGAGTGTCACTTTGACTCATCTCTAATCTACATGCTGCAGCAATCAGTGCTAAATTGTTAGAGCTTTGCTATTTGTTTGCAGTTAGGAAACCTTTATAGCATCACTCGGGTAGCCCAGGATGTTCAGCTTGCCTTTTGTTCTGGATTCACTGGCTTTTGGCTTCCTCAGGTTTTCATGGTAGGAAGTAGAGGTGCCAGGTCCTAGTCGGGAAGGAGGTTATCAGGATTGGCTTTCAATATATCAGACATCACTCGAAATGTCTTTAAAAGATCTGTTGTTTTCCAGTAATCTGAATAGCCTGGCAACGAACCTGCCAGCATCTTAGGCCTTTTCTGCTGTGAGCACTAGCGGCCACCTCACCAATGACTTGCTGCAGGATTGTTTTTTGTTTGTTTGGTTTGTTTTTTTTAAATCACTACAAAACCAAACACACTCTCTTATAAGAGTTTAGTGAGAGAAGGAAACAGTGGTAGAGACACCAGGATGTTCTGGCAGCTGTAGCAGTAGATTCTATCTGACCCCAGCACAGTTGACTCAGCCATTCATTGTTCCCAGGTAGGTGAGCTGAATTCCATGCAGTTTATTGGGTGAGGGGAGGGGGGTATTTCATAGGAAGCCTTAAAAGTAAAGACTGTTCCTCATCCAAGATCCCCAGGCACTTTACCTGAGAGCAGGGTAATGTCCTTGCCCAAACCTTTGCTCTTCCCCAGCATGCAAATTAATTCTGGTCTCCTGCTAGCCAAGCTGCCTGCTCTCTTAGGCCAGATCTAGACTAGGAGCACTTTGCTGGCATAGCTACACCACTATATAACCAGTGTAGTTACAGCTGTACCAGCACAGCTGATCTTTTAAAGGCATCGCTTGTTCCGTCGTCCTCCCCACGTGAAACAAGCCCTACCAGTAAACACACAGTTTTGCTAGTACAGCTGCATCTACATGAGGGACTATAGCTGGCCCAGCTGTGTCAGTCAGAGATCGCACCCCTGGCTCACATAGGTATGCCAGTGCCCTGTGCTGTACTGTAGGCATGGTCTTACCTCTCCCCACCCCCACCGAGCCAGTTCCTTTCTGCCAACACCCATCACACCACTCCCTTTGCACAGCCTGCTCTGCAAGGGGTGCAGTGGGTGGTTTCAGCCAAGCTAAAGCTGTACCCTCACAGCACATAGCAGTCAGCACAGCAGTCACGCCTTCCTCACATCCTGCTATGCTCGCAGGTCTGGCCTGCATTATAAAGGTATGTCAAGCAAACTACATTACTAGGGCCTGTGAAAAACGTCATGCCTTGAGTGATGCAGTTAAGCTGACCTGTGCCCCAGTGTAGACACCACTCGGTCCAGAATTCTTCCATCAATCTAGCTACCTGTCTTGGAGAAGTGGATGTACTACAGTGACAGAAGAACCCTTCCTCTGGCTGTAGTTCGTGTCTATGCTACACCAGCACATTGTGCTTCTAGTGCAGACGTACCCGCAACCCCCACAAGTACTAGCTTACAAGCCCCCTGCTGTCCTGGAGCACTCATGCCCGAAGTCAGGTATCAGTGTGTGCCACGGCTTTGTATCAGGTTGCTAGCAATACGATTAGGCCCCATTGTGGAGTTCAGCTGTGATGCCCAGCCACACTAAAAGTCACTGGGATTTAGGCACCTAATGCCCTTAGGCCCCACTGAAAATCCAAGTCTCAGCCTGGCCCTAGAAACATGACACTTAGAATCCTACTGGGGGTGATTCTGATCTCACACCACTTTTGTATCTACTTAAATCCATTGGGTTTGACTCCCAACAACACAGAGCTCTGCTCTATAAACCTGTGTGCGTGCGTCCCACCCTGTCCCCAAAGGAAAAAAATGACTCTGCAGACTATGAATAGGCTGTTTAGAAAAAGTGACACATGGAGAGATTTACTTTAAGGGTGGAGGCACTGAAGCCCCTCGAAACACTAACAGGCTCTAAGGAGGGCTGTTTAGATTAGATCTCCTTTGGTCATAGTGTTATAGCAATTAAGTGCTAGCCATGACTCATAACCCATCATGTACGCAGTCAGTGAGTTCAAAAAGATGTCAAGGTACTTCCCACCTTTTGTTTATCTAGCTTACTAGTTATTTTACAACCACATCCTTGGTCACACAGGCCCTGGGAATGTTAGCACATACCAAAGGCCTGCTCGAACTTGACCATGTCTCAGTAAGATATGTTTAATTATATTTAAATTAACCATTTGGTGGCAGTAGCCTGGAAAACCCTCCACTACTCTCTCTTGTATTCTCCCTACATTAGAGTAGCAGGAAAGCCTGAACCCTGGTCCTCCAGGGCAAGCTCAATCATTCAGCTCATTTTTAGAGGACTTGCTAAATGCAGCTGGATTTCTGCATATTAATGTGACACAGATGGTGGCATCAGTTAATAAATCTACTAAGGTTGCCACTCCAGGCACCTGGTATTCATCCAGAATACCTGATCGAAAAGGGACCCTGGTGGCTTTGGTCAGCACCACTTACTGGGCTGATAAAAGTCCAGTCAGGAACGCAGCAGGGATAAGGCAGACTCCCTGCCTGGCTCTGTCTGGCTTCCAGGAAGTGGCGACAAGTCCCTCCAACTCCAAGGTGCAGGGGTAGCCAAAGCAGCTCAGTGCTCTCCCACCTCCCCGAGTGCTGGCTCCATAGCTCCTATTGGCCTGCGGACATCAGCAGCAGGCAGAGGCCCCTGGCCGCCCCTCTGCCTAGGAGCCAGAGAGAGATGTCGCCACTTCCTAGGAGCCACCTGAAGTAAGCAGCACCTGGCAGGAGATTGCAGCCCTCACCTTCTCCCACACTCCAACCCTCTGCCCCAGCCCTGAGTCCCCTCACACACCCAAATTCCCTTCTGGAGCCCATACCCCAAAACCATCCTGCACCTCAACAGCCTGCCTCAGCTCAGAACCCCCTCCCACACCCAAACTCCCTTCCCAGACCCACCACTCTCTGGGAGGGAGTTAAGGTGCAGAGGGGGTGTGGGGTGCAGGCTCTGGGCTGGGGCAGAGGGTTGGGGTGCAGAGGAGGGAGTCAGGGGGTCAGCACCTACCTCGGGCAGCTCCTGAAAGTGACCAGCAAACCCCTCTGGCAGTGGCTCCTAGGCAAGAGGCCCAGGAGGTCTCCAGTGCCCGCAGGAACCTCCCCCACAGCTCCTATTGGCTGCAGTTCTCAGCCAATGGGAGCTGCGGGAGTCAGCACTCAGGATGGGGGCAGCATGCGGAGATCCCCCGCCTCCCAGTAAAGCAGGGGCCCTAATGGTGTTCTAGCTGCTTCCAGGAGTGGCGTGGTGTGAAGGCGGTCAGGAAGCCCTGCCTTAGCTCCACTGCCCCTTCACAATTGCTCCTTTTCCCCCTCCCCCCATCGGCAGGCCTGTGCATAATAAACTGAAACATGGTGAAATCTGAAGCCCTGGCACTTGGTAACAACCAGGCTATGTCTACACTGCAATTAAAAACCCACAGCTGGCCTGTGCCAGCTGACTCAGGCTTCTGGGTGTCAGGCCTAGTGGCTGTTTAATTGTGGTGTAGATGCTTGGGCTTGGGTCAGAGCTTGAGGTCTAGGACCTTGTCAGGTGAGATGGTCCCAGAGCTCAGACTGCACCCTGCAATTAAATTAAATTAAATTAAACAGACCCTTAGCCTAAGCCCAAGTCAGCTAGCATGGGTCAACCCCAGGTATCTAAATGCAATTATAGACACATCCTAAGTGGTGTATTACTGACGCATCATCTGCCTTTGCCTCTGTGAGAAACTACAGTACTAGACCACTTCTCATAAGGCATTTCTGAGAATTATGTGAAAATGACGTGGGAAAAGATGGTCTTGTAGCTATGGGACTGGATGAGGTTTCAGCACTCACTTTCTGAATCAGCCACACATTTCCTGTGCGAATCCTTTAGAACCTAATTTTCAGTGGTGCCAACCACTGACAGCTCAAACTGAAATCAATAGGAGCTGCAGTACTTGGCATGTCTGCGACCTTCTCTGGTTTACAAAATGCGTACAGCAGTGGTTCTCAACCCGTGGCCCAATCAGCACACAACTGCAGCCCATGTGACATCCTCAGGGCAATACAGGTAGTACTGGATGCAGCCCACAATGGTAAAGAGGTTGAGAACCACTGGCATACACCCTGCTGATGCTGCTTGAGAGGCATGTTGGGTCAACATGTCCTGACCCAGGCACCATTCCTGATAGCAACCAGCAGATTTCTCAATGCTCCATTTAGTCTGAGATGTTTAGAGTCTATTGCAATAATTTGTTATCAGTCGGTTACTTATTATCTCCGATACTGGTTATTTGCAGTCAGTGAGCTATCAGTCTGTTTGCACTGTCATTAAACTTCCAGCAGAGTGGTGGTAATAATGATGATAACAGTCCCGATGGCACATTAACCATGCTTCAAACATTACTTAGTCCTCTTGCCTTCCCTGGGAGGGGGAAACTGCGGCAGTGATCTTAGTGACTTGCCCCAAAGCACACAGGCGTGGGAGACAAAGTGAGATGGACAGATAGAAGGATGGTAAAGCTTTATGCGTGTTGTTACTGTGCTGATCTGTGATGACCCAGGCCAGCCTCCAAGTCCTGATGTGATTCTCATTAATATTGGCACACCTGTCTGCCACCGTCAGCTGCAGGAGCAACAGCGACCAGGTACTGTAGGTCCCTACCACTGCTCTCTTTCTTTTTATAATCCAGTTTAAAGCTATCTTTGAGGGCCTTTACCAGACCACCAGCAACCTCTCTCCATTTCGGTAGCAATAATGCCTTATAAATAAGGCACAAGGGTTTTTTATAATATTACACAGAATATAAGACAGGAATCCTGTTGGGGCCAAATCCTCCTCTGCTGCACTGGAATAAATCCGGAGCAACTGCCCTCCCATCAATATGGTGTAAGTGAGAACAGAACTGGGCCCGGGGAGGTTACCTTTCTTCCACAGAAATGCAGCCTTTTCCCCTGGGCTGCCAGACTAAGGCCTGGTCTACACTTAAAACTTAGGTCAGCATAACTACATTGGTTGGGGGGTAAAAAATCCACACTCCTGAACGTTGGAGCTATGCTGATGTAAACCCCAATACAGATGCAGCTGGGTGGAATGAAGAATGCTACCATTGCTTTGGGAGGTGGTGTTCCTGTGGTGATGGAAAACCCCCTTTCAGCACTGTAGTGTGTGTCTCTAAGATGGGGTTACTGTGACACACGTAGCCGTGTTGTTGTATCACCTGAAGTGTAGACGTGACTTCGGACAAAAGTGAGAATTGAGAAACCTTTAGAAAACAGAAGAGAAAAAACCAAAGTGATTAGGTCATAAGAGTGGCCATACTGGGCCAGACCAAAGGTCCATCTAGCCCAGTATCCTGTCTTCTAACAGTGGCCAATGCCAAGTGCCCCACAGGGAATAAACAGCACAGGCAATCACCAAGAGATTGATGTCGGCCATTCCCAGCTTCTGGCAAAACACCAGAACACAGGTGCCACTGAGCCATATCCTTTCTTGGTTACTTCCTGGCTGAACTCCCTTCAACAGCTCAGGCCTGGTCTACGTTAGGAAATTAGGCTGGTATAATAACTATGTCGCTGAGGGGTATGAAAAATCCACACCCCCTAGCAACCCAGTTAAACCACCCTAACCCCAGGTGCAGACAGCCTAGGTTGATAGGAGAATTCTCCCATTGACATCACCTCCCGAAAGGCGGTAGCTGATAACCTATGCCAATGGGAGAATCGCTCCTGTCGGTGCAGGTAGCATCTCTACTGAAGCACTAAAGCGATGTCTCTCTGCAGCATTTTAGATATAGACAAGCCCTGTTTTACCCACTGTTCTTCTGGACTGTGGCCCCTCAACAACCCAAACAGGCCGCCCCTGGGTTTGTCATAGCATATGCCATTCTTCAAGGCACTATTGTTCTGCAACTTGCAAAGCCAAACCCTTCACACTGATCCAGAATAACAAAACTCAATGGAGCCACTCAGTAGGGCCAATGGAGCAAATTTGATGCAGCCTGTGGTAAGCCATAGAAATCCTAGGGAAGTCCCTGAGCCAAATTCAGCTGTAACAAATATTGGCCCAAATCCTGCTCTGACTTACACTGGTGTAAATCCAAAACAACCCTGTTGAATTCATTGGAGCAACTCTAAATTTACACTGGGTATAACTCAGTGCAGAGTTAGGCCAGTCAGGTATAAAAGGCAAAGTAATGTAACGTGCAGGGCCAGCGCTTCCACTAGGCAATCCTAGGCAATCGCCTAGGGCGGCAGGATTTGCGGGGTGGCATTTTGCTGCCCTTGGTGGAAATTCAGGTTCCAGGAGCTAATTGCCCTCACTGTTAAAATTGTGTGCCTTAGTTCCAGTCCGCTTCAAATTGTCTAGCTTCAAATTCCAGCTACTGGATTGTGTTAGACCTTTCTCTGCTAGATTGATGAACCCTGTATTATACATTTTTTTGTTTCCCGTGTAGGACCTGTTACTTTCTAACAGTACTTACAGACACAATAGATTGAGTCTGTTTGGCACATTCTGTAATCCTCTAATCAGTCTCGTGACTCTTCTCTAAACCCTCTCCAATAAGATGCATCCTTCTTGAAATTGTGGAAATCAGAACTGGACACAATATTCTAGCAGCAGTAGCACCAGTGCCAAATATAATGGAACTATGCATTGACTTCAATAAGAGCTGTTCCTGCCTCAGGCTCAGTTTTGGTCCCTACAAACTGATGTAAATTTCATTTATTTTGCACAGTCACTGAATGCCACATGAGTCCAAATTACAGCTGCCTTCTACTTCCTGACCAAGTCACCCTCATCCCATTTATATCGCAGCTGTGTTGTCCCAGAGACTGGGCTCTGTCTCCCACAAATCTCTTCTGATTTAGCAGCTATATTTTCATCTTGGCTGATGAGGACTGTAGCATAGTCCATTTGTGTTTGAGCTTTTTAACCAGGTTTCATAGATGCCAAAGCCAGGAAGGTCAATTGTGATCACCATAGAACTTCCTCAACATGATTCCATGAGCAGATCTTTTAGAAATTCTTGATTTAAAAATTGTCAGTGGGAGACAATCTACCATGCCCCTCAGTGAATTTTTCCAGTGATTAATTCCACTTACCATTAAAAATTTATGCCTTAGTTATTTCCATTCTGAATTTGTCTAGCTTCAACTTTCTCTGCTAGATTGAAGAGCCCACTGTTAAATATTTGTTCCCCGTGCAGATACTTATAGACTGTAATCAAGTCGTCTTCTCTTTGTTAGACTCAAGGAGCTCAGTATATTTAGCTCATCATTAAAGGCAGGTTTTCTAATCCATTAATCATACTCAGGGCTCTTCTCTGAATCCTCTCCAACTTATCAATATCATCTTGAATTGTAGACACCGGAGCTGGACACAGTATTCCAGCAGCGGTGGCACCAGTGCCAAATATAGAGGTGAAATAACCTTTCTACTGCCATTCTTGATTGTTTTTAATACATCCCAGGATCACATTAACTTCTGTTCCTCTCCCCCCTGCAAATACAAAACATTTATTGAACATGTCTACCATTTCTGTATTATTGTTGAAACTTCTACCCTTTCAAAACAGTTTCTGGATTAGTTGGTACCAAATTCTAATGGGGTGAATTCTGGTCTCATGCCCAGTTTTACCCCCATGTAACTCAGTTGACATCAGTGGAGTCGTTCCAGGTTCACCCCCGATGTGAGATTAGAATCAGGCTCTATGCTTGTCATAAACAGATAGCTAAGGGTTAATGTCTCTTTCACCTGGAAAGGGTTAACAAACAACACCTGACCAGAGGACCAATCAGGAAACAAGATACTTTCAAATCTCAAGGGAGGGAAGCCTTTGTTTGTGGTTTTTGGGTTTGCGCTTTAGTGTCTCGGTCTGACAGACCTAAGCGCAACACAGTTCTGCAATATCCTGCAACAGTCTCTTCTAACAGTTAGAATAGTGATATAAAGGATGTTGACACTTTTTATCTGTTATTCTTTGTGTGCAAATTTAGTGCTGAAATATTAGAGAAGTGTATTTTCCTGATAAGGCGGTTAGCCATTTGTTATAAAGCCTAATAGACCTGAATAATTCATACTTGATACAGAGACAATTGTTATTTCAGCTAATTAAAAATTCCTTTTTTAGAATCTAATTGATCTTTTGGTTATCTTGTATAAGACACCAGGGAATTGGTCGGAGAAAGGAAAGACGGGGGGAGGGGAAATCTGCTCTCTGTATTTATCTCTCTCTACGAAAGAAGAGGGGGGAAGGGAAGTGGGTTATTTCCCTTTGTTGTGAGACTCAAGGAATCTGAGTCTTGGGGGTCCCCAGGAAAGTTTTGGGGAGACCGGAGCTAATCAGGGGCTCCACCCAAAGTCCTGATTGGTGGCAGCACTACAGGATCTAAGCTGGTAATTAAGCTTAGAGGCATTCATGCTAGTATCTCATTTTCTGGACTCTAAGGTTCAGATTTGGGAAAGAATACTATGACAATGCTCTCTCTGTTTGTGTAGGATCTACATTGCACTGAGCAACTCACAAACATCAATGTATTTATCCCCACAATCGCCCTGTGAAGCAGGGATGGTGCATATTACCTCCAGTTTAGAGACAGGGTATTTAGGCACAGGTTAAGGGCAAGATTTTCAGAACTAACCAATGATTTTAGATGGCTCTGTTTTTGGCTGCCCACCTTGAAACACCCTAAAGTGGCTTCATTTTTAGAAAGTGCTAAGCACCATCCCACTGAAAATCCTGTGTTTTTAATGATGTTTTGAGCCGGGCACCCAAAAATTGGTTTGAAATACCCAGACCCCTGGAAAGCACACACTGACTCAGCCCTTTATCCTCCTGGGGTGCTGTGTGTACACTGAATTCTGTGCAGTCACAGAGTCAGGGGCTTTCTACCAGGCACCACGTGGGAATATAACTCGCTGCCTATGCTCCTGAAGTCTCTTCCAACCCTGATATTCTATGAATGAGAGGAAATGAGCTGTAATTTGCATATGGGCGTAAAACCTTTCATGACTTCTGGACCGCACTGGCTTATTTGCAAAATGCATCTCTTGGGAGAAACAAGGTTGCAGCCCTTCTCCCTCATGGCTCCCTTCACCCCCCTCCCCTTTAACTAGCTTTTTCCCACCGCAACTCCTCCCCACCCTGAACCTGAGTCACTTGATGCATTTTTTCCCCTTACTTCAAAGAAACACTGCAAAATGCATATTCAGGAAAAGTTTTGGCAAACTCCTTCTGGGAACTGCTAACAATCGTTCTGTGTCTTGGGTTAGAATTGGATCTCTTCAGCTGGATTGCTTATCAATTCACCAAAGATTACACACACTGTCGGAGACAGCGACAGGCCTCTTCAGTCACACTGATCATATCTAAGGGGCTTTCTTGGCACTGTTGCATTCAGTTGAATCTGACACCCAGGCTTTACCATCTTTTTAAAGTCTGCTCATGTGATTCCTTCAGATAATAGGGAGTCTTTGTTACTCTCTTTGGTGGATGAATGTCACACAATGCTGACCATCCCTGGAGGGGATGGTTTCATGATGAAAGCGCTGGTCAGAAGAGAATGGGAACCATTACACTGAATGATGCCTCAAGATAAGGCCAGTTCCACTTGCACCAGAATATAATGCCTCGTACTGATATCACTCCCCTCCACAGGAAAAACAACCCTGGGCCCAAGGCTGAAAGGAAATCATTTTTAAAAAAGCTCCTTCTCTTGGACAATAGCATCTCCGCCAGGCCAGGACATGCTTGGATCTGATCTTTGAAGTGACAGCTTTGTGGAGGTCCCATTGAAGGAAGCATGCTGAATGCCAGGGGGAGGAAGCATGTTTGGGGGCACTGGAGTGAGTGAAGCATGCTGAGTGGTTCTGTCTAAGGTAGTGAGACACACCACCCACATTCCTGTAGTAGTCTGAACATCTCAATCTTAAATGTATTTATCTGCACAGCACCTTCTCAGACTAAGTACCATTATCCCCAATTTCACAGTAATATAACTGAGGGACTGAGGGACTTGTCCCAGGTCTCACAAGATGCCCCTTTTCTGAAATAGTCAAACCTCTCTGAAAATAGATCAGACACAACTTTTCTAATGAGTGGGGGCAACTGGGGGTGTGTGATTCTATTTTGGGTAGATATCATGCTTCTTGACAGGCAGACAACTAAGGTCTGTGTCCCCTGTTCTCTCCAGATGAGCTTTTCCAGGTGCAGCCCACTCAGAACAACCTCAGTAACCAAAAGAGCTTTCTTTGCTACAACAGGATGCAGTGTGGTTACAAGTGTTTTAATTCACATCTTTAATGGGGGGCCTTCTTGAGTTCCCCATGATGCCTCTGTGGCACTCAGGAATAAACAGCATAACATCTATTTATTGATTGCTCTATCATCTCAATGGTGGATAGGCATGCGTGATGGCTGCAGATCATAGAATATTAGGGTTGGAAGGGACCTCAGGAGGTGATCTAGTCCAGCCCCTGTTCAAAGCAGGACCTATCCTCTGATTTTTTGCCCCAGTTCCCCAAATGGCCCCCTCAAAGATTGAACTCACAATCCTGGGTTTAGCAGGCCAATGCTCAAACCACTGAGCTATCCCTCCCCACATTGCTGCTGCTGTGATGGAGTGGTGACATCACTTACCTAACAGCTAATTCATGATCTGTGCGTCAGAATCCACACACCAAAAGACACAAAAGGTCTGTGCCCTAGCTCCTTGATCCACCTTCCCCCAGAGTGGGCTTGAAGGGGAAGTGAGCCAGGCACCTGCTTAGGAAGGTGCCCTGCAAAAAGTTCGCCCTGATTCAGGGGCTGTACAGAGCTAATATTTATTGATATTACACCATCATCCAAAGGCTCAGTGGTGACTTGGGACCATTGTGCTACGCAAACACAGTGAGAGACACTCCCTGCCCCATATAATCCCATTTGCTTGTGCTCCTAAATTGTTCATGCACATTTGAAAACCCCACAGGAAATAGTCAGGTCAGACAAAGGAAACAGGCACAGAGAGGTGAATTGAGTTACCCAAGGACACACAGCAGGCCAATGGTAGAGCTGGGAATACAGCTTTACCTCAATATAATGCTGTCCTTGGGAGCCAAAAAAATCTTACCACGTTAGCGGTGACACCATGTTATACTGAACTTGCTTTGATCCACTGGAGTGTGCAGCCCCGCCCCCTCGGAGCACTGCTTTACCGTGCTATATCCAAATTTGTGTTATATCGGGTGGCGTTATGTCAAGGTAGCAGTGTACTTGTCCACTGCACAGCACTGAAGTTGTGAGTTATAAACACTAGCGGCATTAAAAAAACAACTTTCTGTTAAATTGAACAATAAATATAATGGGAACACTTCCAATGTTCGTAGGTTTGCATCAGCTTTTTTTTTTTTTTTTTTTTTTTAAATAGAACATTAATTTAGGCCTAAATGTGACTTGACAGGCTGTCTAACTGCTTCTCTTTGGAGTGTGTTAAATAACATTTATAGTTCCTAAGAACAGGGAGGATTTTTTAATATGCTCTGTTCAATTGACACTCTTTGGGTCCAATTTTCAAAAATCTTGGCCTGAGATAGTCATATTTGCCACACGTGCATTCATGAGCCTAGATCTGGTGGAAAATGGTATCTCTGTGGACAAAAACCAGCTGTGTGTGCAAACATGTTTTGTATGTACAATTGTCCCCACACATCTTGTAGGCAAAAATGAGATACTAATTTTTGAAAATATGGCTTTTTGGTCTGTTCCTGTTTTTCTCTTCTAAGCTTTCTTTTCCCTGGTAATTTTTGTTTTCAAGGTCAGTGGGGTAAACTCATCAGTCACTGTGAAGTTACACTACCTTTTCAATATCAGCATGACTTCCCAAACTTCTATAACATTAAAGCCTAGGAAATGGATCACAGTATGAATTGGCAGTCGGAGAAATCATCCACTGCAATGAATTACAGTTGACAGACATTGCACCACTTGAAAAGTGACACACAAAACAAGAGCGAGGGCTTTTATTTCTTAAGGAATCCCTTCAGGAACTTTGATGAGACAAACCTAAGGGAAGCAGATGAAAGAATATTAAAGAACTTTCCCCAGCAGGAAAGATGTGTAATCATAGGATGGAAAGACATTCAATTGGCTCACTTCATAATACCTTGAAAAAAAACAGCAGAGCACAGACCTGGTCAGGTTAGTATTTCACATCAGCTGTATTGGAGCATGTTTGTGGCTAGCTCAAGAGCATCCCTCTTGTGCCTCAGGGCTCCAATCATTATCTTTTTGGGGCCACAATGTTGCGATTTGCCTCCCCCCTCTGGGCTGTTAGGTTGCAGACTCCTGCAACTCATTCAGAATGGAGAGAGGTAAATAGGGGTGTTGCCCAGGGATCTGTACTGGGACCTGTGCTGTTCAGCGTAATCTGGAGAAAGTGGGAAAGAGACAGGTGGCAAAATTTTCAGATTATACACAATTACTCAAGGGCAAAGCAGACTGAAGAGGGATCTCACAAAACTGGGTGACTGGGCAACAAAATGGCAGATGAAAGTCATATTGATAAATGCAAAGTAATGCACATTGGAAAACATAATCCCAACAAAATCAGAGGGTCTCAGTTAGCTGTTATAAATCAAGAAAGAGATCTTGGAATCACTCAGGGCTGCCCAGAGGATGCAGGGGGCCTGGGGTCCTCAGCAGCATGGGGCGCCCGCTTCGGTGGTAATTTGGTTGCGGGAGGTCCCTCTGCTCCGGGACCCGCCGCCGAAGTGCCCCAAAAACCCGTGGCGGGGGGCCCCCTGTGGTAATCTAGCCGTCCAGTCCCAGACCTGGACTTTAGTGTCCACCAGTCTGGTCCTGTCCCAAACCTGGACTTTTGCGTCCAAAGTTTGGGGGCTTACCTGAAACTCCCCCAAGCTCACTACCAGGGCTTTTGGGATATTCTCGCTGCCACCAGATCAGGAATAATCGTATGGGGCCTGATCCCCCTTTCCTCCCTCTGGTGTCCCAACCCTCCCTTGGTGGGACACCCAGATTCCCAATCCCTTGGATGCTAAAAGCAGGGACAATAACCCTTCCCCCTCTCTCAGGCTTGCCTCCGCGGCTAACCTGTGTGACCCAAGAACCAGCTTTTCTGCTTCCTCAGGACAATGGAGATGCAAAATACCCACAGCTGGGCTTGCCACCCCCTTGCTCCAGGAACGAGGGAAAAACTTGTAACCACCAGAGACAGAGAGAATTCTTCGTCTCTTTCCCCGTAGTCTGCTCTTCCCTGGACCCAAATAGGAAAATAGCCCCAGCCTGGCTTTTCCTTTGCCTCCCTAGGAAAGAACTTTCAACAGGTTTAACAAGAAAACTTTATAGAAAAAAGAAAGAAAATATAAAACAATCATCTGCATTAAGAAACTCAATACAGGCTCTTGCTTATAGAAAATATAAAGAAACAGTCTGATTTAAAAGATAGCCCAATTAAACCAGCACACAAATTAACATACAGGTAAATTACACCCCAAAGACCATCATAGCTGAATTACTTTGCGGTTCCTGGACTTACAGATGTTTAGAAGAAGTATTAGGAGAGAATTAGAAGAAGACTTGTTTCTCATAGCTAGAAAACAACAAAGACCCCGAGTATACAAATTCCGCCCCTGACTTTAAACATCCAGTTCTCTGATTGTCTCTGCAGGTGTTCGGTTACCCTTTTCAGGTAAAGAAACTTACCCTTACCTACCTATCCCTTTATGACACGCCCCCAAATCCCATCAGTAAGAACTTTCACTGGAGTGATTTCTACCTAAAACTTTAAACTAAACAGAGGAAACAACACTGCACATAGAATAAAAGCATGCAAAGTACAAGACTTCAACATTGTCAGGGAAAGTTTTAACCAGTGTATTCTGGGAAACTCTACGGGAGGTGCACAGCTACTTTGTTAGAAGCTCCTGAAATGTGTCGGATTTCGAATGAAATCTTGGAGAGCTAGACTCCCCGAAGTAGTTTCGTTGTGTGCCTTGGCGTATAAAGCCACGTTAGCGCAGCATGGTAAGTTGTAGCTGGAACCGCCGTCCCACGTATTGGCGTAGCTTTTTCCAGGGCGTACACAATGGCATAGCATTCCTTTTCACTGACTGACCAGTGACTTTCCCTCTGAGATGTTCTTGCTGAGGAACACGACAGGATGGAAGTTCTGATCCGGTCCTTCCTGCATAAGAACTGCTTCTATACCACGCTCAGATGCATCGGTGGTACTAGGAATGGTTTGTCAAAGTCTGGGGCCTTAGCACAGGGTCAGACGTGAGCGTCGCCTTTCAGTTGGTAAAGCTCCTGACACTCATCAGTCATTTAACTGTAGTTGGCTGGGGCTTTTTGGTCAGGTCGGTCAGTGGATGCAGCGATTTGGCTGTAGTGTGGTACAAATCGCCTGTATACCCGGCCAAGCCTAAGAAAGATTGGACCTGTTTCTTTGACTTTGGGACAGGCCCTTTGGATAGCCTCCACCTTGGCCTGTAGGGGGTTTATGGTCTCGACCCACCTGATGTCCCAGGTACGTCACTCTGTTTTGGCCTATTTGACACTTTTGGCCTAACAGTTAGTCCTGCCTGCCTGATATGGTCAAAGACCTTTTCCAGGTGTTCTAGGTGTGCGGGCCAGGAGTCAGAAAAAATGGCCACATCATCGAGGTAGGCAACTGCATATTCTCCCAGTCCTGCTAGTAGCCATCTACCAGTCTCTGAAAGGTGGCGGGTGCATTGCGCAGCCCGAAAGGAAGTACATTAAATTCATATTACCCCTGCAGGGTGACGAATGCTGACCTTTCCTTGGCAGGTTCATCAGTGGTACTTGCCAGTGACCCCTTGGTTAAGTCTATGGTAGAGATAAACTGGGCACGTCCAACTTTTCCAATAGCTCATCGGTGCGTGGCATTGGATAGTTGTCTGGACGAGTCACTGCATTAGCTTACGGTAGTCCACACAAAAGCGTATTTCCCCATCTGGTTTGGGTACCAGAACTACTGGAGATGCCCATGCACTGGTAGATGAGCGGATTATACCCCCTTGTAGCATATTCTGGATTTCCCGCTGTGTAGCACGCCTGTGCGTGAGGGGACACCCGTAGGGTGGTGTTTCTAATTGGGTGAGCATTACCTGTGTCGATGGAGTGGTATGCCCGTTCAGTCAGTCCTGGAGTGGCTGAGAAAATGGTGCGAAGTTGGTGCACAGCTCCTGGATTTGTTGCCTGCAGACGTTCCAGGGTGGTTGAGAGGTTCACCTCTTCCACGCCGCCGTCCTTTCCGCCTGCATAGTAGACGCCATCAGGCCACTCTGCGTCCTCTGCTCCCTGGACTGTAAACTGACAAACCTGTAAGTCTCTGGAATAAAAGGGCTTGAGAGATTAACATGGTACACTTTGGGTTTTAGTGAGGAATCGGGAAATGCTATGAGATAGTTAACAGCCCCAGGCGCTCTTGGACTGTGAATGGCCCTCCCGGATGTTTCCATCTTATGGACCTGTTGCGCCTTTAAGACCATAACCCGGTCTCCTGTCTTGAAGGAACGGTCTCTGGTATGTTTATCGTACCAGGCCTTTTGCTCCCCTGAGTATCCTGTAGGTTTCTCTAGCGAGGCGTAGAGAATGGCGGAGGGTGTTTTGTAAGTTGCTCACAAAATCCAGAATGTTGTCCCTGGCGAAGGTGTAAATCCCTCCCATTGGTGCTTCACCAACTGTAATGGCCCCTTAACCTCATGGCCATACACAAGTTCAAAGGGTGAGAACCCTAAACTGGGATGCGGTACAGCCCTGTAAGCAAAGAGCAACTGCTGCAATACCGCTGAAGACCCAGCACTTCAGCGGCGGGTCCTGGGGGGGAAGGATCCCCCGCCACGGGTCTTCGGGGCACTTCGGCTGTGGGTCCCGGAGCATAAGGACCCCCCACTGCCAAATTAAAGACCCGGAGCGGAAGAAGCTGTGGGGGCCCAGGCCCCGTGAGTGTTTTCCGGGGCCCCCATAGCAAGTGAAAGACGCTGCTGGAGGGGCCCTGAAAAAAACTCGCGTGGGGGCCCCTGCTGGGCCTGGGGCAAATTGCCCCACTTGTCTCCCACCCTGGTTGGCCCTGGAGTCACTGTGGATAGTTCCCCGAAAACATCCATTGAATATGCACCATCGGTCAAAAAAGCTAACAATGTTCGGAACTCTTAGGGAAGGGACAGGGGCCCTCGCCTCTGACTGCCAGGTTCTGGGAATGGGACAGGGGATGAATCACTTGATGATTGCCCTGTTCTGTTCCTTTCCTTTGAAGCATCTGGCATTGGCCACTGTCAGAAGAGAGGCTACTGGACTATTGTTCTGACTCAATATGGCCATTCTTCTGTTTAGCATCAGTCCTGTTCTCCCAGGGGCAATGACAGGTTTAACCAGTGACCTGCCAACCCCCATCAAGCAAAGTATTCTTTATTCAGAACAAAAGCATTTCAGATAAAACATATCTTAAAGCAATAAACAGCTTATACCAGAGGGGGGCAAACTACGGCCTGCAGGCTACAGCTGGCCCGCATGACCGTCCTGCCTGGCCCCTGGGCTCCCAGCCGAGGAAGCTAACCCCAGCCACTCTCCCACTGTCTTTCCTAACCCGCAGCCTCACCTCGCTGCACTGCCAGCGCTCTGGTCCACCACTCCTGCCGGGCAGCGTGGCTGGTTGCCGTGAGGCTGAGAGCTCCTGCTGCTCTGAGCAGCATGGTAAGGGGGAGGGGAGTTGGATAAAGGGCAAGAGAGGTCTTCTTCAAGCCTGCAGTTTCCACCTTGGCCCATATGTGGCCCTAGTCTCTGTTTGCCAGAAGCTGGGAATGACCCTCCCTGTCCAGGAGCTCAGGGGCCGGGCAGAACAGTTTGCCCATCCCTGAGTTAAAGCAACAAAAGACAATTAATATGACACTCAGAAGGAGACAGTAATGGTCTAATAATCAGTGCTTAAACCAGAGAACTGGGAGTTAAATTATTGGCATTCTAGTCTCAGCTCTTTCACATTGAGTATGTTGACACTGCAGCTGGGAGCTTCCCAGCCCAGCTAGACAGAGGCAAGCTAGCGGGACTTGAGCTAGCATGCTAAAAATAGCTCTGTGGGTGCTGCGTGCAGCAGCCACACGGCTATTTTTAGCATGCTAGGGTGAGCCTCACAAGTTCACGTCTGTCTGTCTACCTAGGGTGGCCAAGTGTAGACATACCCTCTGTGACCTCTGGCAAGTCCCTTCACCTCCTTGTGCCTCAGTTTCACCACCTGTTAAATCAAGATAGCAACACTTACTCCCCTGTAGTAAAGTGTTTAGAGATCCGCAGCTGAAGGGCACAACGTGAGTGTCAAGTATTTGGCCTGGTCTACGTGGGTGGGGGGGGGGGAATCGATCTAAAATACGCAACTTCAGCTACAAGAATAGCGTAGCTGAAGTCGACATATCTTAGATTGACTTACTTCACATCCTTGCGGCACGAGATCGACAGCCACCGCTCCCCTGTCGACTCCGCTTCCACCTCTCGGCCTGATGGAGTCCCGGAGTCAACGGGGAGTGCATTCGGGGATCGATGTATCATGTCTACCTGCTGATCTGGCGGGTAGTGTAGACCTGCCCTTAGCATTGACACGGTGTGGATGAGCCAGAGGACACTGGGAGAGATTGGCATATGTCTGCAATGTTGATGCGTTCCATGGAACATGGTCATTCTGACTGTGAAATGACAAGAAGAGACAAAGTTCATAATCACAATAAGATTCTGTGTGAGATAACTAATCCCAGTTAATTATCCACGGAAGCATTACAAAAGGCGGCTTTGTAGCATATGGTGGAGAAAGAACATCTGATACTGACATAGTTTTTGCTAACTACAGGGGAAAACAGTGAATGTAGAATAAATGAATGAGTAGAAGAAACATGACAGTGCTGACTGAAGGATCATCTTTACTTTGCTTTTTGTGGTTGTAGTTTCATCTTTAATAGCTGGGGATTCTGTCGGGTCTAATCTGGTTCAAAATGTAGGAGTTGTACCATCAGTCATTACTGTTTGTAAAAACGTCTGCCCTATGAAGTTGTTTCGACAAGTTCATTTTTAAAATAAATACCAATTGAAACATTCAAGACAAACACAAATCTGCAATCCAAATGTTGGAGCACTCTGCTAATGCAGGAGATCCCAGAGATGAAACTGATCTCTGACTGAAGAAGAAATCTTGAAAATGGCTAATTTCATTCTCCAGGCTGAATCAAGTGCAAAGTATAAACACACACAAATAGCAAGCAAGCAAACAAACCCCCCTTAGATTGTTACAATTATTTCGGTTTCTAATAGCCTAAGGCATTTGGTATGCATAAGGGACATGGTGGGAAAAGAGCTTTAACTTTAAGTGCCTGGAGTCGTTCTACTGAATTCAGTGCGAGTACTAACATACTTCAAGTTAAGTGTGTCCATAAGTGTTTCCTGAATCAGAGCCACTGGCTCTCGGTGTTTCCAAAACTTGCAATTTAATCGCTGGTCTCGTGGTCTTTGATGTACTTTTAAGCCCCAGCTCCAGGAGACAGGATAATTGAAAATCTCAGCTTTCATTTTTTAAAAAAGTAGTAAGTTTCTAGCCCTGGGGCTTGCAGAAAAAGTTTGAAAATGTGACACTTAAAAACAATTACCACCCAAATTTCCTTTAATCTCATGGTTTTTAAGCTAATCGTATGATGTTTTGGGACCTGTCTTGCGATTTTTAAACAACTGGGGTTGGTAATACGCTATTCTTTCCTGGAATTGTATGGGAAAGTGCCTGTGCTTTACACTGCAGGTCCCTCATCTGCTGGAGACAGCAGCAGCATTGTATACAATGCCTCCTCCTCACCAAAGCAAATTCCAGAGCCTTCTTGCAGATCAAGGGCCACCTGGTTTGTTCTCTGGCTAGGTCATTAGGACAGTCTGGCTGGCTGTTCAGTCTATGTCTGTCACTGGCTTTTGGCGACCACATGACTGTGGATTTTTTGCAGGTAAAAGTACATTAGAATCTTTGTCCTAATAATACATCCATACCAAAAAAGCCATTGAAACCAAACCAGTGCTGACGGAGGCAATTGCTGAGTTGGGCTACAAATAGGCTTGTTTCTAATCTTGTCCTGCCACTTAATATGGAGCAGCTGACAAAGACGACAGGAATTGAAAATGACAATCCAGTGCTCTTTGGCCTTCCTCAGCTCCTGTTTGTCGTTGCCGTATAATAGAGTTGGCATAACTAAAGTTCTGTAGATCTGCAGCTTTGTGATAACCTTCATAACATTTCCACGGAGGGCACTGAAAGGCCCAGACCATGGCAGGCCTGTTGCTATACAAGGATCCACAGCTTTTTAACATTGTCCAGCACTCTCTATGATGTTTCCAGGGTTTTGTCAGTTGCCCCCTGGTTAATATTGAGCTGGGTGTAATCTAGAGTTAAATGCCTGGACAGGACCCAAAAAAAAAAAAAAGTCCTCTCCACTTTCTGGCCAGAGAGGACATGGTAACAAGTCTGAGGAAAACACTGTTAAACAAAACATGTTGGCCAAAAGTGCTCCCTTATCTATGCTAGAGAAATTTAGCAAGATTTTCCCACCACTGCTAACACCGGTTTAGTTTCACCATTGGCAACATTATGAGCTCTAATAGATGGGCTAACGGTATTTTAACCTGCATTTCCATTGGGGCTGCTCCGAGTAGGGTTAGTGGACTTAGGGCTTGGCTACACTCAAAACTCTGGACCGCTCCCGCGGCAGCGCTTTCAAGTGTGAGTGTGGTCGCGGACCCAGCGCTGGGAGAGAGCTCTCCCAGTGCTGCAGGTACTCCACCTCCCCATGGGGATTAGCTTACAGCACTGTTTACACTGGCGCTTTACAGCACTGTAACTTGCTGTGCTCAGGGAGGTGTTTTCTTCACACCCCTGAGCGAGAAAGTTGCAGCGCTGCAAAGCACCAGTGTAGCCAAGGCCTTAGTGTTTATAAAGCCAGCAGAGTACAGGCACCAGGGCTTCCAGTGTTACCACCACCACTGGTAGCAACGTTGGGAAATTTTTGCAAGGCTACAAGCAGGGCCGGCACTTCCATTTAGGCGACATAGGCGGTCACCTAGGGCACCAGGATTTGGGAGAGCGGCAATTTGCCGGGGGGGGGGGGGGTCCTTCCGTGCTCTGGGTCATCGGCAATTCTGCGGCGGGTCCTTCACTTGCTCCAGGACCCGCCGCCGAAGTGCCCCGAAGACCGGGAGTGCGGAAGGACCGCCCCCCGCTGCAGAATTGCCATCAACGACCAGGAATGCAGAAGGACCCCTGCCTAGGGCGCCAAAAACCCTGGCGCTGTTCCTGGCTACAAGCAAGGGCTGCTTTGCAAGCAGTGAGGTGACCCCTCAAAGCTGAACAAACTGGCCACAAACTCCCAGGAAAACACTTATCTGGCTACACTCAAAACTCCAAAGCGCTGTCGTGGGAGCGCTTTGAAGTACAAGTGTGGTCGTGGCGCCAGCCCTGGGAGAGAGCTCTCCCAGCGCTGCACGTACTCCACCTCCCCATGGGGATTAGCTTGCAGAGCGCAGCTCCCAACGCTGGGGCACTGTTTACACTGGCGCTTTGCAGCGGTGTAACTTGCTGCGCTCAGGGGGGTGTTTTTTCACACCCCTGAGCGAGAAAGTTGCATCGCTGTAAAGTGCCAGTGTAGCCAAGGCCTTTAACAAGCCTCTGGAAAGGAAGACCCTAACCCTTCTGGCTGCTCAGCACCATTTCACTTGTTTCTATGGTTCATATGGTGGTTGTCGCTTTCTCTCGCCAGCAAAGAGAAACTGCCTCATACTAAATGAACTTGCTGTGGGGCTCTGAAGGAGAGGATTTTTTTTTTCTTCTGCCTAGCTTCTTTTCTTTGCCTTAAATGATGACTCCTATGGTGGTGTTAGTGACCCAACCAAGCCATGCAGTGAAAGCAAACCCCAACTACAGAAATGCTTGCAACCACCACTAGAAAAAACAAGCATGTCTCTGTTTGCTGATGGTGCATTATCCAGGCTCCTCTCCCAAATACAATTCATTACAAACTATGGGACTCAGCCTACAACCACCTTTACCTCCAGCCCACAGCAGTGAGCTGCACTCTGGCTTGTCCCAGGTGCTGATCCTTACATTAAAGCCTTATTGGAAAAGCTTATCTCAAAATCCAATAGTGGGTGAAGTGCTGCCTGCCAAAATGGCTCAAACTGGATAAATGGACTGCAAAGATCATCATCCCACAGGAGGGGGTTTATGGGCGACAGGTAAACTGACAAGAAAGCACCATCAGGAAAGCCAGGATTAAGTAAAAGGTAACTTCCATTTGTCAGCTAGACTTAACAAAAGATACATCCTTATCTCCAAGGGGCAAACGTATACACAGATCCCAAGCATGCTGGGGGGAAAGAAGATAAAGACTCAGTGCCAGGCTGTGGGAAGTGTCTTTTCTTTCTGTCTTCTGAGTTTCTTTTTTCAATGTAAAAACTGCTTAGAGCTGAAGTTTTTATGATAATGACAAGAGATTCCAAGGTTTGAGAGAGAGGGTACACATGTATTTGCATACTCATGTCCTCATGCAGGTGTGCATATAAATATATGGCTCTTCTGCCACTCAATGAATCTTATTTTAAATCCCAAAGGAGCACAGGAAAGTGCAAGGACCAGAGTAGGGGCTGCCAAAGACCTTATATGCCTCTCTGACTGGGAGACCTTCTGAATATGAAATGTACTATAGTGCATGGGTTTAATCTATGACAGGCTAGATTCCCCACACAGCCTGCTGTCACTTATAATGGATAGGAGAGTGGAGAGACACAGTAAGGAGTTATGAAGGGATGTTTACTGCACTGTTAAGGGGACAAGGGAAAGAAAAAAAGTCAGCATATAATGGACAAGCTGGATAAAGAAGTGAGAATCGGAAAGTCTGAACCAATTATAGTGATTTCTGCTTTGACATGGCAGGGGGAATCGATCCTACAGTTCCCAGGACTCCCTTTATAAGGTATGATTCCCTACTGGTCAATAGCCAGATTTGTAACAGCTGCAACCTTTGAGGAAGGTGAACACTGAAACTGGGATTTTTCCCAGGTTACTCAGTGCTCATGAAAAGGCATCAAACTTTTGCTGCTGACAATAATTGCAGGACTTGGGGGTTTAAATTATACACAACAAAATTAATGACTAACAGTGACAGCCAGGAGCTTGGTGTTTCCAAATCCAACAGAAGCTGCAGTTATCTGATGAAGTTTCAGAGTTGGTATCTGAGGACTCAGTATTGGAAATATAATGGTTGGCACAGACTGCCTCATTCCAAAAGTGGCACGAAGAGAGGAAAGAAAAGGGGCCTGTGGCTTTCTTTGCCTTTATGACGTATAAAGAGGACCTGAAAGGTTATTCGCGCACACACTTGGTTTTTTTTAACCTTAGAAATACTCAGAATATCGAGCAAGTTTTGCTGGAGGTCTTTTTTGGAGGCTCCAGAGACAGTGTGAAATTTTCAGAAACTCTCAGCATTGGCCTAACTCTGCTCCCTTTTCTGTCAATGGAAGTTTTACCATTAACGTCAACGAGAGCAGAGCTGGGCCAACCAGAATGTCTTCGAAAATCCCACACTACGTACTCTCTCCAGCCTAGTCTATACCCAGATTTTACATCAGCATAAACATTTCAGGTGGGATGTGATTTTTTAAATTGATCTATTTATACCAGTGTGGATGCAGTTTTATTGGTATAAAGCTGCTCATAATATACAGCTTACTGTACCTGTGTCAGCACCTCTGTACAGGCATACCAGTTTACACTCCAGGGATCGTACCATTGTAACTATAATTAGTGAAGATGGCACAACTTGTGTGTCAACAAGCCCTGACCTTTTAAGGGACAGGGTGTTTGAATCTCTTACAAATGAGGTTTTTTTTTTTCCAATTGTTAGTTCAGCTGTGATTAAAAAAACAAGTGAAAAGAAAGCCTTTAAACAGGCTGAATAAAAATCATGTCCTCTCTCGTTAATCAGGTTTCACGTCCATGATGTGTGATGTCATAAATCTGCCAGTTTTCCAATTGTCCACAGAGTCTTCCAGGAAAAACAGAAAACGGGGTAGGACAGAATCTGAATTCCTAATTTAAAAAGAACAGTTGAGCTCCTCCCCCACCCCTTTAAAACAAAACAAAAAAACACATTAGATCTTCTGTATATGCCACAAAGAAGAAAAAAGGCAGAAATTCATTTTCTGCCCCTTTGCAGGTCTCCTTTAAGAGTCCACTATAAAAGTCAATTTCTGACAAGAAGATCACATTTTGCTGTCCTGATGCTTTGTCTGAACACTATCTCCTTTTGAATTTAACATCTCTAGCCTTAGTACAGTTTCACTCTATTCTCATTTATCTGTATCTGACTGTAATGACAGAACCGTCTTGTTTATCCATGTGAGTTCTGAGAGATTTAGTTTTTAAATCTGGGTTGTGTGCGCTTTAATTGGAACTGCTGGGGCAAAACATCACGTTATGGTTCCTGAACTGGGGTTCACCTTGCAGCAGCGCATGCTATAGAAATGGTTTTTCCGCTGCATCTTCTGTCAGGCTGAGGCAGCAAGGCCATAGATAAACTTGTGCCTCTAGGGAAACATGGGGTCTGTCTGGATTTCGACTTGCAGCTGAATGCGAGAACCAACCTTGGCCTCTGAACTCTGTCATTACATTCCACCAGAGGGGGAGAGCTACAAAAGCAAATCTTCAGCTGGTGCAAATTGCTGAATAGTTCAGCTGACTTCCTGCTTCTCTGTCCTAAAGACCCTCCACAGGGAACCTGTCCCTCAAGTGTGTCCATCTACAGACTCAACAAATGCACCTCTCAGCCATCGCCAGGGTACATGAGAGAACCAAATACTATTGCAGCCATAGGAGGATTAATGGATTACATCCAACACCTTGACTTGCCCTGTGCAGCACTAAATCCTTTCTTAATCCTCTGAGAATTGTTTAGATGTTGATGGAATCAGATTTGAGACCTGGTGTAAGGGGAACAATTGTATTAACAAGCTGCACCTAATTATTCAGGGCCTGAATTTAGCTCTGCAATTTGTATTTTGTTTTCTTGTTAATTTCTGAGAGGTGGATTAATAAAATGTCACTTCTCATTTCCAGAACATCACTCTCCTTTGATGCACCAGTTTTCTGGTTCTGGAAAGCCATCGGTGCGTTATATGTCTTTATCTATGATCGTTTTCATAAATCAATAAAACGTAACTGAAAATTAAGAGAAAAATTGTCCTCAAATAGCTTGCATCTGAATACAAAGGATGGACTGCTAAACTGCTGAAAGAGTTTCATATAAAACAGTGTGAAAGTGCTAACACAGAGGGAAATATTTACCAAGTCAGTCTGATACAAATGGGCTCAAGGGACTTTGCTCTTGCAAAACCTTATGCCTGTGCTTAATGTTAGCACCTCCATGAGGACGAGTCTGCAGGACTTTAGAGAGAGATTATTTCAACTGTTTGAAATTTCAAAGAGATACAGGCCAATATTTTCAAAAGCAATTAGTTATTTTGGATGCCTGACAACTTAAAAAGGAGCCTGATTTGCATAGTGCAGGTGCTCAGCAGTTTCTGAAAATCAGTCCCCTTTAAGGTGTCAGGCTGGACACCCAAAAAGGGGGCACCCAAAATCACACGCCACTTTCTAAAATCATAGACATATGGATAAGCAAATCCTAAACTTCCTGGATATAGAGCCTTCAACTCAATATGCAACTCAAGCTTCCCCTGACCATGCTTAAGCAGATCTGAGATGTAGGACTGGGGCCCTAGAGTTCTTTTATAGATCCCTGGCAGGCTATTATAGCCTCTTGACAGAAGTCAGCACAGCAGGCATTTCTTGACAGAAGAAGAGGTAATGCACATTGTTGCTTTGGAGTAAAAATCCTTATTTCCTATATATACACAGGTAAACTAAACTATCAAGGCATTCCAATATGGCACAGATAATTTAAGCTTAAGATAATGTAAGTAATATTATTTTCTGCAATATCTTACATCTTTGACCTTAAGGTTAACTGACCATCTACAAGCATACTATAAGGTAATTAAGACATGAAAGTGAATTAGCATCCACAAGCTAATATGGTTGCATGGATTAACATCTAACAAGATATAAGTGAACACATACAAATGCAATTATGAGTTGCCTCTAATTCTCAAACAACACAGGTTTGCATTTCAAAGCTCTAAGTCTGTCTAACATGGCTTTGCTAGCTGTTTATAAGGAATGGCCCTAATTACCATTTATATATTTTTCTAATGTCTTTAAAAGTTGAATTTGGGTCATTGAGCCTGCTAGTTGCTTACCCCTATCCGCTCAGTGTCACAGGCAGCAAATTACATTGAACCTTCTGGAAACCTTACCCTGGCCTCTGTCACGGTGGGGTGTTGGGTGTTACTGCAGTAGTCTAGATTTGGGGGATATTGACGTAATTCAAAGACTTTAAACCATTTTTTTTACTATCTCCACTAATTCTAGTCACTGAGATTGTGTCTAACTTGAATTTAGAGACAGGGCTGAATTAATCTGCCAGTGCACAAATTTGAGGGGAGTTTGAACTCTGAAATTGGATTTGAATTTTGGTGGCTTTCTCTGGAACAAAGTAATGCAAAAACTCTGCAGCTGCTTGTGGGATACCTGCAGGTGAAGTCTCCCAGGCATGCTGTCACACACGAGGGCTTCTCAAACTTCCTTGGTTTGTAATTAAAAAAACATTTAAAAAAATCAGATGACCCATCGTATCACACTGTCCTTTGCTGGGGCAAAGGATTGCGGGATTTTGGTCATGGCAAGAAACAAGAGGTGTGTTTTAGGTGGTGGGGCTTGTGGATGCCAATGGAGGATGGTTGGGGGAGTAAGCCTAGCCTGGGGTGTTTGAGAGAGGGTGCTGGCTGCTTAGATGACGTGGAGATGGAGAATTAATGGTTCTGGGATAAAGGGGCTGTCTGACTGCTGGAACTGGGGAGAGTTGTTGGTTGCTATGTGGAGGATTACTGGCATGTGGGTTGGGAACTTGTGCCAGAGCTCAGCTAGAGCCAATCTATACATTATGACATAAGGTGACAATGGAAGCTAGGAAATCTTAAGCTCTGGTACAGAGACAAACAATGTCTCTTGGAAAATGCTTCCAGCTCTCCACTTGTGTAAAGCAGAGGTTAGCTGAAAACTCCTACTTCCCAAGAAGTCACAGAGCGTACTTACTTGCAAAACTTTCTACTGACGTAAACCTCCTTTTACTCAGAGTGCAGCGTCTTTAGCCAGCAACACTATGTTTAATAGCTGCTCCCTAAGTACAACTGACTTAGACCTTCCAGACTTTTCTGTCTCTGAATTGCTGGCTCCATTACACCTATAATAAAGAAACCCAACCCACAGGTATGCCGGTGAGCTATCGCAGAAAGTATTAAACTTGCATCCATGAGTTATGATCTGACATTTAGTAACAATAGCTCACATAAAAGCTGAAGTTTTACAACAGCCCACATGAGATACCTCTTGCATAAAAGAGAAGATAGAAACAAGGTAACTGATGCTTACACAGAACTGTTTATCCTAGGATAACAGCCAACTACAAACAATTTGTTATTTGCAGCTTGAAACAAATTTAAAATACTCTTCTAGTGATGCAAGCATATGCACTGCATCTACACCAAGCATCTATTTAAAACATGGTAATGGAGTTTTAGAAAGAAGTGTTGTAATCAGGGTGATCTCAATGGGCTTTAATATAATTGGGATTCAAGATTATAACACATGGCCTTAATGTATATAAGAGTGGAGTTCATATGCTGGGTATCAGATCAAGAAATTCATTTAAAAAGATGTGGCAAAAAAGCCATTACCTATTAATAATTGGAAAATGATAGTGAAGAACTGATGGAAATGTATGTAGAATCCATGGGAACCACGGCATTGTGGCATCTGGGATTATTTCAGTGTTAGGATGAGTGGAAAACAGATTGTAATGATGCTACACATACAATGCTGCGCTACAAAAGTCCACAACTCCTTCAAGTATGTCCTTTGGGGCTCTCTCTCCCTTTTTTTTAAATACCAAATCTTCAGCTAAAACTAATTAATTGGAAGGTTAAAGATCAAATTTCTGATTAAACATTTGTCAGTGTAAGAGCACAAACCCACGTAACGGAAGCCTAATTGAGCTGACCTTCAGCTATCATTAGCACTGTACCCAGACCAGACTTGCTTCACTCAACGTGGCTATTTTTATAACACACAGAAAAGTAAATTTGTTGAGTCTAGGTTCACATGACTGTGATTGGCAAACAATGGTCTTTCTAGGTGGACCTTTTTCAAACTTATTTTTAGTATATATCATCATTTATTTTATTTAATGCTGCGTAGCCAAAATATATAAATTTTTTAGGTTTAAAAGGTTAAGAAAACTTCAGAGCAATTGAAAAATCTTCATGAAAAAGAGAGGCTCCAAAATCAGAAGGGATTAATGAATGTATGGAAAATTCTCTGAAGAGGACAAGTGCTACATTTTGATGTTATTTATCTGCACACGACCAAAGTTAAGGTGAAAGTTCAGTAAAACAGAGGTGAGAGCACTTACAGGAATGAGAACTGTTGCCATATCCATTAAAGGAGCTTTATAAAATTCTTGCTGGCTCCCAGTAATTTCTTTTTGGCATACAAGTAAAACAACATCTATCCTCATGGTAAAAGACAGGTGAGTAGATTTTGTACTTGGTCTAGGAAATTTTCATGCCATTTATGCAAAGCTGAATTAAAGAACACAGTGCTTCCATCTGATGAATGTTTTAACCTTTGCTATAGTGACTGAAAATTATTTTAGTGTGTCTAGTTGATTTTACCCCTCGTACTCATACTTCTACAAAAGGGTAATGTGAGGCTATTCCCTTCGGGATTCACTACCGGATGCATGGACAGGTGCCAGTCAAACCTCTCTCCCCTTGGGAAGCCCCAATGCTGCTCAAGGGCACGGTAGCGGAACCCATTAGGTGAAGGAAATGTCCCCAGAAAAGAGGATGAGCCACACTACTGGGATCACATCCATCTTGAAAAGGCGCAGTTCAACTCAGAGTGGAGCTCCGGATAGAATTGGAGTTGACCTTTGTCTTGCAGTTGGAGTTCTATAGACCCCGCTGAGAGAAAACATGGAGACCCCTTCCTTCTTTGTTTTGCCTCGGTGTACATGTCGAAGGTCTGTGCTCGATGGTCACTTGTCCTGGTGGGGAAGGACCCAGGTGTTCGGCAGTGGCTCAGATGTCCAAGTAGCCCTATTTAGGGGTGGCCTGCTTACCCCAATTTGGGGAAGGCCATAGAAAAGGTGGCTAAAAAGCTCCCTTCCAATTTCTTCATCTTACTTCACGTGTCTGGAACAATAAGCTGCTAACCCTGAACACAAAAGTGTCTGTTTATCATTTTGTCTCCTAAGTACCCTCCTTTACTGCTGTGAAACTCCAAGCAGGAGCGGAGACTGAACAGCTTCCACCTTTGCTATCTCAGAAAAATCCTTGAAGTCACTTGCGACCAACGGATCACTAACAAAAAGATCCTTGAGAGAACTGGCCTGCAGGCTACACTGGATGCTCCCAGGCTTCGCTGGCAAGGATACACGGAGCATATGCCTCAAGATCCTCTGACAAAGGCTGTGCTTTATGGCTATCTCAAGAACTGCCCGCAATGCAGGGGAAGGACAAAACTCCGATATAAGGTCAAGCAAAGTCTCAGGAAATTCAGCATCTCTACTGACAACTGGGAGAATTCTGCCCACAATTGGTCAGTCTGGAGAAGCTGGGTGAAGGCTGGTGCAGGTATCAAGGAGAGCCATCAGAGAGCCCAGGCTGAGGCCTGCAGGTGAGCCAGGAAGCAGGGTGCGCTCCAACCTCCATCTGGCAAGTGGACCTGTGTCGTAGCTTCCTACTTAGATTTGAACCTTAGCGTTCATAAACTGAGAAGCTAGCATGAAACCTTCTAAGCTTTTCCTACTTAGATCTGATCTCGCTGCCACCAGCCAGGAATTTCCAGGGCCTGACTCCCTCTCTGGTCTCCCAAAACCTTCTCTGGGGGACCCCAAGACTCAGAAGCCCTGAGTCTCACACCAAAGGGAAAACAACCTCCTCCCCTTGTCTCCTCTTTATCTCATCCCCAGCTCCCCCTCCCTGGGTTATCCTGGGCGATACTGTACTTAAACTCCTTGAATGCAAAACAGAGAGGGCAATTTACCTTCCCCCCTCCTTCTTCCCCTGAGGCTATGCAGTCAAACCTAGTCAAGCTAACACAAAGAGATTTTCCCCCTCCCTTCGTTCCTTAGCCTTAACCAGAGAAAAACCTCAAACAGGTTTTAAAAAGAAAGCTTTATATAAAAAAGAAAGAAAAAGACATAAACATATAAACTCTGCATCAAGATGACATATACAGGGCTATTGCTTATAAGAAAATATGAATAAACAGTCTGATTCAAAAAGATAACCAATTTGAAACATTCCAGCAAGGTACACACATGTAAATACAAAATACAATATAAACCTATTGCTTTTCCTTTTGTACTCACACCTTGGTAACAGAAGGGTAGAAAGAAGCTTGGAGATAGAAAGAAAACCTCTTCTCTCATAGCCGAGAGAAAACAAACAGACAGAGCAAAAACAAACACCCCCAGAAGTTCCCTCCCTCACTTTGAAAAATCCGGTTTCCTGATTGGTCCTCTGGTCAGGTGTTTGGTTCCCTTTGTTAACCCTTTACAGGTAAAAGAAACATTAACCCTTAGCTATCTATTTATGACAACCTGTAGCCACCGTGGGAAGGTCTGCTGCTTGCGCATTGGGCTCATCTCACACTACCGTCAAACACCATTGATTGACTGACTTTGTCGTGTTTCCTTTCATCCGTCAAGATGTTGGATGGCCATACGTATAAAAGGGCAAAAAACCATGTCATTTTTCTTCTTTCAGACAGACATTCTATGGATGGAACATGTGTCCAGCCTTTCTGTGCTCTGGTTAATCACAGCAGTAATAGGCCCCAATCCTATGAGTTGCTATGTTCCCATTTCTCCAGTAGAAGCCACGATTTCAGGCTGTGCAGCACAAGCGTATAGAAAAACCGGTTTATTCCTCTATTATAAATATTTATCATTTGCATGACAGTAGTGCCTCTCTAACAAGTTCAGGGCCTCATTGTGCTATATACTGTTTGTTTAAAAAAAACCAGCTGCAGTCCGTGCCTTAAAGTGTTTAAACTTTAAATAGGCACAGATAGGTGATGTGACTTGCCCAAAGTCACACAGGAGGCTAGTGGCAGGTCTCCTGAGTCCCAGTCCAATGCCCTATCTACTGGACCATACTGCCTCTATGTTCCTGATTCTGCACCACTGATGCCAATGTTAATTTATCTGTTGACTTCAACAGAAGTATGCACAGTTTTTTTCACAGTGCACTGTGGGTCTTTTGGGGTCCTATTTTGTGAGAGGGTGTGCTGTGAACGCCTACTGACTTTAGTATGAGTTAAGGCTGCTCAGCACCTCCCATAGGATTGGAACCCAGGTGAAACAAAGCAGATTTTATGCACATACTTTATGTAGCCTATATTTTCATTCATTTTATTCTTAATTATCTTCAGTAATGGAAAAGATTTCTAGAGTTTGAGTTAAATTTAAACAAAATGAAGTAACAATAATGCAACAAGAATTAAGCTCTTCTGTTCTTAATTAGTGAAGGAACAAATTACCAGATCCTAATCAGTGGCACAGTAAGGGAGTTCTTACTGAGCTGCTGATGGTTGGAGACTTGTTATTATAAGGGCAGATTCTGAAATGTTTTGAGATCTTCAGTTAAAAAAGTGCTATCAAAGTATGGCTATTGCATTAAATAGGCGTGAACTGATCTGAAAATTTCTACTTTGGGGGTGGGGGGGGGAATTCCGTGCCACTGTGCATGTGCAGAATTTATGTGCCCCATAGATTTCTTTGCTTCCCCACAGAAAAATGACTCTCTCACTGGGAAGCAAAGGGAAGCCACAATAGCTGTCATGTGACCCTCCCCAGCAATATGCTTTGGATGCCCAGAGCAGCTGTCAGAGAGGTAAATCATTGTGGGACAGGGGGGCAGGACTGGGGAAGACCTGACTGGTGGCACCTATCCTGCCCTGGGCTAAGCTGCTAGTCCTGGGTGGACTGGGGAGGATGGGACTTTATCTTCTCCTGCACAGCATCCGGGGCTGGTCAGATGCACCCCTAGATTTCTCCCCCAGCTGCAGGAAGCTCTGCAAACTCCCTCTCCCCTCCGCCCATTGCTCCTTAGCTGCAAGGGGAGGGATCCCTGTACAGGGAACTACTCCCCCATCTGTCCAATGCCCATGCATCTAGACCCCCTCATACACAGATCCTCCTACAGAGCCTCGTCCCCCATGCACTTAGGACTCTCCCTCAATGAGCCCCATTCCCTCTGCACCTGGACCCCCAATGAACCCCCCCATAGCCAGACCCCTGCCAAGCTTTATCTCTCCATACCCAGATATCCCCTCCGCTGAGCCTCAACCACTTTCAGGTGGATCCCTCTGCAGAGTCCCATTATCGTTACACCCAGAACCCCGCAACAAGCCCCTGCATATCCAGATCTCCCCCACTAAGCTGCCTGCCCCCAGATTGCCCCACACAGAACCCTCTCACCCCACACCTGGATCCCCCCACAGTAAACCCCTCTACACTTGGATCCTGCCTTGCTGAGCCTGCCTGCCCACAGCTGGTGCATGTTTCAGGGCCCTGGGGTGTTTCTAGGGGAGGCCTGGCCCTTGTGCTGTGTCAGGGTTGGGTGCTGAGTCTGCGTCCTAGAGGGAGCTGCACAATGAATTTCCCATCTCTATGCAGCCACTGGCCTGTGCTCACCAATGCCATGCTGGAGCCTCCACTTTTATTTGACAAATAAAATTGGCAGAATTTTAAAATATTGTGCACAAAGTTTTTAATTTTTTGGCACAGAATGCCTGCACCACATCTCCACCAGCTGAGAATAAAAAGGTTCCTATGCCATTTTCAACTGCAGTTTGCCTCAGCCAGTAGCAACAGACTCCTGAAGTCTAATACTTTACATTTTAAAATAACCTCTTTTAGTGCTAAAAAACAGCACAACCAAAAACAGAAATAGCGTGACTAAACCTAAAACACCCTGCAAAGAGTGGCCAGAAACATATGAAAACAAACAAAAAGATTACTGTACACCCTGATACAGAGTACAAAAGCAAACATAACTTGAAAAAACAAGACAACACAGGGCTAAAAACTAAGATCTTTTTATTTCACTAGTTAGCATGATTTTGCTATCATTCTGGAGTGACTTCTGAACAGGAAGTGAAGTAAAATCAAAAGTACTTGAAACTTTCTTAAAATTCACTAATCCTGAATGCATCACAGCAAATTGGCTAATTTTATCTGTATCAGGTTATATTAACCAGATGTTACCTTAAACATGTGATCTTCATAAGTCTCCACAACTGTAAACTATGACAGAATTATAGAGATGAAATAAATTGCAATTGAAGACATGTAGCGCTTTATTAAAAAAAAATCACAAACCATTAATGCTGCACAGTTGATTAGCACACTGCACTTAAGTCAATGATATATAGGTGCATGTAGAATTTTGTAGATTATTTGCAGTAATCCTTAATATCTCCTGAACATGTCTGTTTGGTAACACACATTTAAGGGTGATTACTCAACTTTATAACACTTCTAAACTTTTTACTGATTGAGATTTCTATTTGGTCATGCAACAGCTGCTTTTTGGTTTTAACTTGTGGGTGGAGGGGCTAGTGTTTTCTGACATTCTAAAACAGATTATGGACCTAACTGATTTTCAAAAAGCAATTTGCTCTTTGAGTAATCCCATTGAAATCAATGGGACCATTTGTGGAGTAAAGTTTACTCATTGTAAGGGTATCAGAATACTGTCTGGCCTTAAAAGAATTTTGTTCTTTCATATGAACTATATATTACTAACAGCAACAACATACTCCAAGATAGCTGTTATACCAGATACCCACATTTCTAGGAGGGTTAAAAGCATGTTTCTTCTGACACACACACCTTGGTGAAAGTCCCAAACTGCGCTAAAAGTAATGAAGAAATCAAGGAAGGCCTGAGTATCCCACTATCCATTTCAAACACCAACTGTTCGTGTAGTCGTTGGTGTAGTGTGTGCAGATACAGTAAATGGCAGTGCAGAATTGATGTAACAAAGATTCTGGAGTCTCTCTCCTGTCTTCTAGGCAAATGGGGGATGAATGCATTACAGAAGAGAGACACTTTCAATCTCTAGGAAAGATGATGCAATACTCCCTCCTGCAGCATCCATGGTAGTCTCATAGGATACTCCTTTGGCCAGTGCAGCTGGAGGTATATGGACTGTGCTGTGGAGATAAGAACTGGTGAGAGAGAAAGGGGAAAAAAATCTAGGTAAATAAATATTCAAATAAGAATTCAAGCACAGAACTTACAGGAGAGCTAGTTTCTATTTATAAGATAAAGAGGCAAGAAGGTTTCTATAGACTTCTGAGGATGGAAGGCACTATATACAGGCTAAACTTTACTACTATTGTCTAGTAATAGGAGGAGAGTACTCAAAGAGTGGAAATGTCCTGGGAAGAGCACTGCCCTAATTTAACCTTGGCACCAACAGAGCTCAGGTACAACGTGACTTACAAGAGTGCTGCAGTCTTGCCACTGAACTTCTGTGTCTGTAGGGGCATCGGCAGTCAGCCCAGTGTCAGGAGTGAGTAACAGATGGAGGTGAGGGAAGGACAGGACGTTCTAATAATAAGCAAATTTGAGCTAATGCACATTTTAAAGTTATTTTTGAAAAAATAAGGTATATTCTCTATGGCTGTAAACACCTCAGAGTGCAAGCTCTCTTCCTGAGCCAGATTTGGAAAGCACTTACTGCCATGGGTGAGCAGTTATTCAGATGAACAGCCCCAGTGAAGTCAATAAACAGTTTTCAGAATGAATTCAAAACCTGGTCTGCTGTCATTAGGTCATTCGGACACCCAAGCCACTTGGCACTTACATGATGACGCTGGCCTACATTAAAAGGGAGCTCTCTCTAGTGTTAGAAGCCACAGAAATAATAACGCGACTCCCTCTGACACCATTTCCAGAACCCTTTATCCAGTTCTGGAAGAACACTTCAGGTTCCTTCATTTGGCATGCAGCAAAGCTACGCTGAGGTGATCAGACTCAAGCACAGGGGGTGAGGGTGGGGGGAGCACACATCCAAAGTTACACAAAACTCTTCCTTTATATCTATTTACACATCAAATTGCATTTGCAATTCTTTACACCACACATTTTTGGATTGGCTTGGTTACTTGCAGGAACCAATCCCTGTACAGCATGCTCACATGTTACATTCTGTGTTTATCTTGCCCACAGTCCCTAGCATCCAGGTGTTGTGGCTTATCTTAGCTAGCACAGACAGCCTCACTCCAGCATACTGTTTGTCAAGCCCCTTTTTACAACTTAACCTTCCATTCACCTTCCCAATTACGCCCACTAAGAAATGAGGCACATTACGTATGTCAAGCCAGGCTTACACCAACACCAAATGAAGGCTAGCAAGAGATAAAAATCACACAAAACGCTCATTTGCTATATGAAATTAGTCAGCACTGCTATGCTTTCGCTGCTTCTATTGCTGCACTGACAGCAAAATACAAGGGTTACAGCTGTGGCAAACTTTCTCTGCCTCAAGCTGACCTGTTCCGTCTTAGCAGAGAGGAAGGACTAAGCGTTTAACTGCAATTTAACAACTACTTAATACTAACAACAATCAAAACAAGGCCTGAAGTCCAATGGAAGAAACCGCTAGCTTTTGCCAAGCAAGACAGACGCTCTGACCGACCACCACAGGCAGTAAGAAGGGACTGAGAGGCCGTGGGCCAGTGGTGCCTGATATACCGCAGTGTGAGTGCGGCATGCCGAAGGGCATCACAGTCGGCCCTACAGATACCGCTAAGGCAAAAATCTCCGACGGTCACGCACATGGGTACGCGCACCTAGAATGGAATCAACAGGAGCAAGCACTTGGAGCAGAAACCCTGTTACTGTTCCCATTCCCAGTGCTTCACTTTCTCCCAGGAGACAGACAATGTAGTAGATGGAAAGTTATGAAAAGTAGGGACACTTGCTACCCATGAACATGGGGACTGTTATACCCAGAGTTGGGGAGGGTAACCAGGACAGAGGAGATATGGGGTTTCCAATCTCTGTCCCTCTCAGACATTCCTTTGGGAAAGGGCCAGCCTCAATCTCTACCAGAGGCCCCATGAAAACAGGCTGCTCAGGAAATGTCAGGGGATTCTCCTTCTCCTTTGACCTACTCTGGTCCACTGCCCCTGGTAAAGAGACAACTGCCAACTCCTTGTTCTGCCACAACACCCCTTGGGTTGACTTTCTGCTGCAAGAGGCCCCTCTGTCAGAAGGCAGCACAGATCCTGGAAATGATTCTAGCCTAGTTTACTTGGAAGGTTGGTTTAGGTCCAACACCCCTTTTCAAAAACATTAAAAAACCTGCAGTGCTTTGTTAAGTTCATCGTAATGCTTTGCTGCCAAGGGAACATGGCTATCGCTTTCCTCCTGAAATACTGCCAAGAGCACAGCCAGGCTTTGGAACCTTCGCTGTGGAATTTAGATCACAAGAATCTAATTAAAACGTAGCCAACCCCAAATAATCCCTCTCCCTTCTGCTCCCCATCTCTTTATGAAATGAAACTCTCTCTCATGCCATTCTATTTCTGAATGCCAAATAAGCAGCTTAATTGATCAGAGTGCTGTATCTCACCATCCAGGAATCACCGGCACCGGCCTCTCATGTGATATGTAAGTAAGAAGAACGGCAAATTCCAGAGAGAAAAAGGTTTGGGCAAAGACATATTTAGAGGTACAATTAAATTTTTATTAAGGAGCATTTTACCCATAACCCCCCCCACCCCACAGGATTACAGAACAAAATAATCTGTTTTACCTTGGAAGAACGGCAGTTTTAAAGCTACTGTCCCTGCATGAAGGATCATCTCCAGCCCATGTTCCAAGCAGCCACTTTAACAATCTCCCCAAGATTTTACCATAATTTTTGTTCAACATTTCATTAAAGGCCCACCCCTACTAAGCAACTGAGTTTTACCATTCCTTTGGATGGCTCTTTACAACAAAATTAGGATGTTTTTAATGGTGACGACTGTAGGTGAACCAACAGGTCATAGGTATGGACATGACAGCAGCGTTGCTATTAAGAACAGCTACTTTATTCTCAGAACAGCACCAGTATAACTTAATTGATCTATCTGCCATTCAACTGGAACTACTCTGATCTGAAGCTTTGATGAGACCTGCTTTCCCATTCTCTCTCCTAGTTAGATGAACTCCCATTTTTGCTGATGATCCCCCCAAAACTTTGAGGCGAAAAGGGCTTGTAGTTTATCAGTTAGTCAGTTCAATGCATGGATCTCTCACAGCTCAGGGAAAGTGGGGAGCTCCTCATGTAGCTTCTAACTAACCACTTGATAAGCCTTAAAGGAGGCTGGTTGAGAAAGGCTGTTTGATAAACAAAACATGCAACCCCTCCCCTACAAAGAGAGCTACAAATGGAAGTTAATAGTTAATGTAACATACCGTGCTGCCAAGAAGGACAAGAACAGTATAAGGCAGACAGCAGTGACTGACCCTAATCCAGCAAGAGTCAGATGTTGCAGAGTGGGTGATAAATCTGAAAGGAAAATATCCAACAGTTCAAAAACAAATACACAAAATGGTGCCATGGGGCAGCACAGTCTTGTGACTCACTGCCTAAATCAAAGTTAAATTCTTATTCTGGATTTATTGCTCCATCAAACAGTAATTGAGCTGAACATCCAATGGCCAGCAGCCAGCTAAAGAAATGAGATTAATGGTGTATTGCTCAAAAGGGATTACATTTTCCTGTCTATTACTCTCCTGCTCTCCACCTCCCCCCTTTATTTACTTTTGACAGTCAAAGTAAATCAAGATCCTTTTCCTCTAACACCATCATCTGTTTCAGTCAAAGTCATAAGACAAGGGCGTCTCCGGTGCAGGGGCGGCTCTATGTATTTTGTCACCCCAAGCACGGCAGTCAGGCGGCTTTCGGCAGCATGCCTGCGGGAGGTCTGCCGGTCCCATGCCTTTGGCGTACCTGCTGCTGAATTGCCGCCGAAACGCGGGACCAGCACCGAAGGCTGCCTAACTGCCGCCCTCACGGCAACCAGCAAGCCACCCCCCGCGGCTTGCCACCTCAGGCATGCGCTTGGTGCGCTGGTGCCTGGAGCCGCCCTGCTCCGGTGCTACTAACCAATCCGTCATCAAACGGCTGAACTCATCTCCAAATTCTTGCAATCTGGGTACTATTTCTTTTCTCAGGATGGTACCTACAGCAATATAAACACCATGGAATCACACCTGGGGAGAACAGACTGCTATAGCACATTAACAAATCCCTCAAATATCTGTGTTAATGACAACTGAGAGGGGGGGTAAACTAAAACTGGCATGTGCCTGAGGAGAAGAGGAATGAATAATCCGCATAAATACATTAATTGACTGGCCCCTGAAGTTTTCAATCAGGATAAGAGCAAGCTATTTCCCCATCATGGTATTTCAGAAGAAATAAGTGTGAAGGAGCTGTCATTTGTTACCAAACTTTTCAGGAGTCAACTCTATCAAAATGATGCAAATAACTCTTTGCTCTGACTGCATGAGCCACTTCTTATTTTCTACACATGCACAAGAAACACATGTGCCTCATGAGTTATAGCCCTGATGCTGAAAACACTTAGGTGTATGAATAATTTTATGCACATGTACAGTTCCATTTAATCACGTGTGACTGCAATATCAGGGTCTGCAGTCATAGTGCTTACTTGTAGTCATGGAAAATGACTACCAGTGATAATTTCAGAATTGGGGTTTTAAGATCTTATGTGCAGTATTTGATCAGCCTCTGTACATGTTAAATTTTGCTCAGAACTTAAAAAAAAATACATAAACCTTTACTTAATCACAAAACCAGTTTTCATATATAAAAATCAAATATCCATGGAACAGACAAACATGACAAAAAAAAAAAAAAAAAAAAGACTTTTCACCCCTTTGTATTACTATATTTTAGTTAAAATCACTACATTCTGATTTTATTCAGACTGCTCTTAACTATAAGACTGGAAGCCTATTTCCATCACTACTCTAGCACTCTTTATTACAGCAGTTTAAGAGATTATAATCAAAGCCTCACTAGAAGGCCTCTGTCACAGAGAAATCTGGTCTAAACAGCCATGGTCAGGGGCGGCTCCAGGCACCAGCATGCCAAGTGCGTGCCTGGGGCGGCAAACCATGGGGGGCACTCTGCCGGTCGCTGCAAAGGTGGCAGACAGGTTGCCTTCGGCGGCGTGCCTGCGGAGGGTCCGCTAGTCTCGCGACTTCGGTGGACCTTCCACAGGCGTTCCGCCGAAGCTGCGGGACTGGGGACCTCCCGCAGGCAAGCCGCCGAAGGCAGCCTGCCTACCGTGCTTGGGGCAGCAAAATACCTAGAGCCGCCCCAGCCCATGGTTGTATTGAATGTCCAGATCTTCCTCTGTTTTGAAAGTGGAATGAAGAAGCACTCCTTAAGGAACTCAGCCTCTCAAAAATTCACACAGCCTTTCAAGTTGTACAAGTCCCATAAGGCCATGGATACTGGTTGACTGGAAGACTGGCCTATCTAGGGGAAGTGGAGACAGAGTATAAAGACAAGCCCCATTCCTTCACCCATCTTCCAATTCTCCTTTGCCCCCTCCCAAAGAGAAAAATCCAGCTGCATGCCAGATGGTTGTAGTGGTATTCTAGGGGTGAACAGAAGACAGAGATATGAGGAAGGGGTAGTTTTCTGTGGCTGCATATTTATTTTTAGTATTGAGCAGGAACCAGATTTCCATGTCGTGGGAAATTCCACAATTTCAAAACACTGTCCCCTTTCTGAAATAGTAGAAAAACAAGCCATTTAGAAATTTCCCATAAAACAAAATTTTAAAAAAAAATTAGTTTTGGTAGCAACATTTTGTTTTGATCAAACCAAAATATTTTTATCTGATCTCAACTTTTTAAAAATTCATATTTTAATGTAAAAATCAATTAATTAAGTTTCAAAAAGTGGTTTAGAAACAAAAAAACAGAAACATTCCATTCAAAAAATGTCAAAAAACAGGATGTTTCAATGTTGCTGAAACACTTCATTTCAGGTTTTTTCCCCTAAACAAAATGTTATCAAAACCAGACATGTTTTTCTATACATTTTGATGAACACAGCATTTTTCATCAAAAAACCTTTTTGGTGCAGAAGTTTCTACTAGCTCTGGTTATTTTGCAGCTCTTACCAACAGGAAAAATACTCCTTAGAAAAACAGGCAGCGTCCACAGCTGCCAAGTCCCTGAAGCTGGCCAAGTTTCTGAGATCCAGTACTGCAGAGGCTATTGCTGGCTTGCAGAGGATCTTAAGTGTGGCAAGAAAGAATTCCTTCGATTCATGGGAGAAAAGGTGAGTGTGTCCAAGGAAAAAAACAAACGTGATGCCCCTGAAAATACAGTATTTTTAGAAATAGAATCATTGGGAAAGGGCCTGACAGAGAAGAAGAAATGGACATTTCATCCTGTCTGAAAATTGGGTTTTAGCAATGTCACTCCAGCAATGAGAGAAGAGCTCTGTGTAAGCTCAAAAGCTTCTCTCTCTCTCACCAGCAGAAGCTCGTCCAATAAAAGATATTAACTCACCCACTCTGTCTCTCTAATATCTGGGGACCAACATAGCTACAACACCACTACATTCTCCAGCAATAATTCTGTCTTACTAGGTACTGACAGATCAAAACCACAAGTTAGAATTTTTGGGATATTTCTGACTCTTAGATTCTACTCTGCATCAGGCATAAAAGCTTTCATACTTCACAAAATATAGTTTTCCCACGGATAACGTATACCAGAGAAGAATGAAAGTTCCAGAGCTTTAGCAACTCATTTAGTTAAATAATTTGTCTGCATTAAAATTCCCTGATTAATCTTGTACCAAAAAGGCAAGTGAGGAACTCATATCCTCTTCTCTCAATTTCAGAGCAAGAGAAGGAAGAAACAAGTTTGCTTTGCTTTTCTGAATTCCTTTTACCCAAAGAGATTTCTCGTTTGGAGAATCCAGAGCCTTTCATTTTCTTTGCTTTTCTCCTATCAACACTGGCTGCTTGAGATGCAACAGACAAGAAACAGCTATATTATCAATTAGCTGGAGGAGGCAGCCTGAATCTCCTCAGGACTGAGACTGCTTGTACAGGCACTCAAATAACAGAGGATGCCAGTCACCATCTCTCTGTAGCACTTACTACCAGCCTGCCCTTTCATTCCTGGGAGATAGCACTATGAGGATAATTTCTTTGTTTCATGCATTAAAGCAAAACTGGAGAAACAGGCCAGTTCTCCAGTAACTATATTGGAGAAACACTAATTGAAGGGTTCAGACATTTTGAAGAGCAGAAAATACACTTCTTATGCTTCTTGTTTGGTGTTTTCATTTTCACCAGTTCGTTCAATGCACTAATGTTGTCCAACATAGCACACCTGTACAGCTGCTGAGAATTCCAGCAATGTTCTCCCCATCTGTTGGTCTCAGTGGAATGTCAGTAGGTTGGAGGAGTACAGCAGCTGGAGCAGGCCCATTTGTAAATGTTTATGGCCTATCGCGACCCAGTAAATAGTCTGAGGGTGAAGGCCCAGGGGTGGTTTTGGTTGGGCCCTGCCTCCCTCCCCCAACCTGGCTGGGGTTGGCTCTCTGCTCCAGGGTTGCAAGCTTCAGGGTTGCAGCGCTACTCAGGTTTGGCCCCGCCCCCCTGACTGGACCAAATTTGTGTGAGTGGAGTTGTGACCTGGCTCATGGGGTTGCAGGGTCACTCACTCAAATTTGGCCTACCTGGACTCCCATCATCATGATGGCTGGGTCAAACCTGAGTGGCGCTAGGACACCCGAGTGTGCAGTGCCTGGAGAAGAGAGGTGAGCCAAGCCAGTCCTGTGGGACTGGAGCTGCCACATGAGCCTTTGAAACATTCTGGCGACCCAATTTTGGGTCCCAATCCAGAAGTGGAGAAACCCTGTTCTAACCTTTGTAACGCTCCACTGGACTTCACTGCTAGCAGGGAATTAAACAAAAGCCACAGAAATTGTTAGTTTTATGCCAAGATATAGCTAGGCAATGCAATGACAACTTTTGTTTTCTCATAAGATGAAAAACTGCCTTACCTTCAATTTGTGCCCAAAGTGCACAAGATTGCGTCCTCACCTGGAAAGTAAAACATAACCAATGTCACTATTTTCCCAGGATATGTATTTAATCAACAAGCCTACACCATCAGTAAAGGCATTCAGACAAGAAAGATTAAAATGTATTACAGTGGGAATGGATTCCTAGATCACCAAGCTTTCCTGAGAAGGTTACAGGCTATAAAGATCAGATTGAAGAGAAAACTCTGAGGAAAATCTAGCTCTCATCTTTCGGATAGAAAAGAACAGATATGTAAAAACCCTACGTGACAGGGCTATAAAGTTGCATGGTTAAGCGTTCAAAAAGTTAGGAAATACCAACGTTAAGGCTGCATATGCAGTCTTAACTCTGTCCCCTATTCGCATATACAGATTCCTTTGCAGTGGTTAATTACATGGTCACTCACTGTTTTGCAAATAATATATTACACAACGTTTTCTCCACCCTGAATACACATTTAGCACCTTTAATAATTATTAAAGAAACTTTAATACAGTACTTACAGTAGTTTAATTTTCATTATGATTCAAAATATCGTTAGGGACAGACTTTCTATAAATTCTTGTTTAATCAGTTTTCCCCTCTTTTTTGATGTGTTCTCTACCCTATTTTCTTCTTCTGTATCTCACACCCTCAAACATACATATGAATGTTAAATACAGTATTACTCCATGGTGTATACTTAATATGAAGTGTGTTATGTACTTTACATATAAATGACTTACATGGACTCTGGTATTTACATATGTTTTATTGAAGGTTTTAGACAAAAAAGTATACTATTGCAGTGGATAAATGGTATGTTATCATGTAATTAAAGATTAAAGCCTGGTTTACACTGGAGGAGAGGGGAACGCGAGCTAAGTCGGTCTAAGTTACGCAACTTCAGCTACGAAAATAGCATAGCTGAAGTCGATGTACTTAGAGGTACTGATGCTCCCCCATCGACTCCGCCTATGCTTCTCATTCTGGTGGAGTACCGGAGTCGAGGGTAGAGTGCTCGGCAGTCAATTTATCGCGTCTTCACTAGACGCGATAAATCAACCCCCACTGGATCGATCGCTCTGGATGTAAGTGTAGACATGCCCTAAATCATGATGCATCTGCACAAAGGGACAATCTTCATTTGGGGCTTTATTATGAGCTTCTATACAACCTAACTGATACTTAATACAGTTTTTGCTATGGGATTTTCTAGCTGTTTAAAAAGATAAAAGATAGGGTACAGAATGAACAAGAACAGACCTGCAGGACTTCAATCTGTGTGAGGCAACCTCTCCTAATATCAAACACCTGACAAGGTCCCCTAGGATTGAGTTGGAAAATGAAGAAGGGGCACAGCAGGTGGTCGCTGAAGGAGAGAGGGCAAGGAAAAAGAAGAGCAGCTAGTCCTGCAGAAGGAGTGGAGGAGTCAATGGAGGCAACACCAAATATGAGCCCCAGGAGGATTGCAAGGGCGAATAGGAATCAAGAGGACTTGCAGCCAGTGGGTGCAGGGGATAGACCGGAGAATCACACTGTCACCAGGAAAAGGCAGGTCTACGTGA
>NC_133774.1:123421667-123455805 GCF_003597395.2 Chelonoidis abingdonii
TTCACCTTCTTCTGCAGCATTGGGCATGGGTCACTTGCTGGTGGACTCTCTGCAGCTTGAGGTCTTCAAACCACAATTTGAGGACTTCAATAACTCGGACATAGGTTAGGGGTTGTTATAGAAGTGGATGGGTAGGGTTCTGTGGCCTGCTTTGTGCAGGAGGTCAGACTAGATGATCATATTGGTCCCTTCTGACCTATGAGTCAAGAGATCCTAATGGAGTCTTTGCTTCAGTCTACCTACTGCCATTTTCACTATGTAGACAAGTTAGTCATGCACCCATAGACAGTATAGCCTTCCACAGCAGTGCACTTTCCAAGTTTAGGAGAGAAAACACAAGGAATCTACTGCACACGTGTGCGCAACATGAATTTCTCAAGACCAGTTGTCAGAACAGTTAAAGGCATTTTCCCCTCAATTAGGGTTCCTTATGTTCCAAATTTCAACATTCTACCCCTAGCCGTTTCAATGCCTGTACTAAATACTACAAAATCCTCTAACTGGAATTTACCTCCATCCCTTGCAGACTTACTGTTGCTTTTATTACATATTCAGTCCACAAATGCTGAATGATGAAATGGGGGTTGTAGAAGGTTTTATTTATGCTAAAGAAATGAATCCCACATCATTTTAAGCTCTAAGCACTATTTTCTCAGTGTCTTTCATTTTGGGCCTTGGCAGGTTGAGAGGTATGGAATCCATAAAGCAGTCAGTGGAGCCTGAAACAGGCACCAGATGGGTTGGAGCTAATTAAATAACACCACTCTCACTGAGAAGGACACATCCAGAGATGGACAATTTGTTCTACTTAATGGAGGTTTTCATGATACTGTCAGGCAATCTGTAGCTATCTCTCTCCAGAATTCCCACTTCTCACCTGCCAAATTTATCATTAGGAAAAATGGTACTCCTCCATTATCTCAGTTCTCCTAGCTTCTTCCCTGATGCTCTCCAAGCATTCCCTGTTGGAGGGGATCAGGTGGCATGACATTTGGCTAGCATAAGTGGATGTCCCTCACATTTCCCTCAGTCTTTCACATTTCACTCAGCTTGGACTGGTGCATAGGTTGCAATTTTATTAAAAGCCTTTTTCATTTTCTGGTTCTCGTGTACAGTGCTATGGGGCTTGGGTTTCAAAACTGTAGGAGAATATTTAAAGGTGACCTGAAAAAGGAAAAGAATGGGATTGTGCCTTTTTTTGGTTACTTTATGATGTATAAAAAAAAAAAGATACGAAAGTTCTCTTTTTTGAAATTTCAGGTCCTGAATTACCCGGAATACTCTATGGCTTGGTCTACACTAGAAAAATTAACCATTGCTGACATTCATTGTCAGGAACGAGTAATTTGTCTAGTGCAGACCAAGTGTATGATCCTGAAATGTGACTTCACAAGAACAATAATGTGAAAGTTAAGCAATTTAGGAATTTAGTCACATTATTTAAAATTCTTTGGTCTGGTGTAATAACTATTTAATATAAAGTGAGAGCTGTACTCTTTGTATTCTGTGTTGTAATTGAAATAAATATATTTTAAAATGTAGAAAAACCATCCAAGATATTTATAATAAATGTCAATTGGTATTTTACTATTGTTTAACAATGAGATTAAAATTGCAATTAATTGCAATTGATTTTTTAAATCTCGTGATTAATTTTTTAAAATCACTTGACAGCCTGTAGGGGGGTGGTTACCCGCTCCGGCCCTGACAGGGTTAAGGCCAGCCATGAGAGAGGGCTGGGGCTGCAAGGAAAAGCCCAGGCGGCTTAGGAAAGCGGACACTGCTGGGGCCACGCCCCAAACAGAGCACAGCAGGTCCTTACAAAAACGCTGCTAGCTTGGAGCTAGAGTCTCTGTCTCTCCAGTCTTGGAGGGAGCAGGGCCTGGCTCTCGGTAGTAAAGGTACGTGCAATGAAGCAGGGAGGGGGAAAGGCCAGAGGAGCAGGGGAGCTCCAGCCTGGTGACTCTCCAGGCTGCAGGGCCTGGTCCTAGGCCCACCCCTGAGGTACTGGGTGGCAGAAGAAGACAGAAGGTCCTACCCCCTTGCCTGTGATGACTGGCTCTTATACTGCAGTCTGCCCCAGGGACCAAGGACTCATAGCTGACTGGCAGTAGCCATCGGCTGAGGCAAGGTGGGATTAGGGGGTTGGGATCCCTGGTGAGGGGAGACCCTGAGAGTGAGGGGTTACTGCCAGGGGGCAGCACCCCAGATAACGGGGCACTGGGGTCCGGGAAGGACACGGGAGGCCCAGTGGCAGTGAGATGTCGGCCTGCAGAGGGCGCTCCAAGGCTGGAAAAAAGAGCTAATTCCCAGGACGCCAGCAGGAGGTGCCGCGGGGGTGATTCTCACGCCATTACACAGCCCTATTCAACTTCAGTGACTAAAAAGGCTTCCTTCTCCTCAAATGTTGAAAATTCAACAACCCTGCCCCTTCAATAAAGGTATTAGTGTCAATATACGCCCTCGCAACAAGTCTTCCCACAAAACCAGGGCTGTCCAGAGTTGATATTCCCTGTTATTTATAAGGCTAAAATGCAAGTAAAACAAAAAACTCCATTAAAGAAAGTCTGGTCATCTTGTAGTGTCACTTGGAAGGACAGAATACCTTACAGTAAAAGCACTTGACTCAAAAAAAGAATCATGTGTTACTGTTGAGTGACTTTCAGATACTAGCACTCCCTAAGGCTAAATTATGGCCTTTGTAAATTATAGGCACCTGTAATTACCTATGAATCAGTGGTGTTTGTGCACCCATCCCTGAAGGCAGAAGTTGGCACTAAATCCCTAATCCTTTCCTTTGTTTATATTTCAGCATCCAGAATCGCTTCTGCATTACAATGATGAAGAGATCTGCAAGCAATTAAAATGGCTACTTCAGGACATTTCAATTTAAGTTTTATATCATCTACTTCTTGTCCCTGACAATATCATCAAAACAGAACAAAAAGTTAAACATTTTCCCTGGTTTTCCAATTAAAACTTTTCATTCAACAAAGACTCAGAGAAAAGTTTATTTAAAATACCCATTACCTTATTCCATTGGCTTATAATTCTCAGTACCACACAGTAATCTTTCCCCTGCTTTAAGGGAGCATTATAGAAAGCCCCGTAGTAATGTCTGTCTCCAAGAGAGATCAGCATGTTGTCAGCAACATCCTTGGCGAGGAATTCAGCTGCCACATACCCCTCAGCATCAGTGGCATTGTTAAAGAAAGTCACAGCAGCCAGGGAATCACAAGTAAATGTGCTTTGCAAGGCCAAGGGAAGCACAATCACTTGATAAAAACTAGAATGAAACAGAAAAGCAACCATCAGCATTCATTTCCATGCACTAAACACCAGTGAGAAATCATATTTGCATGTAGTCTTCCAAATATTTTGGCCCTTTGTTTAACAGTTTTCAAATCACTAACAACCCGGGTGAACTCTTTCCATGTGTGGGTGAAATATTTCCCTTTATATATCTGCTATTTATTGCCCTCTGTATAAAACAGACTATATATGCCTATTATAAGGCTAATTTTCCAAATTGCACACACAGATTTAACATGATTGGGCATGCTAATTTAGTATTTTCATATGAGAATCGCCAACTATGAATCACTACAAACTGCCTGTTTGCTCAATTCATCCAACATGCACCTTTCTCCTTGCAGCCAAAGCAGAGCTGAAAGACTTTATCAACCTATTAAAACCTATTTGTTCCTGATTTCCCAGAAAGATGCTGTTTCCAGTATCAAGAAGGTGACGAGAGCTCCCATCTATTAGACTTTAATTAGAAACTTGTCCCTCGAGTTCACTAAAAGTTCAGAGGGTGATGTCCTCCCACAAAAAGAGCAACTCACAAAGTATGTGCACTGTACTGTTGTTACACTGTGCTTTGGCTCCTGCACTATGTTTTCACTTCCAAGTATTTCCTGCCTTACTATAACACGAGTTACAGTAATTCGTCTCTCTCATTTCCCAGGCACTTACCAACATACGTCAGCAGAGTTAAAACTCACTACTCCTAAGAGTATTTATCAATTTGGTACCAGTAAATGAATACGGTGTTGCTGTTTATCAGGATTTGGAGAATAGACCTTTCTTAACTTCCTCTTGGCTACTAGACAATTTCCTGCAAGCTTTATAATGTGGTTTGCACATGACAAGTATAAACTGCTGTTAGTTACACCAATGAATATCTGGGGTAGCTCCACTGAGCCAATGGAGTTACACCAACATAAATTCAGAGTAATTGAGGACAGAATTGTGGTCCCAAGGAGAGATTACCTGAAGCAAAACTCCAGATCTGATCAATCACAAATTGCAGTGAAGATGGGACAGGGATTCAGACTTTCTGGTTTGGTCCCATCGCTAATAAAATTATCTAATTGAAGACAGTCTAAAATACACAAACATCTAAATGATCAGTACTTTAAAAATATATTTTGAGAGAGTCGGGAGCATGTAAAAAAACCCCCACAGACCTGATAGGTCCATTTCTATCTTCTGCTTTTCGTAGGCTGAGTACTGGTGCAGGCCCTTGTACTGTAACAAACTCTATTTCTGGGAACAGAGGATCTAAAAAGCAAACAGAATCAGTACGTTAGAAAAGTTTGAGGAATAATCCAGGTGTGAGGGTAGTAAGCTTTTTCTCACACAGCACAGTAACTAAAATGCTAACCCTAAAAGCTAGAGCTGTGCTTTAGATTCAAATCTGAATACAAAATACCTTAAAATGTAGACAATGTTTTTGGTTAACAAATATTGGAGATGATTTTAATTTTGATTGAACTGCATATCAGCAGGCTCAATCTGAGAAAACAAATATGTGAGATTTGAACCTTACTTCTTGCAGACCTTGAACACCTCAGTCAAATATTTTAAGCTGTCATTGGAGACTTTCACCAAGTACTTCCCTGAACTTTCAAAAGCCCCCTCAACTCCTGGAAAACTCAAAGGTAGGAAAATAAATTCTGTTGCAGTAGCTTTCTTTGATTCCTACTTTGTACCCTCCCTTCCTTTGACATCCAGCACAGTCAAGAGAAGCTTTAATTCAATTTTCTGCCTGGAGAAAATATTAGAGATTTTTATTTTTTTTTAATCCTCGCCAAAGTGCACAAGGCCTAAAATGTCGAGCCAATCTGAGCTTTGTATTAAATTTCAGACAGGTAGTGTAAAGAGGAAAACAGCTTTAGGGCACTAACCAGTAACTACCAGGCCTAGCATGTGGCTTGAAGAGTTGCAAATTGCAAGCAACCGAGTTCCTTTAAAGTTTGGAGTCTTTGTCACTTTGGGTAACTGGTCAGAAATACAAGTTGTTAAAACTTTAAGCACATCTAAGTCTCTCCAGACTTCACTTATAAGACGTGAAGCAGCAACAATCCAAAATTTAAAAATTGGTTTAAATTCTCACCCCAGAAAACAGGAGGACTTTATGAGGAAGTTCTTCCATGTGCAGTATTTGATTACCAGGACATTAAGAAAAATACATGTTGCCAAAACATTAATGCGTGCCAAAAATAAGTCAAGTACCAGGCCTGCAGAACACCAAAATTTAACAATCCCCGTGGGAAAAATAAAGCCTTCAGACCACCTATGAAGTCAGACACAATGGCAGGACCTAATGCAGGGCAGCCATTGTGTGGGAAAATTCCTGATCAAGAGTGAAAAGCTGCAGCCCCAAATTCAGTGGCTTACCATTAACATTTACCCGTCTTGGTCTTCAGGTAAATTACAATAAAAACATTCTATCAGCATTACAGGCCACCAGCTTGAAGCAGCATTCTTCAAACTTTGCAGTGACACAAACCTAAAAGTGCCAGTATCCATCCCTATCTTCAACCAAACCCCACTCCAAATACCCCTCTCAGAATCAGCGCTGGGTAGGCCAGGAATTTGGAACTTCACCATGAGTTTCATTTTTATGGCAAGAATATTTGAGCTGGGTCACAGTGTTAGCTCGAAGCCAAAACACAGCAGAAAGCACATGTAATAGCATTGCAAGTGAAAAAGGAAAACAGCACAGATCTTGAGGCTATACCTCCTGGAAATGACAAGACATTTCTGGTTTGGTTCACATCATGTTCAATGGTTTGGAAGACTCTGCATTCACACTGTGGTAAATCCTTGATTCTCCATTTGTGCATCAGGTGCACACATCTTCCGTGTAATGTCCTAATATGGTTGATGGTCATCTACTGTCTTTGGCAGAGCAAGAAACCAGGTCGTTCGACGGTGCAATCGTGTACAAGGTGCTTGTTGTTTATGTCAGAGCCTGCCCATTGCATCCACCAGGAGTTTTCTGAGTTGAAGCTGAATGACAGAAGAGCTTCTCCAAACACCCATAATGGCCAGCAGGACTTACGGCAAGCGTGAGGTGGGTGAACAAAGAAATTTGAACGAGCAAGAACTTTTTTGTACTTGTGCAACATAGCCATCTCTCACCAGAGGGTTGAAGAAAGGACTTTGGAGGACTGGAATCTAAGGCAGTGGCATGGTCTTCAGGGTGCCACTTACAAGTCTCAGAGCCACATTTAATTGGATGTTGATCAGGTCTGTGTGCGAGCTTCTTCCCCACACCGGTAGGTAGAACTCGGCCATGGAAAAAAACTAAAGCCAGCGTTGCCGTCCATACCATTTGAGCACCACAACCCCAGATCAAACTTGGTAGCTTTTGGATGATATTGATGTGACTCATTGTTTGTTATCAAGCAGATGTTTCTCACAGGAATGGCCCAATTTTTAAAAAACATTAAGATTCCGAATTTATTTGTTCCTGTTTTAAATCTCAGAGGCTTCTGACATTTTACAGATGCGGTTTACAACTGAAGCCTTAAGACTGCACAGACTAATCACTACACATGTGATGAACAATGTCACTTTCATTATACTACCAAATCTTGATAGTAGGAATCTTTAAGGTCTTTCTGATTAGCTGATCTTCTGCACTCCACCAATACTACGTGACTAGGACAGCACTGAAATTCACTTTACTATACACACTACAGTCATAATGACTCCATTTAAAAAGGATATTATTTTCTTTGTGCCTCATTTTAAATATGCCTCTATTTAAAATGGACATATGCAGGGGGGAGCGATAGCTCAGTGGTTTGAGCACTTGCCTGCTAAATCCAGGGTTGTGAGTTCAATCCTTGAGATGGCCATTTAGGGAACTGGGGCAAAAATATGTCTGGGGATTGGTCCTGCTTTAAGCAGGGGGTTGGACTAGATGACCTCCTGACGTCCCTTCCAACTTTGATATTCTATGATTTGGCTTACCACCCTTTTAGAAATCCTTCATTTGCACTAGAGCAGTCCTGTTTGGTTTTCTCTGCTTTTCTAGATGCCATTCTCTGTTGCTGATAAAGCTTTAAAAATAGTGATGCAACTGAGCCACAAGGTTTGCATCCAGATGGTATCCTTCCTCAAGTTCAGGGAAGTCAAATCAAGGGTTCTCGTTCAGGCCCAGCTATAACTGAAAACAATTCTCTGCTGAAATAATGCCATTTGCATAACTGACATTTCTTGCAAACACATTGTTTTAAGGATTTTACGGTTGTTTGGGGATTTTGATTCAAATAAAAATCTTTTATTACATTTTCACATTTAAAATAAAGAAATGGAATAAGTATTAATGGTACAAGTGAGGGTTATGTAGCAATACTGATTATATAGCACTGGTTATGAGGAGAGACTATAAAAGTACAACGTATGTAACAACATCTACGTTATGCTGAAGGGCAAAGAATTTTTAACCTGAAGAAAACCACTATCACAGAATCTTCTGAGATGACCAAAAAAGCCCACTAGAAGAGAGGACAAAATGGACTTTAATAGGTCACTTAAGACAAATATATTGATTTTTAAACAGTGTAATGGGAGAGGACCCTTATCTGTGTTTTTACCACCATCTTACGGAATGTTAGATTTTTTTTCAGGGGTGAGGGGAGTGGGGTCATTAACTATATTCTGTTGGTTTCCTTTTTGCATTTCACTCAGTTGCATCAGTGAAAGTTAAACTGGCTGATTCCACTTTACTGTTATTACTTATTTGTACTGTAGCAGAGACCAGAGGCTAGGACTCCATTGTTATGTTTGTACAATACTTATCACACAGGCGCAAAGAGCTTACAATCTATCCACGTGAGACAAGACAGAAAAGGTGGATAGAGAGAGACAGATGAGGGAGCACAAATAACTAATGAGACATTACTGGTCAGCATGAAAAGCAGTGGTCTCAGAGCACTAGCTGTCTAATCATTTATTTGTAGGCTTCATGACAGAGAAGAGTTTAAATAGAGATTTGAAGGAGAACAACAAGGTAGCTTTGCAAATGTTTATGGAGAGCTTCTCCCACAAGTGAGGGGGGAAAAAACACAGAGATTTGTTGCAAATTATTTTAAAATTGGCAATCAAGACTGGAAATCATTTGCAGAACAACTGCAGGGGTCCCATGTGTGAAATGCTCGGTAAGGCAGGCTTAGGCTGTGGAGGCCTTAAAAGTGAAGACAAGTAGTTTGTGTCTGATGTGGACAATAAGGTGAAGCTGGAGAGGGACAAAGAGGGAAGAGATGGGATCAATGTCACAAGTCAGAAAAATGCTCCTGGCAGCAGAATTTGAAACAAGATGGAATTTGTCAAGGCCAGAGAGGAGACCACTGGAGCAGTTGAGACAGGAAAAATAAGGGCCTGGATGAGAGTTTTAGTTGTGCGGACAGAGAGGGAAGGCCGTATCTTAAGAGATGTTATGCAGCAAGAAATGCAAAGATTTAGATGTGGCCTGGAAGTGGAGACCTAGAGAGGGCTAAGTCAAAGAAAATGTCCAGGCTATGGGCCTGGGCAAAATGTAGGATGGTGGTAGTATCCTGGAGGACTGGGAGGAATGATTAGGAGTTCTGTTTTGGCCAGGTTGTGTTAAAGAGGAAAGTTGGTCTATGGGGAGATGTCAGAAAACTAAACTGAGATTTTGGTTTGGCCAGGAGGAGACAGGTCAGGTGTGCAGAAATAAATCTGCAAGTTATCAGCATAACAATGACAGGATACAGAAGGAGAAATGGCCAAAACAGAGACCTGTAGAAACCCCACAACATGCTGGAAGGAGATTAAGTTTATATATAGAGGAAGGACTGCACATACAACCTCTCAGACAACAGCACTGGGCTAGTTTATGGCACCGATCCTGTCAACAGTTTATGCATGTGCTTACATTTTATTCATTCAAGCAGTCCCATGAGCTTCAATAGGACTACTCACATATTTAAAGTTAAATATATCACAGGTTTGCAGGATTGGAGTCTAAATCCCTGTCACATAAAAACACATACATTTATATTACTGGTTGTCATCAATCCCCCTGCCTGCTTCACTGAAACAGAAAATCATTTCTCTGTCATTCTTGTTTTCTAAAAGGTATACGTTGTAACTCATCACCCCGTGGGGGTCTGTCATGATAGCACAAATAGCAGAGAATATCCACAGTAAATCCACGTTTCCTACCATCCCTTCCTCCCTCAGTGGAAGGCAGAAATTTTTAACATTTGAAAAAAGAACAATAAATTAAAGATACCCCAACCATGAGGGAAGTTGGGTGAGTTAGCTTGACTCTATTCCTACTTGCACACGAGCAGAACAATGGTAAGCTGTTTTCTTTTCCTCTAAGGTTACAGAATTCCATTTCAGGATGCAATATGTGAGAAAAACCCAGAAATGAGAGGGGCACCACAAAACTATTCATGGAGGAAACATAATGCTGTGGAATTCATTCCTTTAGGGCAAATACCTCTTTCTAAATCTTCAGTTTCATGATTATTCATTTCTGATGTAAATAATTTTTAATAAGAAGAGTGAGGGGTCACTATATTTGTATGCCAGAAGGGCATCTGAGAGGTCTGAGGACTCAAAAGGTCCTGCAATATCTTTATCCAAACCCTGTAACTGGTATATACAAATACCTGTAGCAAGTAACAATAAGCAGAGTGTAAAGTAGGAACATACCCTGACTCACGGCAATTTTCTATTTTTCTTTCTTTTTTTTTTTTTAAAAAGAGGTTATGTGTGGGAAGAAAATACTGGAAGAGTTACAGAACCCAAGATGCATGTTTTCATTGGAGGGGAAGTTAAATGTTCCCCTATAGTAACTCAGACACAATAACTCCACTTCCCTGTGACCAGGGATCTTCCTAACAAGCACTTTGTTCCAACACAGAGCGGTTCATTCTAAACCTTAGGAAACTGGCCAGTCTCCAAAGTGTTAATCAACTCGTGGTTAGCTAGTGGCCTAAGGGTTAAAATTTCCTATTTTAAATTGGTCTCCTTCTGAAGAATCTATCATTTCCTTCCCCCTAAACAACATCTCACCTCTGTTCTTGGGTGACCAGCCAGAGGTGCTGGGTTTCTTCATGTTGACAGAAACACATATACATGTCATATTATCCCTGCACTCTGCCTGCTTGTTCTTCTTTAATAAACAGAGTACTCAATTATGCAAAAATTCCTACTCTCTGAAGCCAAAACAATGGAGCAGACAGGGAGCCTACAAATCAAAATACAGCCAGAAGGTCTGGCTTTCAGGTCTAAAAACCTTGATGGTGCTCCTTAAAAATTAACACTGGCTGCTCTCTGTTGATATGCCTGCTGTTTACCCCAACTTTACAAGAAAGATGTATTTATAAAGATGTGCTTAGGATGTTACAAGAAAATAAATGTTATCCGAGAAAAACAATTTTAAAAAACAAATTATAACTCAAGGTTATACAGCACAAAGCCTGAGAGATAATGTGATGGCTGCAGCACAATGAGGGTGGAACAAACAATGAACACATTCATTTTCACACCTTCTTTCACACTCCTCCTACTGTATGTTGGGACTGCCTTCTTAATTACTGTCTCCAAATGTTCCCCATCTCTGCCTCTCAAATCTCTTCTCAAACACACTTGTTTTGCATAGCATTCCGCTAATATTTCCAAGGGCAACCGCCTCCTCATTTCACCATCCTTGTGCTATTGTTGTTGCAAGAAACATACTGTAGCTCTTAAGCTTCTGTTCCAAAGTGCATTTGCCTTCTTTTTTTATTATTTGCACAGTATTTACTCTGTAGAACAGGGACCATGTTAATTCTTTCCATACCTGTACAGCTCTGGCACATTAAAAAAAATAAACAACATTAAGCGAGATCATGCGCCGAGATTTCAAAAAGTAACTAGTGATATTGGTTGCCCAATCTGAGACTAGTGAGGGTTGATTTTCAAGAAGTGCACCTGAAAATCAGGTCTCTTTAACGTGTATCAAGTTGAGCACCCAAAAACGGACACACTCAAAATCACTAAGTGTTTTTGAAAATTCTGGCCATGACTTTTAAGTGTAGGTATTCTGCAGGTAAAGAACATTTTTTAATCAGTCTGGCATGGAGAATGTTACAAAATATACTGATTTCCAAGAATCTTCTCTCCTTTCCTTATGCTTTTTCAAGAGGCTCACAGACACAGATATTTTATTGCCTTGGCATTTTAAAATGTACTTTTCTAGATGGCAGGAAACTGTTGTATGTTCAGATTAATAATGTTTTTATAGCGCAGTTTGCACCCTCTTTATCAGAAGGAGGCATCTATTCACTCAGCACGAACTCGCACCAACAATCGCACAGACAATCCAGGAAGTTTTTGGAGATTGTTGGGGACAATTTCCTGGGGCAAGTGCTGGAGGAACCTAGTAGGGGCTGTGCTCCTCTTGACCTTCTGCTCACAATTATGGAAGAATTGTGAGGAGTAGAAGTGGGTGGCAACCTGGGCAGCAGTGACCATGAGATGGTCGAGTTCAGGATCCTGACACAAGGAAGGAGAGCAGCAGAATACAGACCCTGGACTTCAGAAAAGCAGACTTTCACTCCTTCAGGGAATTGATGGGCAGGATCCCCTGGGACACTAATATGAGAGGGAAAGTAGTCCAGCAGAGGTCGCTGTATTTTAAGGAAGCCTTATTGAGGGTGCAGGAATAAACCATCCCGATGTGCAGAAACAATAGTAAATATGGCAGGTGACCAGCTTGGCTTAACAGAGAAATCTTTGGTGAGTTTAACACAAAAAGGAAGCTTACAAGAAGTGGAAACTTGGACAGATGACTAGAGAGGAGTATAAAAATATTGCTCAAGAATGCAGGGGTATAATCACGAAGGCCAAAGCACAACTCGAGTTGCAACTAGCAAGGGATGTGAAAGGTAACAAGAAGGGTTTCTACAGGTATGTTAGCAACAAGGTGGTGCTCAGGGAAAGTGTGGGACCCTTACTGAATGGGGGAAGCAACCTAGTGACGGATGATGCAGAAAAAGCTGAAGTACTCAATGCTTTTTTTGCTTCCGTCTTCACAGAGAAGGTCACTCCCAAACTGCTGCACTGGGCAACACAGTATGGAGAGGAGCTAAGTAGTCCCCAGTGGTGAAAGAACAGGTTAAGGACTATCTAGAAAAGCTGGACATGCACTAGTCCATGGGGCCAGATGCAATGCATCTGAGGGTGCTGAGTTGGCTGATGTGATTGCAGAGCCATTGGTCATTATCTCTGAAAACTCATGGTGATGGGGGGAGGTGCCAGATGATTTGGAAAAGGCAAATATAGTGCCCTTCTTTAAAAAAGGGAAGAAAGAGAACCTGGGGAACTACAAAATGGTCAGCCTCACCTCAGTCCCTGGAAAAATCATGGGGCGGGTCCTCAAGAAAACCATTTTGAAGCACTTGGAGGAGAGGAAGGTGATCAGGAATAGTCAGCATGGATTCACCAAGGGCAAATCATGCCTGACCAACTTGATTGCCTTCTATGATGACATAACTGCCTCTGTGGATATGGGGAAAGTGATGGATGTGATTTACCTTGACTTTAGCAAAGCTTTTGATACGGTCTCCCACAGTATTCTTGCCAGCAAGTTAAAAAAGTATGGACCGGATGAATGGATTATAACATGAATATAGAAAGCTGGCTAGATTGTCGGGCTCAAAAGGTAGTGATCAATGGCTCCATGACTAGCTGGCAGCCGGTATCAAGCGGAGTGCCCCAGGGGTCAGTCCTGGGGTTAGTTTTGTTCAACATCTTCATTAATGATGTGGATGATGGGACAGACTGCACCCTCAGCAAGTTCGCGGATGACACTAAGCTGGTGGGAGGGGCAGATATGCTGGAGGGTAGCGATAGGGTCCAGAGTGATCTAGACAAATTGGAGGATTGAACCAAAAGAAATCTAATGAGGTTCAACAAGGACAAGTGCAGAGACCTGTACTTAGGATGGAAGAATCCCATGCATCACTGCAGTCTGGGGACTGACTGGCTAAGCAGCAGTTCTGCAGAAAAGGAACTGGGGATTAGTGGACGAGAAGCTGGATATGAGTCAACACGGTGCCCTTGTGCCAAGAAGGCTAACGACATATTGGGCTGCATTAGTAGGAGCACTGCCAGCAGATCATGGGAAGTGATTATTCCTTTCTATTTGCCACTGGTGAGGCCACATCTGGAGTATTGTGTCCAGTTTTGAACACAATACTCCAGATGTGAACAAACTGAAGGGAGTCCAGTGGAGGGCAATGAAAATGATTAGTGAGCCAGGGCACATGATTTATGAGGAGAGGCTGAGGGAATGGATTATTTAGTCTGCAGAAGAGAAGAGTGAGGTGGGATTTGATCACTGCCTTCAACTACCTGAAGGCGGATTCCAAAGAGGATGGAGCTAGGCTGTTCTCAGTAATGGCAGATGACAGAACAAGGAGCAGTGGTCTCAAGTTGCAATGGGGGAGGTCTTGGTTGGATATTAGGAGGTTTCTAAGGTCAGGCTTGACGAAGGCCTGGCTGGGATGATTTAGTTGGGAATTGGTCCTGCTTTGAGCAGGGGGTTGGACTAGATGACCTCCTGAGGTCCCTTCCAACCCTGATATTCTATGAAGCACTGGAATGGATTACCTAGGGAGGTGGTAGAATCTCCATTCTTAGAGGTTTTTAAGGCCCGGCTTGATAAAGCCCTGGCTGGAATGATTTAGTTGGGGTTAGTCCTGCTTTGAGCAGGGGGTGGGACTAGATGACCTCCTGAGGTCTCTTCCAACCCTAATCATCTATGATTCTGTGACACATATCCTTTCTGTGGCTTATTTATTTAAGACCAGTATTTCTTAAATTCTCCCTAGCCATTTTTCAAATGGCAGTAAGTGTTTATAAAAAAAGACATTTCTTAAATTCAGAAATAGTCAGCGACAATGTTTTACCTAGAATATCTTCTTCACAAATGATCTATAAAAGGGAAAAGCATACTTAGGACTACATACAATCAGTAACTCCAACAGAGAAATAATGAATCAGAGACAGTACAACCTTAACAGCCTTTTTTTTGGGGGGGTGGGGGGGAGGGATGTGATGGAAGGGAGCACGAGAAACAGACACAAACTGTCCTTCCTGCCAAAACACAGAAAGCTCACATCACCAGTCTTTTTAACAGCGATTGGTCAATGATTGCCCAGCCATTTTTCATGACTCGAGCTCCCATTTCACGTGAGCACATGGTAAAAACCTCTTGTGTAAGCCAGGAGGGCAGAAAAGGCAGCCTCAGAAGGATACTGTTGAGAATATGAAAGGAACAGAATTTCAGTGCTCTATGAAGCACTCAATAGAGAATCTTTATGGCCAGGAGATGATAACAATAACATGCTCATCACAGACTTATTTTAGAAGGAATCTGCTTGCCAGACTGCCTACGGTAAGGAAAGTAGCTAGCTGCTGAATTCCATGTTTTGTGTAGCCACACATCCCATTATGGGCATAATGAATCATCTCATTCAGGATATCTGAAGCCAACATAGGTTTCCTAACAGACATTTATCAACACTGTAGATTCTCTCTTTTTTGTCTTAGCACAAAACAACCTTTCACTAACATGTAACTGTATGTTACAGGTTCACACTAAATACACTCTCCAACCTTATTAATTTCCTCCATAGAGGAATATGGTCACCATGCAATGATGTGTCTCTGTAAGAGGGCTTCTAGCATTACAGAATCTATGGGCCTGGTCCTCAACTGCAATAAACTTCTATTGAAGTTAATGAGGTATGGAAATTTACAACAGCTGAAGATGTGATCCAATGTTCTAAAACGTAAATCCATGTCTCACTAGGAACATTTGTTAACTGTGGGTAAATTGAGGGCCATACCTCCTTATGCTTCCCCCAAAGAAATCAGCATGAAACCTCCAGCAACTACATCACCCAACAACAAAGGTTAGGCCAGTTACAGTACATCCACAGTAAAATATTTGTTTCAGTCTTTCAGCTCTCTTACAGCATGAGATCGTCTGAGGTATCTTACATTTACATAGGACTTTTGATCCCAAAGGGCCACAAAGCACTTTAACAAGCTTAAACTGGCATACAAATTAGGATGACTCCACCACCACCAAAGTACAGCCATCTGAGGGCTTGTTTTATTAATCCTAAATTGTGTAATTTTATAAAATTTAAATGTGGGAGCTAAATAAAAAGTGACTCAAACCCCATTATACTCTTATAAAAAAGTAAAATGAGCCTTTTAATGAGATCTTATTTGATAAGCAGATATGACCAAATTTTTATGCCTCTCCACAAAATACCTACAGCCCTGTGTGGATATAAATATATATCTGCATCCAAGGATATAAATTTGTATCCAGGGAGGGCTCTACAGATACCTCATCCAGAACTGTTTATTCAGTACTAACTCAACTCAAAGAGAAACATGCCAGGTACCAAATCATCAACACCGTTTCATGCAGCACATGCTAGAAAGTATTCTGTACAGGTCATCTGAACAAGTAATGAACTGCTCCTGCACGGCTTGTGAACTCTTACAGGATGACAATGTAAAGTGTAATGCCTACAGGTTATAACTGTGGATATTCAAAAGCATCTCAATCAAATTCCGGGACATGCTTTGTTCTAATGAAACACATGACCCGATACAACAATTCACTACTTCTGAATGACAACTTGGCAATTTTCAAGCAAAAATCATCCAGTAATTGTTGTTCATCACTAAAGTGATCCAGAACACTGTGTGCCCTACACAATAACTTCTGCACAGAAGGAAGAGATTTTTTTCCCCCTTCTACGATGTCTTAAAAGCTAAGATTTACTATTAAAAAAGTACTGAAGTATTCATGATTTGGAGAATATCAGATAAACAGCTCCCTAGTTCTTCATTGGGCATCCAGCAGATAAACAGCTGCACCTAGTGGCCGAACATAGTTATAGAATTCAAAGCACTTGCTAGGTTTCACCTGTCCCACCCGTCTGCTACCAATACCAAAGCTAGTGTTTCACTGTGGTGTTGTTTTTTTTTAATCTAACCCAGAAGCTTTTCAGCATAGGAATGGTACAAAAATGTCCTAATTTAAACCAGTTTAACTGGAATCAAAATAAGCTCAAAGGCTGCAGATTTTATTAGTGCAGTTTTCTTTATGGAAAAAAAAAATCTGGAAGCAAATTACAATTAAAACACGAAGCATAACATGTTCTTTCTCCTCCTCTGCCAACAATGCCTTTTTGCTGGAATACCTTTTAATATCACCATCGGTAGTGATATCAGTCTATGGTACTCATAGGGCCCTCGTTACCATAGTATCTGAGTACCTCACAATCTTTCAACCCCTGTGAGGTAGGGCAGTGCCATTATCCTTGTTGTACAGATGGTGAAGTGAGGCACACAGAGACTTGCCCAAGGTCATACAGGAAGTCTTTGGCACAGCAGGGGATTGAACTAGGTCTCCAGAGTTCCAGGCTAGAATCCCAATCACTGGCCCATCCTTTCTCTCCAGTTACCCTGTGATGCTGAAGTAACATTTAAAAACACGTGACAGCCACTGTCCCAGTGCTTTGAGATTTGCTGACTCAACAAGAAACAGCATGAAATCTGTAACAATTAGATTACAATTTTTGAGCACAAGGCAGGAGTTTTTCAACAATCCACACCGAGATTTTAAGTTCAAGTCAGTCGTCAACACTGCCACTTAGGCTACACACACACACTCAAGTGGTCATCTTGTTAAAAAAAAAAAAAAAAAAAAAAAAAGGACGTACCAATAATTGGAGTTGTCATGGAAACTAGCACAGAAAGATCCAAAGCTGCCATGGAAATATTCACAGTGTAATTGGTGCCTGGGTGCAAATCAAGACACACCTCTGGAGTCTGTCCGTAAGTGGTGAGGTTAAAGGCCATTTCATGAAAGAACTCCTTCTGATAAAAGCGTCGACCCTGTATGTGAAACTATAATGAAACAGTCACAGTGCTGAAAATGGAAGGCTTTGACACTTCGCGTGAGCTCAATTTGTGAGATAGTCTAAGTAAACCATTTATCATAAACTTTATGAAAAAGTAATTTACCATATCCTTGTTAAAAACTACATGTGCATACAAACATATCATATTAAATTTGTTGAGCGTTACTATAATCAAAACATTTCCAGGTTTTATGAAGACACAGCATGCTTGTGGATAAACTTTAACAGAACTATGCTAAAGCTCATTCTTGCACTTCATTTCTCCCTCTCCCCCTCCCTCTCCCCCCTTTTTTTTTTAGTAAACAAACCCCAGCCCCAAAACTGCTAGTTTGCCAGCTAACAGGAACCAGCAGCCTACTCATGTATCTTCATTGCGGAAACAGGACATTTACAAAAGTGGACCCATTTGCATGCTCTGCAGTTATCATTTGATCCTGAAAGGTGTTAATTACTATCAAATCCCACTGAAGTCAACATAAGAACAGCCTTACTGGGTCAGACCATGGCCCATCTAGCCCACTATCCTGTCTTCGGACAGTAGCCATTGCCAGGTGCTTCAGAGTGAATGCAGAAGAGGCAATTGTCAAGTGATCAATCCCATTGTCCCCTCCCAGCTTTTGACAATCAGAGGCTACGGACACTCAGATTACATGGTTGCACCCCTGATGACCTTGGCTAATAGCTATTGACTGACCTATCTTTGAGGAACTAATCTAATTTTCTTTTGAACTCTCTGCCTTCATAACATCCCCTGGCAACAAGTTCCATAGCTCGACTACGCATTCTGTGAAGAAGTACTTCCTTTTGTTTGTTTTAAACCTGTTGCCTGTTAATTTCATTAGGCAACGCCGGGTTCTTGTATTACGAGAAGGAGTAAATAACACTTCCTTATTCACTTTCTCCACACCAGTCAAGATTTTATAGGCTTCTATCATATCCTAAGAGGAAAAGTCCTAGTCTTTTTAATCTCTCCTCATACAGAAGCTGTTCCATACCCTTAATCATGTTTGTTGCCCTTCTCTGTACCTTTTCCAATTCTAATATGCCCTTTTTTAGATGGGGCGATCAGAACTGCATGCAGTATTCAAGGTGTGGGCATACCATGGATTTGTATAGAAACATTATGATATTTTGTTTTATTATCTATCCCTTTCCTAATGGTTCCTAAAATGGTTAGCTTTTTTGACTGGGGGTGCACACTGAGGGCATGGCTACACTTACATTTTTGCAGCACTGGTAGTTACAGCTGTGGTCGTACAGCTGTGTAGGGCCAGCGCTGCAGTGTATCCACACTGACAGCGACCAGCGCTGCAGTGTATCCACATTTGCAGCGCTGTTGGGAGTGGTGCATTGTGGGCAGCTATCCCATTGTTCAAGTGGCTGCAACGTGCTTTTCAAAAGAGGGGGGTGGGGTGGAGTATGACAGGGAGCGTGGGGGAGACAGAGAGAGTGAATTTTTGGGGCAGACACTGTGACAGCTCCCTGCCTTGCAAGTTCAAAAGAGGGGGGTGGGGTGGAGTATGACAGGGCGCGTCGGGGAGACAGAGAGAGTGGATTTTTGGAGCAGATACTTGTGTGAACAGTCTCTGCCTTTGCAAATTCTGGCCAGTTCCCCACCCCTCTCCAATCACTTCTTAATGTAAAAAGGCTCAGACCCAGATAAGGCAGTTTCTCCGCTCCCCCACCCCCCCCGCCGGGCTGTTTGTCTCCTCAAGCAAACAGCTGTGAACAGTCCAAAGCCGGCTCGCTCGCTTTGCTGGCAGCAAAGAGCAGCTTGTGTTGTTGTTTTAGATGAGTAGCCCGCGGAGCACCTTCCGGTTTGTGTATAGACAGGAAATTCGGAATCCTCCTATACCCTGGGAGGCCAATAACAGCGCGCTGGTGAGTTCCACAACCTGATGAGCAGCAGCACGCCATTCACAGCGCTGGATCGCTACACCAGAAAGACCTGTAGTGGACAGGGTAAACAAGCAAGCGCTGCAAGGTGCAAGGGAGTTGCAGCGCTGGCTGAGCTGCTGTAAGTGTGCGCACGCCGAAGTAAGTTTGCAGCGCTCTAACCCTCACCAGCGCTGGCACTTGCAGCGTAGCCAAGGCCTGAATGGATTTTTTCAGAGAACTATCTACAATGATTCCAAGATCTCATTCCTGAGTGGTAATAGCCAATCTGAACACACTTTTTTTGGATGTGTAGTTGGGATTATGTTTTCCAATTGGCATTACTTTGTATTTATCAACATCAAATTTCATCTGCTATTTTGTTGCCCAGTCACCCAGTGTTGCGAGATCCCTTTGTAATTCTTCGCTTTGGACTGAACTATCTTGAGTAATTTTGTATCATCAGCAAATTTTGCCACTTCACTCTTTTTCCAGATCATTTATGAATATGTTGTACAGCACTGGTCCCAGTACAGACCCCTGGGGGACACCGCTATTTACCTCTCTCTCTTCTGAAAAATGGCCATTTATTGCTACCCTTTGTTTCTTGTCTTTTAACCAGTTACTGATCCATGAGAGGACCTTCCTTCTTATCTCATGCCTGTCTAGCTTGCTTAAGAGCCTTTGGTTAAGGACCTCGTCAAAGGTTTTCTGAAAGTTCAAGTATGCTATATCCACATGAAATGAGAATGCCCAGTCTCTCTCAGGACCAAGTTATAGACAGTTGGGCTTGTATGTACACTTGTAGTCATGCATATTTTCCACTGCTCTGGTGCCAAATAGTCACAATGTTAGTAACTCAAAACAAACAATTTCACAGTTCTATCTATTCTCAGTTTTTTGAGTAAGAAAATAAATAGACTGCACGCTCTGTTTAAATCTTACAGGCTGTCCCTCAGCTAGAGGGATGCAATAAACTCTGGATAATCTCTAACTGTGGAAACTTTAGATAGGAGCAGCCAGTCTCAGGCCCACCACAGACAGCCTCAGTGGAGGGTCCACAGCAGGGTGAGGGGATCATTGAGACTACATGGCAAGGCACATTGGCCTGTTTGAGTTTGTGTAAAGAACGAGGAATAGCTGACAGCTGGAGACGAACAGAGCAGCAGAAAGGAAGAAATAAACAACAAGCACGAAACAGAGGTAAGCAAGAAACAACAAAAAGCATGGTTGTGTGTAGTCTTTTTCAAATGATGATCCACTGGCCTGTTTAGTTTTCTTACGATGCTGCATGCTAGATTCCCCTGTCATTGTTACTCAATGCCATGCAAGAAGAGTGGAGTCAGGGGCGGCTCTATGTATTTTGCTGCCCCAGGCATGGCAGCCAGGTGGCTTTTGGCAGCATGCCTGAGGGAGGTCTCATGGTAACGCGGATTTGGCGATTTGCCTGCAGGAGGTCCGCCAGTCCCGCGCCTTTGACGTACCCACCGCCAAATTGCCACCGAAACCGTGGGACCAGCGGACGTCCTGCAGGCATGCCGCCAAAGGCTGCCTGACTGCTGCCCTCATGGCGACTAGCAGGCCGCCCCCTGCGGCTTGCCGCCCCAGGCACAGGTTTAGAGAGCTGGTGCCTTGAGTTGCCCCTGAGTGGAGACCCGAAAAACAACAACGTAAGACGACTCTGGTTTGCCAATATTTGCTTGATTTTGATTTTTTTTAAAATAAACCATTCAAAACATGTATCACTTACTGAATAGATTTCCTTCCTATCAGCTCTCCTTAGGCTTTGCCTCCATTTCAAGCAGGTGTCGTTAAGTATCACCATATTCCTGAAGGCTTCCTTTACTGCAGAGAGTGTGAGAAAGGGGGAAGCCTCATAACTAAAAACATTTTTAAAACCTTCCTGTAACATTATTGATCACGACCCTTAAAATGACACAGTCTGAGTCTGTTTTTACTTTAGAGGATCCAGTGTTGTTTGGAGGGAGTGGAACCTCATTCCTTTCTGAGTGCCCAAATATTGTAAATCGGGTATAAAATTTTAAAATGAAATTATGGTTTTAAAAAAACCTGAATGTAGTATTAAAGGAATTTTAAAGCCTCCCGACAAATTAAGGTAAACATCAGTTGCCTAAGGTCTAGGGGAGAGTGTAGTTTTATAAGGGTGACTTGGTTTTTCTCCTTTTACAATCAAAGTAATAGTGGTAAGCGACAGCTTTGGGGAAACAGCATGTACCACAAGTCAAATATTTCTGTTTCAAAACCTGCTCCCTGCTACGTATGGACCAAAATGACACAGCCAATAGAAGCAGTTCTTATCGAACCAGTAGGAGGGAAGGATGGGCACCTGGCTTCTTGTCAAATTACACCAGGGCTTTTGTGGCATTTCCAAAAGGAATCGCTATTGACAGTGGTAAATTCTACGTGTGTTACTGCAGAGCTGAAAGTGCCAACTGGCTGTTGCTGTGGTACAAGGGCATTGGTTGCTAGAGATATCTTCCCAGAGGAGCAATTCGGTAGGTACTGGAGTAAAGTGGGAATTTTGCTTTCAGACCATCTCAACTCTTTGCACCACTAATGCAGATGACAAACATTATGAGCCAGATTTTCAAGACTGCTCATCAACCACAAGTGGAGTCATATTTTCAAAAGTGCTCAGTACCCAGCTATACCCAAGTATTCCCACATCTTGAAAACCTGGCCACTTGTGTAAGTGCCTAAGTGAGAGGCTGATGGGTGATAAGCAATTTTGAAAATCTGGCTGTACCCCCATTTTTCCTAAAATGTGGGGTTGGGGGCAGAGATTCCTCGAACTACTTATATTCCAAAAAAGCCTCTTCCTCCAATGAATAAACAAAATATTAAACATCAAATGTGTCAGGCTTTGATGATCCAAACACAACATGCACAACACTTTTGTTTAGAAACTAAGACCTACTTTTCCACTGAAAGAACAGTACTATTCATATAGGTTACATTCCTCAAAACAATATCTCAATAACACTTAGCACATGGAGTACCAGCTTATCTGTAAGGTTATTTTAAAATATTCATTACTTCCCAGTCAGACTCAAAAAAACTTAGATTTCTGAGGGTACTATTTGGACAAACAAAGGCTAAGAAATTCTGATACTGTATCCTTAGTGTATAGAGTTATGCTTAGCCATTGCAGCATATATACTAAGAAAAAAAAAGATGCGCTGTTGCAATTCTTAAGCATAAAGATGAACAATGTCAGTTACAGTAGAACCTCAGAGTTATGAACACCTCGGAAACAGAGGTGGTTCATAACTCTGAACAGTTCTTTCAAAAGTTTACAGCTGAACACTGACTTAATACAGCTTTGAAACTTTATTATGCAGAAGAAAAGAGCTGATTTTAACCATTTTAATATAAATGAAACAAGCACAGAAACGGTTTCCTTACCTTATCAAATTTTTTTTAAACTTTCCCTTCATTTTTTCAGTAGTTTATGCTTAACACAGTACTGTCCTATATTTCCTTTTTTCCCCTTCTGCTGCTGCCTGACTGCAAACTTGCAGTTGCAAACGAGGTGTGTAGTTGACTGGCCAGTTCGTAACTCTGGTGTTCTTAACTCTGAGGTCCTTCTGTATCTCCCTTTTGATTACTTAAGCCAGGCAGCTTAAAAATATGGCAACAATGTGGGAGTGTACACAAATTTATTGATGTTCAAGTACCACACAAGGCATTTCTGCCATTCCTGCTACACCCTCAGAAGCTTCTGTTACATCTTTCACCACACAGGTTAGCTGAGTGGGACAAAGAACAATCTAATTCCACAGCGTCCCCAACTCTTGATAGAGAGAAGCCATTGCATAACCACCTGTCCCAGACCTGAGACAATGTGCAGGAGGGAAAATACATGAGGCCCCTCCCTCCACCACGCTGCTAAAGAGAACTGTGATCAATTGTTCTCCACGTCCACTGAATGTAGGGCAAGAAGTAATGGGCGTATTCGTCAGCAAGGGAGACTTAGGTTAGGTATTAGGAAAAGCTTTTGAACTATACGGGTAGTTAAGCACTGGACAGGTTACTGAGGGAGGCTGTAGAATCCTCGTCATCAGACGTTTTTAGGAACAAGTTGGACAGACACCTGTTAGGGATGGTCTATGTTTACTTGGTCCTGCCTCAGTGTAGGGGGCTGGATTTGATCACCTCTCAAGGTCTCTTCCAGCCCTACGCTTCCCTTTCAAGATAGATGCCTTGTACTCCTTTCCTTTGGGGCTTATCTTATTTCATTAATGAAATTAAGGCCTTTTTCACTGATTTAAACACTAACACTCAAGTCCGTCCTCACTGACATCTGTTTCCAGCAGCAAGACAAAACATGATGTTCAAATAACTATTTTTAAAAGGCTTCAGTTCTCTCCAGAGCAGCTTCAAAAGGACTGCTGATGGGGACAGAAAGATGTGAAATTCAGCTAAAAAGAACAAAAAATGTTCAATATTTTACCCTGACTTCTTTTTTTGCCCTCTGATCGGTACAGTCATATGATGGAGGCTGACATGGCAAAAAAGTTCCAAGCTCTGAGCTACAAGGTCATGGCCAGAAAGCTTTGGTACATTTACACAGGGATAGAAGACCCGTGGCATGGCCCAGGTCAGCTGACTCAGGCTCATGGGCTCGGGCACTGGCACTGGGCCTAAAAATTGCTCTGTGGAAATTCAGGCTTGGGATGGAACTCAAGCTTTGGGACCCTCCACCCTCACCACCTGAGTCAGCTGACCCGGGCCAGCCATGGGTTTGATTGATGTGTAGACATGGCCTTTGTAACACAGTTGGCAGGTTTAAAATCTTTCCATCTTATTTTCTCTTCTCTAAAGATCAAGTGGAGGCACAAGGTATGTTTCTTTATGGGCTTGTCTATGTTGTGCATTAGTCCACAACATAGAGGTATAAATTCTCATGTGTACTAGCATGTCCTGCACTAACTGGCCTGTGTGTTTGCGTACACCAAAAAGTTCGTGAGCGTACGCTGATTTAGTTCACAGGGTCCACAGGGCCCAACAGGGTCCACAGGCCAGTTAGTGTGCAGAACACTAGTGCGTACTATAATTTATTCTCCTCTAGTGTGGACTATTGTATCACGTAGACAAGCTCCACATCTGCAGAAAGTCTTGGAAGCTTACAAATACTAAAGCCTTCTGGGTTTGCACTGTCCTTCCCAAGAATATTTCTCCAAGAGTTAGGTGTGTTAATGCAACAGGCTAAATTTTCCTGTCTCAGTCTCTTGGTGAAAAGGAATGATACTGTGATTAAAACACAAAGCAAGGAGTTAGGAGATCTGTTCATTATTTCTTAAGTGTTTTGATGCCCCTGGTTACAGGGTGTTTTATAAGCGCCATGTATGATCAATAGTAATTACTTACATCAGAAACACAAGGTTATAAAGAGTGTGATTTTTGTTAACGGATTTAATCTCATTTAATTTTAAGCTTCCTGGACCATTCGCATTTCATTTTAATTTTTAGTCTTCGTCCAACATTTGCATCTCACATTTTGACCTCAAGAGGTTGAGAGGTACAAAGTATGCGACAGCAAGAGAGAATGTTTTCTGATACACTTTCTGGGCTCCAGAAAATGAAATAAGACTCGCATACTGACTTATCTCTATGAGTTACAAATGTTCCAAAGCATCATACCTACCCTCTGTCTTAATTGCTATAGTAATTAGGGCTGAGGTCCCCTTAGAGGATGCTGTAGTAATGTTCACCATGTAGTTAGCATCAGAGTTCAGCTCTAAACACACCTCTGGAGTCTCTTCATCTGTTGTGAAGTTAAATATCATTTCACGAGAGAATTCCTTCTGGTACTGTCTTCGTCCCAATATATGAAACTGTTGTGGGATTTAAAAAAAGATGATTATATTAGCAGTGGAGCTCCAAAATTCAGAATGCTGGTTCACTGAAGTCACAGCAGCCTACTTATCCTCGCTTTAAAGGGACTGAAGAGCTGATGAGCTTTGCTGAGCAGAGATGGTCGGCTCAATCAGAGCCTTAATTTGTTCCCACCTACTAAAACGATTATTAAAATAATTGGCACTTGTCCTAGGCACTACCGCAATACAAATCAGAATAAGCCACTCTCCCCCAAGGTTAATGCTACTATATCTGCTGTTAATTTTCCTGTACTTTTGCATATTTTTCTCCCTGGTCCACAGAAGCATCAGCAGTTGGTGAAGAACAGGGAACTCCAAGCTTCCATCTCATCTGACCTGGCTGGTGCAGTGAAATGAATGGTCAGGGTTGGTTTGAGATTTGGGCATGGATGAGGGTGATCTGATGGAGACTCAACATAGACACTGTTACACTTAACTATGCCTTTATCACCACCAGACTAAACTGCTAAGAAGTGCTCTAAATGAACCTGTTTGGAAGCTGAATTTAGTGCAAAATGGAACTGCTCAGTTAAATGCAGGAAGCACATTATCCCAGTGGTCTTTAGTTTGTACTCACTGCCTATTACCTGTTCGATACAGGTTTAAGGAATTGGTTTTCACCTGTAAAACCCTAATAATTTCAGGCAAGACTACTTTGTACACTGCCTCTTCCCCACCTCAGTTGTGAGCAATGAATGTACTCAAGCTAATGGTTCTTGTGGTGTATAAGGGAGGAGGATAGTGGCAGGTCATTTTCCAGGAATGGTCCCCAACTTTGGAAGTTATTCCCACCCTGGTCTGTTAGAGATGGGAATTTTTAACCACCTGAACATGCTGTAAAAATCACCTTTTTATCTGGGCTTTTCACTGGGATATTGCCATTGCCTGAATGTGGGATTTACATCATGAAATTATTAGTTTAATTTATCCTGGTTGGGCAATTCATTTCTATGCCTTTATATTTCCCATTCTATTATTATTTTTGCATATTCAAATATTACAGAAGTACCTAGAGCCAAAGACAGGCCCTTTCAAAAAGTCACACAAATAAAATGCATCACACTAAAACACGTTCTTCAGATTAATCTACTGAACTGGATGTGAGGCTTTAGTATATTCCTTCATTGCTCAAAACAAATGTTCCCAACATCCACGTGTGGCAGGAAATATGATCTGGTGCTTAGCACCGGGGACTGGGAGTTAGAAGACATAGATTCTGTTCCTGGCTCTGACACAGATTTGTTGCGTGATCTTGGACAAGCCACTTTGCCTCTCGGTGACTTCAATGGGATTTAAGCATGCGTCTACGTGCTCTGCTGAATATGGACAATTTCCTGAATCAGGGCCTTAATTTATTCCCACTTACTAAAGTGATTAAAATTATTGCCATATGTTTATACAGCCCCTAGCAGAATGGGGCCCTGGTCCATGACTGGGTCCTCTAGGCACTTCTGCAACACAAAATATTTAACAAATGATTCTCCCTAAATGCTATAGTATCTAACGGTACTATATTTGTTGTTAATTTCCCTGTAGCTTTTCATATTTGAACAGAGGTGGGCTCAAGCATTAGGCCTCAGTCAAAGTTTGGTGAACCCTTTACCCAACCTGATGACAGGGATGTATTTTTTCCCCTCAATCATTCACCCAGCCTCACTGAAAGTGCTATATGGTCCTTACTGGAAAGAAAGGGAAAACAATTTACCCTTCATTCAACACTGTAGCAGACACAGCTAAACAAATCTTCAAAGCTGTTCAGCTGCCCAGATTAGTTCCAAAATTTCCCCTCAGATACACACGGAAATTGTCTCACTTACTGTATATATTTCCTTTGTCCGAGCTCTTGTACCTTTTCTCTGCCACTTCACGCAGGTTTCATTAAATACAGAGACATTGCTGAGCAATTCCTCTTCTGCACACAGAAAAACAAACACCGAAGGGAAACTTTTGCTGTTATCTTTACAATAAGCTAAAAGTACCATTCATCTCACCCTCTCTAATGTGCTCTGTGATGTGTCTCTTACAAGGGATAAAATAGGGCATGCAAAAAAATAGAAGGGATGTTTTAATTTCACCCTGTAGACTCCTGAAGTTATGAATATCAGATCAAAATGAAGGAGCAAGTACAGCTCTAGAGATTATTTCACTGAGTACCAATCTGGCACAGACTGCCATGAATAATGAAAACAAAAACAAACAGTTAGGTTTTGGTTTTTAGAGTATGATAGTTTAACTTCCATTGGCTAGAAGTCCTGAAAGAGGACAATACAGTCGATTCATTTCACAAGAAGATGACACTACTGCTATCTAGGCATTTACCATTTAGATAAGCATGGTGTATCTTGTTTTAGGATTCTCCATACAGACTCGATCTTTCTTATACTGGAGGCCAATCCAGTCTGAACAGGCGTTGAGAAGCCGTCTAGCTCTGCCTTGAGCATTCCTACTAGTGCGGTACGTATGCAATTTGCATACCGTGCTCTGTATTCAGGGTAATGCACTTCACTTACATGTGGATGTACATGTAACAACACTGTCCTCTAGAAGGTGGAAAGCAATAATTTTAATCACTTTAGTAAGTGGGAATAAATTAAGGACCTGATTCAGGAAATTGTCCATATTCAGCAAAGCACTTAGACGCATGCTTAAATCCCATTGAAGTCACCGAGAGGCAAAGTGGCTTGTCCAAGGTCACGCAACAAATCTGTGTCAGAGCTAGGAACAGAATCTATGTCTTCTAACTCCCAGTCCCCGGCGCTAGAGAGATGCTCCCTGATCTCAAGCTGCAGAGTGACTCTTTTTGGATCTCACATGACTGATTGGTTTATAGATCTTTAAATTGGTGTATGAAGCAGCTCTACAATATGAGGACTGCATCGGTTAACACAAATTATATGGCAATAAAAAAGGAAGACTGGATTAGGAAATGGTGCATTCCCAGAAACATTTGCAAAAAGGAAAAAGAGGCTTATGAAACCTTAAAGAAAACAATCTTTATGAAATCACTTTAAGAAGGAGTGATGTCTAGACTTAAAACAGCGCTTGCGGTCTGGGTTCATTCATTCATTCTTGTTTGTTTTTTAAAGCATCCTTTTCATCCTTCTTCCCACAAGGCTATATACTTAGTGATGTGTTGTTATTAACAGTCACGCTTCTACAGCACTGTAAATTCACAGGATATTTTGCATATCATGTAAAAAGATGTTTTAGAGCCCAAAGAAAATGCAAATCAAAAAGAACAAATTGTTCCAGTACTTTCTCAAGCAAATCGTTCATGGCAGTCAATGGGCATTTTGCCTGAATACAGACCGCACAGTATTTATCCCTAATTTGGGCAAGGCAATCAGATATCCTCTGAATGCCCCTGCACATCTTCCGATAACTCTGATGGGTTTTGAGAAGGAGCAACAAGAGAGGAACTTACTCCCTTAATGTGACAATGCAAGACTGATTGCTTCATAGATTTCGAACCTCAAATGTCTCTCATTGGAATAGTCAGAATTCAAAACACAGTAAGCCTGTTATTATGCACAGTCACTGCACTAGGAATTTAACCTACTACTCTAATTATTATAATTTATTTGTATGATTATGGCACCTAGGAGCTTCAGGATCAGGACACCATTGTGCTAGATCAGTGGTCCCCAACCTTTTTGGCTGGCGGGTGCCAGCCGAAGGACCACTGTGGCGGAACACCTGCCGAAATGCCTCCGAATTTTGGTGGCGACGCCTCTCGATGACGTCGCTTGTCGATGGCAAGCAGCGTCAGCGAGAGGCATCCCCGCCGAAATTCAGGAGCAACGCCTCTTGATGACGTCACTTGTCGACAGCAAGCGGCGGCAGCAAGAGGCGTCCCTGCCGAAATTCAGGAGCGCGCCTCTCGATGACATCACTTGTCGGCGACAAGCGCCGTCATCGAGAGGCGTCCCCGCCAAAATGCCACTGCGGTATTTTGGCGGGTGCTCTCCCGGGGACCAGGACGTGGGCGCATTAAGATGCTCCCGCGGGTGCCACAGCGCCCATGGGCACCACAATGGGGACCCCTGTGCTAGATTCCGTACAAACAGAACAAAAGACAGTCTCTGCCCCCAAAGAGTTTACAACTGAAGTATAAGAAACACCAGATGGTCACCGACTGATGGAAGAGTACAAGGAAACAATGAGACAATGTCCAGGAGAACACCACTTACCAGTTGCTGGGAGCATTATGGGGATTTGTAAAACAAGCTTGGTAGATATCTCAGTGATAGATACAGTGTAGTTTACGCCCAGGTGTAGAGGCAGGCATACCTCTGGGTTCTCTTCCTCTGTGGTGAAGTTAATCATCATTTCATGGGAGGATTTCACCAAGTATCCCTGTTGTTCCTGTATGTGCAACTATCACAGAAATAAACCAAACAAATTTTTAATATGATCTTCAGAAAAACTCCGGAGCTTCACACAGCTGTTTAAAAATCAGGTCAAATTACTAACTTTTTTCACAGCATTTTTTTTTTTAAAGGATTATTAAAACTTCCACTAAAATCTTTAATCCCAAAACCTTACTTTTCTCTTCAGCTATTAATAAAAATTACATGTCTCACTCACTAGATAGGTTTCCTTCACCCCAGTTCTTCCAGAATGTCTCTTCCATTTCAAACAGGTATCATTAAATACTGAAACATTGTGGAATCCTTCCTCTTCTACAGAAGAGAAGAAAAGGAAAAGTCATAGCCTCTCAAAAAACATTGTCCTGCACCGAGATAAATTTCCTCCTTATTGCATTTAAAAGCTAACCCAATGTTCTTGTCATTTACAATTGATTATTTGCAGTAACGGTTAGAAGCTCCGCTGTGCTCTGCACAGTACTAACACAGAATACGAGCGCGCTCTGGCACTGAAGAAATGACAATCCAAACAGACAAGACAGAGAGCTGGAGGCGAAATCGAGGCACTAAGAAGCAAAGTAACACGATCACACAGCAGGTCAATGGCAGGGCTGGGAACAGAACCTAACCTGTGCTCTCTCCAGTGGGCCACGTTGCCTCAGTAGTCTCTAAATGTTCCCCTCAGACCTGTATGGTGGATTTCAACTCTGATATTTTGCTCTGGTTTTATGTACTTATGTCTCACTATTAACAATAGGAGAGCCAAGCACACAGAGAAAGAACAATGTTGGACCCAAACTATACCCTGCTATTTTAAGTTATTTTTTTCCCTTAAATGAATTGCATTTATCATATTTTTAAAAACATTTAAAAAAAACCAAACAAATGTTTATACCAGAAAATATTTTCCAGTAGTATCATCCTCTGCATATTGTGGCAAATTGCCGGTACTGTTCTGCTGGGTCTCGCGCTTTCTCTTCTCTGGGGTAGGTTCAGGGAGCTATTGCTTGCCTCTGAACCGGTTCTTAATTACTCCACTAGTGTCCTTGGAGGAGGGGAGTGGAGAGGGAGGGACCTGGGCCCGCCCTCTACTCCAGGTCCCAACCCAGGGGCCCTGAGGGTTGTGGTGAACCACTTGAACTAGCGGTTCCTTCCCCTGGGTTACTTCCCTCTCCTACCCTTCAGCTTGTGAAGGGCTTCTTGCCTCCCTTCTACACAAGCCTGGTGCCCCTTACCTAGGGTTTCTTCTGGACTTCACAATCCACCGCAGCACTCCTCCAAACTTTCTATTTCTCTCTTATCAAACTCTTCTCTTCTCCAACTTCTGCAACCTGCACTCTGCTCCAATCAAACCTTCCTCCTTCAACTCCCACACTGTCTGACTGAAGCAGGGGTTTTTATCACATGACTGAAGTCAGGTGCTCTAATTGGAGTCAGGTGCTCTAAATGGCTACAGGTGTGCTAGTTAATCTAAAGCAAATCTTCCTCCCTTGGCAGGGAATAAGGCCCCCTGCTAACACTCTCATGCTGCCCTCTGGCCATGCTGTATCACAATACATATTTACATTCAACGTATGGTTGCCAATACAAAAACATGGCAAGTTTCGTTTAAGCAATAAAACATACTACAGACAATGTATTTCTGTACATCTCAGAGAGTGCCAAACAGTGGAAAACTGAAGTCCTGACCATATATCTCCTGGTCCCTTCCACACAGCTTCCCTCAGCAACTAATTAGCCTAACCATATCTCACGATCTTTCCTTTCAAGGCCTACTTGGCCTGACCATACTTTATGGCCTTCATGCAGCTTCTCTCCAGCAACCACGTCACCTAGAGCTTTGAATCCAGTAAATGCATTACTCCTCACATTGGCAATCCCTCACCCAGTTGACTAGAGCCAGAACGAATCAGCCACATGAGTATATTTACTGTGAGCTGCCTTCCCTTAATGCTAACAGCTAAGTAACTCAAACAGCATGACACTTACCAACTGTATTGATTGTTACAGTGACTGGTCTCGAGGGCTCAGGAGACAATACAGTGATGTTCACAGTGTAGTTACTGCCTGCTTTTAGGTCTAGACACAGCTCTGGAGTTTCTTTCTCTGCTGTGAAGTTAAACGTTGCTTCATGAAAAAATGCCTTTTGATGCCATCTTCGCCCTTGTACATGAAACTTTTGAAGGAAAAGAAAGTCAAAATATGAATTCTACAGCCCTTGCTGTGTATTTTATGAATGCGAGTATTGTAGTCAGCATGTGGGTTTTCAGTAACTTCATGCAACCACCAGCATATTCTCTTATTTTGTCATCTCTCACCATCCTATCACCTTACCCTATGCAATGCAAATCTCTACTCTGTCAGCAAGTCCCCATCTCTACTCATGGATTCAATTCTGTATTTGCAGTTATATTCGTCTTGGCATATTGATTGCTTTTTTATTATACTAATCAATTTGCTCCTTATTTTCTTTTGCATTAACCATTGTGCTGCCCTGTCAACAGATTCACTGCTATTTTAATTCAGTTGTTGCTATATTCTCTATCGTTTTCATACTGAAATGAACACACTGGCCTATTACCGGATACCGTGTTAACATGCAGGGCAACATTCAGCCGTCAGGACTCTGAAGAAAGGGAGCCAGAGTCTATTTGGGAGCAGGAGCTAGAGGCACAGCCTGGAGCTGACTGTGGAGAGAAAGCCAAGCAGTTTAGGGACTGACAGGTTGACAGCCAGTCTCAGAAGCAACCGGTCACTGGTAAGGGGCCACCAGTGGTAGCAGTGGATGTGGATAACCGGGAGTGGCCTGTGGGGATGGATCTGAGCAAGATTATAGGAGCTGGATAAAAGGACTGAACTCTGGCAGGGGGGTCTGCAGGCCAGTGCACGATTATCTCTGGCAGAGAGGCAACCTGGGGTGAATTTTCCTGGGCTAGGCTTGAGGAGCACCAACTTGATGCTCCTGTACTGCACTGCCCTTATGGGCTTGACTGGGATCTGTTGTGCCTTACATTTGTCATCTTTTATTTGTATCTTAAAGCCAGGAGTAACTGCACTGTTTGTTTAGGGGGGAGGGATGGGGGGAAAGCACATATAAGCCAAAAAATAAAGTGATCCTTTGTGATACACCATAGTCTGCAAGTGTTTACTGAAACCCACCAAAGGCTAATACCTGAAGCGCTTGGCGCACCTACGGCTCCAGCGTGGTATACCCAGAACACTACCAAACACCTCAGGGACTGGTGTGTCACTGCACTGAGAATGACTCCTTACGTTGGTGTCCATCACAGTCTGTTTGTTACCATATTAATTGATTTGCTGCTGCTTCGCAGGAGTCCTCCTGCTGCAAACATTTCAGTAACTTCACCAAATAATTACTGCCATAACTCCCATCAAATAAAAACGGATTTTGAAGGCCACATTCTCAAGGGGCCCTCCCCCTGGGCTCTAACCCTGGAGCCACTCGTTCTCTGCCTGTGGAGTTTCCGCCCATCTGATCTCCTTTCATCACCGCATTCAAATGAGCACAAAAAAGGACATTTTCTGGAAGGAGGAAATGACGCAGACTGGGGACTAAGTGGGAGGAAGTCAGCAGAAAGCAGTGTGGAAAATACCATTTTCAGCAGAAGTGCCAATGTACCAAGGGACAGTCCTGCAATGGAGAAACCACGAACATCCTTTCTTACTTACCAAATACACCACCTTCAAGTTGGTTTCTCTAGTGTTCCTTCTCCACTTCACACAGGTTTGATTAAATACAGACACATTTCCAATGGCTGCCTTCACTGTAGGGGGAGGAGGGAAAATGAAAGTCACGCTAGATAAACTGAAAAGATATAGAAATACCAAATAACCAAAGTTAACATACACCTACATCTGGAACCTCACCACATTAATTACCAATGGTGTGTACTGCGGATGTGAGAAACTAGCTCAGAATTATAAGTATTTGGGTAAAGAAAATCTCATCAAGAGCTGCAAGCACTGGGAGAAAAAGCAGATTAGAAAAAGAGAAAGATACGTGGAATCAGTCTATGATAATCTACGTAGAGAACCGAGGGATAAAAAGAACCATTAATAAAATTCACATTAAACAAGACATGTATTTAGGGCTAATATGTTCTTCCCCCATCCCTAGTGATGCATAGCCCTAAAACTGAGAGGTTGAGGGAGAAAAACGACCCATCCTAAACTCAAGATTAGATCTTTGCATGGGGATGCTGTGAAGAACAAAAGGAGAACCAAGTCAAAAAAAAAAAAAGGGTTCATGGAGGCTAGGTCCATCAATGGCTATTAGTCAAGATGGTCAGGGAAACAATCCCATGCACTGACTATCCCTAAGCCTCTGACTGCCTGGGAATGGATTACAGGGAATGGATCACTCAAATTGCCCTTTTCTGTTCATTCCCTCTGAAACATCTGGAATCAGCCACTGTCAGAAGGCAGAATACTGAGCTAGACAGACCGCTGGTCTGATCCAGTATGGTCATTCTTAAGTTATGCTATAATTGAACCACACTTCGCTTAAATCATCCAGCACTGAGTTCCACAGATTACTTATCCACTGTGTATCAAAGTGCTTCCAACGGGTCGTACTGAAGGGTGAACTGTCAGGCTGGAAGGAGGTTACTAGTGGAGTTCCTCAAGGATCGGTTTTGGGACCAATCTTATTTAACCTTTTTATTACTGACTTTGGCACAAAGAGCGGGAATGTGCTAATAAAGTTTGC
>NC_133774.1:123455830-123491140 GCF_003597395.2 Chelonoidis abingdonii
ACCACACTGTGTTCCTCAACTCATAGAAGTGCTCTAGCTCTCTCTTCGGCACTGCTGTGGCAGTACTCCCTTGAATGTCATGTGCAGACACGCCATTAAATAATAATCTGCCCTCTCTCTTGTCACGAGGTCTTCGCGTAGATCACCTCAGGTCAGCCCCGTGATGAGAGGGACCCATGGATGTCGTTCGCTGTGACTAACATGCTTCATCAAGGGAGAAGAATGAGAAGAGTGATGGCAAGAGTGGGGTCTGGGAGCATTCCGTAGCTAGGCAGTTACCCCCCGGCTCCAGCGGACGTGCCCTGAGGGATTCTCCGGGCAGGCACGCGGAAGAGACGGACCCCGCCCTTCCTCAGCCAAGTGGTGATCGTGTGGGCCGTGATCGCTGCAGCCTCGAGCCCTCTCGTAGCTATGGGGTCTAGATACAAGCCGAGAGCCAAAGCCTGTTAGAGATCCTGAGCCGGACAGCACACTGGGGCTGTTATTGCGGTATGACCGGCACGGCATGTTTCCATTCCGGTGTCCCAGAAAGTCAATCCAGTGGCTATGAGTGCGGGGCCCTCTCTGACATGGTGACCTTCCTGCGGCTGTTCACCAAGTATTAGGGAATTGCGACTAGTCCTTTCAAGAAATCCGACTAGACTACTCTGAGTCATGTCGGGAGGTACAGGAGCCTTGTACGGGAGGCGCCCATGTTTAGTAGAGGCATCGGGAAACCAGGAAACTGACACACAGATACTAGGCAACGGAGTAGGTGAGCGTCGCGAAGACATACGATCGGCCTTACATTTGACAGGCGACACAGGATACCCTAATCACCGCGGTGGCGAGAAATCGGTGCCGTGTACGCTCTGAGTATAACCTTTGCTGGAAAATAGGGGCCCTCGCCTGATCGACATCCCTAGGAGACCAAACCTGCATTTGCTTTTTACAGAAAGACGGCCATGCTTGCGCCGGCGACGCGTCTAGTGCGCGCTCAGTGGAGGAGTCATGGTCGACGCGGAAAGGACTTCGCGGTGCTGCGATCAGAGCCCCAAATACTCCACAGGTCACTGTGTAGCAGCTTCCGTGGAGTTGCGTGGTGCTCCTCTCCTTTTTGCCAGACTTGATGTGTCGCCAATGTATATTCTAAAATTTCGTATTATTCAAATTGGTCGGCTGGAACCCCTAAGTTGCCATGACCTTCCGCACTTTTCCGACTATTATAGATTTGCATGGCCTACTGTTGGCCAACTGTATTAACTACCCACGTTGTACAATGGGGGGTGGTCCAGATTTCCTGAATAGTATCCCGGTCCTTCTCGTGTTAGCAAATCCCCCGCAGCTTTGGGTGTCATCTGGCAGCCTTCCTCTGCAGCGTGGGGCATGGGTCACTTGCTGGTGGACTCTCTGCAGCTTGAGGTCTTCAAACCACAATTTGAAGACTTTAATAACTCGGACATAGGTTAGGAGTTGTTACAGAAGTGGATGGGTAGGGTTCTGTGGCCTGCTTTGTGGAGGAGGTCAGACTAGATGATCATATTGGTCCCTTCTGACCTGTGAGTCTATGAGTCTATGAATTGTTTGCTGCCATTTCACAAAAATTAAATTATTCTATTTAGAAAACTGAAATTACCTACATTTTAAAGATGCCAAGATGATAGCCCAGGAACCAGTAGTCCTCTCTTTAAGCCACAGACTGGCCTGAGCATAGGAAAGCATGAGCAGCAATAATGCAAGTTTCCCCACCAGTATACTCTTCCCCCCAATAACTCTGTGACGAAGATGGAACAGCGACTTAGTTTCCATGCCTATTCAAGCTTTGGCCTCTGCTAAATTGCAGCCAACCTTTCCATTCCATGCACTGCAAGAAGGATACTTATCCAAGCAGCAAATCTTGGTCACTACCATCCTCGGCCTGGCTCAAACCATGACTTAGAACTGAAAGATTCTGCATCCCATTACTACAGATGGTCCAGAATTGGACCCACTTATTTGAACAGTCATTGCCCAATTCCTATCCTCAGATTTAGTTTCAGATAGATGGGTACTGAGATCCTAATTCCATACCTGGTTTTTGTTTTAACCAAGCAGTTTCCTGAGCTGTGCAATACCCCCAATACAATATTTTATAATTTAGTACGTCCCCTTGTTTCTCTCTTGTGCAAGAGCATAAACACAAGTGTCTGAATAGCCTTCATTATCCCAATTTGTTGTTTTTATATTCCTCTACTAAAGTTCCTCATCCATTTCTCCTTTTCAGACTGCATAATCCCTTCTTTTAAAATCTCTCCTTGTATAGAAATTACTGCTTTTGTCTGCTCTAAAAACACCCAACCCACTAGCCATGGTAATTTCTCTTTGTTGAGTGTTTTCTATTTGTGATATCTTTTTTAGATAAGGTGACTGAAAATCTCTGAAAAACTAACCAAACATTAGGCACAACATTTTTATGCAGCTGTATTCAAGTATAATTGTATCCAAAAGATCACAATAATCCACAGAAAATCCAAGCCCTGTTCTTATTCAGCAACAAATAACCAAATTGTATATGCTTCAAAAGATAGTACTTTTCATCTCTTTCTCTTGTATACTGCAGGTGTTCTCTTAATCGCCACCTTGTTTCTGTGCAACTGTACAGGAACTGATGTTTAATTAGTGTAAGAAATATGCTATCAAGTATCATGCGATACTAAGACATAGTATACATTAGACAAGAGAGTATATGTATGTACTGTGATTAATAAACATAGCAGGCTATAGCATGTAAGTAAGGACTGAACATGCTTAATATCCACTTCAATTCAGACTCCCACGTGAAATAGGAAAAACTGAAAGGAATTATTTCCTTTAGTTTAAGGAAAGAAACTTGAACTTGTCCTTAATGTAGAAAGCCACTGGATGACACTGTTGTTCCATAAAATTAAAGTTCAAAAGCAAAGCTAGTACCGTAAACCTCTTCATATCCATTGCATCCAGCCCAACATCCCCCTCAAGTGGACGATTTCGGAAAACAGGAGGTGAAGGGATGGGGGCCAGGGCCAGGGCATGGAGGGAAGTACTGGAGGAGTCAGAGGTCATGAGAGAATACAGGAAGAGGGCAAAGACAGGAAGTGTCACAAAGGTTGGTAAAAGCCAGGGAAGGGATCTGGTGGGAAGAGATAAGAGGGAGAAAAATGACCTGAAAATGAAATTGGGAGCTGGAAGAAAAGAAATGGGGTGAGAACAAGAGAAACAAAGAAGGAAATAACTCTAAGGTTAGGATCTTATCTATTAATTTTCCAGCACTTTCTAAATTCTCTGGCAGAAAGCAGAGAGCTCACTTTAAACCACCATACAGGGAGGAACTTTCATGCCAAATCCTGCCAACCCAGGCATAGGTGCTGGAACTAGGGGTGCTGCTGCATCCATGGGCGATGGATGGAGCCTCCAGCTTCGTTCCTTCTGCCCATGCCCTCCTCATGGCTGGAGCACAAGCCCCCTGCGTCCCCCGCTCCCACGGTCAGAGCCCCAAGCCTCCTGCCCCTGCCACCTAAGCCCTGAGCCTCCCCTGCCCGGAGGAACCCAGGACTGGCTGCACCAGGCCTGTCTCCTCTCCCCGTACCCAACCCACCCACTGCCCAGGGGAAACCCATTTGTAGAACACCGTTTTTGATATGCCCCATGCAAGTTCTGGGGCGGCTGAAGAGGCGGTATGTGCTACTCAGCCGCCCTGGAACTTGTATGGGGCATAATAATGCAAAAACTTCACTGCCAAACTCTGCACCAGAGGTTTGGTGGCTGCGGCAGCACCACGGGAGGCAGAGCCTCCTCTGGCTTATTATATCCACCATCCATGGCCACACGCCCTGGCTTGAAGTGGTTTCCATCATATACAGGGTTCACAGTTTGGTTCAATGGCTCTCAGCACCCCCACTATATGAACTGTTCCAGCTCCCCTGAACCCAGTGGAAAGGCTGAGTCTTCAGACAGATAACAGTCCACCATGTTCTCTCCACTCACCTGCTTTCCATTCAAACACTGCTGCCACCTACAGGGCAAGTATAGTGCCAGTGTACGCACCCTCGCTGCCATGCTCTAAGGCAGGGGTTCTCAGACTGTGAGTTGGGACCCCTGTCATAAGTAGATAGGTAAGGGTTAATTTTCTTTTACCTGTAAAGGGTGAACAAAGGGAACCAAACACCTGACCAGAGGACCAATCAGAGAACTGAATTTTTTAAAAGTCAGGGGCGGGAATTGTGTACTCTGGGCCTTTTGTTTCTCCCGGCTATGGAGGAAACAGCTTTCCTGCTAACTCCTATTTCTTTCTAACATTCTCCTACAAAGTGTGAGTACAAAGGCAACAAGGCAAATAGGCTGTGATATGCTTTGTGTTGTATTTACATGTGTGTTGTACTGTGCTGGACTGGTTTAATTGGGCTATCTTTTAAATCAGACGGTTTATTCATATTTTCTTATAAGCAAGAGCCTGTATTGAGTTTCTTAATGCAGTATTATTGTTCTGTATTTTCTTTCTTTTTTATATAAAGTTTTCTTTTTAAAACCTGGTTGAGGTTTTTGGTTTTTCTCTGGTGAGGCTACAGGAAAGGGGAGTAGGAAATCTCTTTATATTAGCTTTACTAGATTTGAAGGCATCGCCTCAGGGGGAGGGTGATTTCCCTCTTTGTTTTGCCTTCAAGGAGTTAAGTACTGCATCGCCCAGGCTCACCCAGGGAGGGAAGCGGGGGGAGCAGATAACGAGGAGACAAGGGGGAGGAACTTGTTTTCCCGTTTGAGATAGGGAGACCCAGGGGTCTGGGTCTTGGGGGTCCTCCCAGGGAAAGTGGGGGAGGCCAGAGAGGGGGTTCCCCCCAAGGAATTTGGGGAACCCAGGCTGATAAGAGCCTAAATCTTATCTGGTGGCAGCGAAGTAAGATCCAAGCTGGGTATAAGCTTGGGGGAGGTTCCCAGTAAACACTCAGATGTTGAACTCTAAGTCCAGATCTGAGACAGACGTTTACCACAACCCCAAAGTGGGTTGTGACCCCATTTTAATGGAGTCACCATGGCTGGTGTTTAGCTACTGGACCCCAGCAAGTCTGAAGCCCAAGCCCCACCGCCCAGGGCTTTGGCCCACACGCCTGGGGTGGCAAGGCTCGGGTGGGCTCAGTCTTTGGTCCCCCCTCCTGGAATTGTGTAATAATTTTTGTTGTCAGAAGGGGGTCACACTGCAATGAAGTTTGAGAACTGGTGCTCTAAGGGGACCACTTTTATAGCTCAGGGTAGCTCAGTTTCCCTGATCAATTTAATCCTTGATTTCTCTGCCTGCTGAGACCATCAGTGACACTGCCAACTAGTGCCATTCGAAGGGACTGATGGTTTTGTGATGCAGAGAACGGTCTACCAGGAACATGCCTAAAGACAACCAGCTCCTTTACGTGTCACCAATCAGACCCCAGATGGTAGCAACTTGGGGCCATGACTGACCTGAGCCAGACCAGAACCTGTGGCTTATCACTAGAAGATTCTGTAGCCCATTCCAGTCAGAAACACCTGCATAAAACAAACTCCACTTCCATTACATTCCCTTCTAAAAGCAGCTAAAAGAACATCCATACACTAAATTCAGGCATAAAAATAGCTTTCCCTCAGCCACTTCCACATATTCACAGGATTTAGGACAGAGAGGAAAAACAAATACTTTCTTCCCCTTTTCTTCTGTTTTGCTTTTTTCATTGCAGCAACCTCTGCAAGTGATACGCAACAGATGCGATCTGCTACTACCTTGTAGTACACACACTTTCAAGGAAGATAATCAGAATTATAGAAAACAGTGATTCAATGATAATGTCTATCCAAACTTTTCTAGTGCACCTATTACCATAGAACCAAGACACTTTCTTCTCCATATTTCTCTCCACTTTTTGGGGGCTAGTGGTGTTTATGGACAGGATTTATTTACAAGGATACATCATATCTATTCTCCATAACTTTTTATAGTGTATTATGAGAAGTGCTTATGAGCCTTTCATATTTAATTATTATTATAAAGTTTCAACAGAACCCTAACTATGAAGCTGCAAGGGGACTTCCACAATTCAGCTGAACTTCCCCCTCCACAAACTAAATGTGCAGACAGCTCACAGAAAAATTGCAAAGTTATATGCAGAGACAGTCATGCAGGAAGGAACAGAAGGAGAGCTAATGATTTACTACTTCCTTTGGTCTAAAAATGTTACCAGGATACAATAGGGGCAAAGTAATTCATATGTTGGAGCAAATGTTCACAATGGAAAGATATATTAATCATACAAAAAATAATGGTGTCAGAATGGACTGGGTTAGATGGGCTGGAACTGCATGGCCTACCATGCATGGCTTCCTCCCATCTGAAAGAGATTTCTGACATTAAGAATTGATATCTGCAATCAGAAATTCTGTAATTATTAACTTGGCTTCAAATATAAAAAGCTAAGGTAGCCTGCTGAACAAAAATATAGATGGTTTTGTTTTTTGTTGTAGTTAGATCCTATCTCTTTGATCTAAGAAACAATGGCTCCCATAAACGAAGATTCCACCTGTGATTTTCCAGGCCACTAAAAAAGTTATCAGGATTTAACGTTTCACATTAGCCTTTTATGAGAACTTGGACCAATCAGATCCTTATAATCTCTCACTATTATTATTCTAATTGTTTGATGGAGTCTGACTCCTGAGAAAGCTGGGGCTGTGGAATCAGTGCCCCTCAGATCTGAGCGACACCTTTTTTAATTTGATTCTGTACTGATGAGGATGAATTATTTATACACAACTGGGAATAAAAATTAAGTGTGTAGCAAGAGGCTCACGGAAGAATCTGAATAGGAATATGGAAAACTAACCCCTTCGTTGTGGGTTAGAAACCACTGACATCATGAATTCTCATGAAAATTCTCATGAAAATAGACCACGTTTACACACCAGTCCTTTGCTGTAATGATAGATGCAAACATACAAGTAGTGATATTTTACTCAGTCTTTAAAACATAATTCGTCCTGTGACCTGGAATAGACATCGCAGACGTTTAAGGATTCCAGCTGTCAGGCAAACCCGCAGGTGTGAATGGGGAGAGTAGCTGGGCTGGTAGGGTGTAGTGCGGGTGAGGGCGGGGGGGGGGGGAGAACACCTATCTGCAGTTTAAGAGGGTATAGGCTTAAAGCTAGGACCAAAGACTTTGCCTGGCTACCAGGGAGCATGTGAGGCAGCAAAAGTGGGTACAACTATCAGGGAAGGAAAGCCTGGGTTCAGGGATCAAAGAGGATTCTGATGGAATCCTACTGCGGGAAGTGACACAGTCAGTGAAGCTATTTCTGTTGGGAGGGAAAATCCAAGGTAAAATGCTGATTAAGTTTGACAGATTCCAAAATAGATGACTCAGAGGTGATACACAGGTTATGGCCACATGGACAAGACAAAGTGCCCTGGTAAAATCACAGCAGCCCCTTGTCCTGGCAGGGACAAAGGCTTTTATCTAAGAAACAACCCGCACGTACGAAATGCTTTGTGTCTCAGCTTGAATTCTCACTATTGATAAGGCTGGTTAAAGTTTTTCCCATATAAAGTTTTCCCATTAAAAAACAGGGTTTAGTAAAAATGTTCACAGGGAAATGTCATTTTTGTCAAAGTGTTTCAATTTCACTTTGTGAAATTTCATAACAAAACCCACCAATTTCTATTCACTTTGAGATTTTTGTTTTAGTTTTTGAAAACTAAAATATTTCTGAAATTTCAAATTTTTGTTTTTCCATTTTCTCCCCCTTTTTTGCCACTGAATAGACTAGAAGGAATTATGTCCAGGATTGATTTTTATAGTTTTCCTTTTATATCCTTTTTTTACTTTGTAACTTTTCTAAACTTCCTCAAGTCTGATCATGCTTTTCGCCCTCTTTGTGGATACGAGTGGCTTTTTCCATGGCAATGTGTTTGTTCCCTTCTGGCACAGTGTTTTATCATATATACAAAACAGATAGCATGAAGTGTCTTCCCTGAACAGATCCATTAGACAACTACCCTCTCTCCTCCAAATCCTTCAAATTTCAATGCCTACAAGAAATGGCATTATGATGTAGCATTTGGTTGCAGCTCATATTTATGTAATAAAACACTTTAAAAAAGAAAACATATTTGTTCATAATAATAATCCCTATATTCTGAGAAATATGCCCTTCCACTCCTCCCTTTGTATATTGATTTAGATTGCAAGTTCTCTGTGGCAAGGCCCAATTCCATCTCTGTGCTTGTACAGTGCCTTGCACAACAATCCTGAGGCAGGTGTCTATGGGTGCAATACCAACATCTATTTCTCTCTCGTGTATCTATTTAACCCCCATTCCTGTAATATCTGAGCTCATCATAACCTTTAGTGTATTCATCATCACTGCTTCCCTGCAAGGTAGGGCGATGCTATGATCCCATTTTACAGATTGGAAACCGAGGCACTGAGAGGCTAAGCGACGTGTCCAAGATCACGAAGGGAATCTCTGGCCGAGCAAGGTACTGATCACAAGTCTCTAAAGTTCCAAGCTAGCACCCTAACCACTGAGCCATCCTTTCTTTCAACATTCCAGACACAAAAGGCCTGTGACTCGCTTATGGTCCTATCTGACTGTGTCACTATTTTGAAAAGTTTTGTCACAAAGTTGCAGTGAAACAATCTGAGGTGCGCCTTAAGAGAGAGAGTTAAAAGATAGTCAGCTCAAAACTCACATCACTGTTATTAACATTAACATCCTAGAGCTCTAAAAATCACAAGAGCAAAGAACAAACTGTATTCCCTCTAGGTTTTCAGTTCACTGTCTGCGTTCCGCAGTGCTTTGCAAATGGCAATTTTCTCTTCTGTGTTACTAGTTAGATTTACTTCCTAGTAGCAGGACCTCAGCCTTTTTATGCAGTGCTCTGGGAGCCCCCCCCCACACTTTTCCCTGTAGAGTAACAATGAATGTAACAATGCAGCCAGTGATTCATAGATTTTCATAGATTCTGTTTCAGAGTTTGCTTGCTTTACTCCTAAGCAATTACTTCTCATTTTATATACATGTGTTTAATTTATTAATTTCTAAGTAATATAACGCTAATCGTTGTCAAACGAAATGTCTAGCGTTTTGAGATCTACTGATGAAGTACGCCTATGTAAAAGCTAATTATTATTATTATTAACATTCTGATAAGATCTTATTTTTAATGGAAACGTCACTTAGATTTTGTTTTCTCTGGATAAAGACAAGTAAATTGATTAGATAGGCGGAATCCATAATTTTTGGATTTATCCAAACATCAAATAGTAATGATCAGTACCAGCCTAAGTTCCCTCTAAGCTGCATGGCCATGCAGCAGGCTATCAAGAGCCACACAGACAGAGAGAGGCGCCCTTCCCCTGCCCCAGCCCAGCCAGAGCTGCCACAGCTGGGGAGAGGCACCCCTACCTTGGCCGACACAGCCCAGCCCTGCCATGGCTGTGGAGAGGCGCCCCTTCTCCGAGCTTCTGCGGCGAGAGAGAGCTCGAGGGACTCCTCTCTCCCCACTGCAGCCCCATAACAGCCTGCACCCCGAACCCCTCATCCCGAACCCCACCCCAGAGCCCTCATCCCCTCACACTCTAACTCTCTTCCCCAGCCCTGAGCCCCCTCCCACATCCCGAACCCGTCATCCCTGGTCTCACCCCAGTGCCCTCACCCCCAGCCAGAGCCCTCACCTCCCTGTATCTCAACCCTCTGCCCCAGCCTTGAGCCCCCTCCCACACCCCAACCCCTTCATCACATCACCTCCATATTGGTGCACAAACAAAATTCATTCTGCAAATGGATGTAAAAAATTAGAGGGAACACTGGTACCAGCAGATACCAAATATGGTCTCTGGATACGGATAACTGTCTAGGAGAGAGATGCAGGAGTTCTCTGGGACCAGGGTAAAGGGAGACAGCCAGACCAGAAGGCGTTATGGGGGAGTGTGTTGGGGGTGTCTTGGTATTGTGACCAGGTTTGCAGAAAGGATAAGGTATCATACCAGGTCTCGGGTGAGCAACTGACAGGAAGCAAAGGTGAAAGTAGAACTGTGAAGCCCAGCTGCAAGTCAGAGCCATGCAAAGAGAAGGGTGAATGTGTAATAGGAGAAGATGTTCAGGGAGACTGGAAATAAAGTATACTGTATGACTTAAACGTGGTGGTACATTTCTAACACACATTGTGAATGAAAATGCTTTTTACTCTATTATTCCTTCTTGCCCTTTTACTTTGTAATATTTGACATCATTCAATGGAAGAGAAAACAAAGCATTTTAAGTTTTCATTGAAAATATCCAATGGGCTCTTTCCCTACCCTTCACACAAGATACATTTTTAGGGCTCTTCGTTTTCAGTTTTAATTTAATTTAATTTTTCCTGGGAATTTATCAGTGTTTAGTACCACAACAACAAAAACAGGTGAAAATCAGTGCAAAAAACTATTAATTTTTCTGGCTAAATATCAGGGTTTATTTTGGTGAACAAAAAGACAGGAGAAAAAAGTATTCAGTAGATGAATGCTTTGAATTCCGTTCATCAATGTGGTTTGCTGCAGAACTAAAACAGAACTTAAAACACAATGCCACCTCTGAGTTTAAGAAAACAATAGAGCTCTAATCCCCAAATAAAACTTTTCATTTGAATAAACAGCTTACTGTTGTAGACTTAGAACTATCAGCCTTTAAATATTTACATTTAGTAATTGGACCACACCATTTGCAGCGCATACACTCAACTTCATACTTTTCTCCTGTTTATGCTTTTTTAAAACTTTCAAATACTTCCTCGTGTTCTGAAATGTATTCTGATAAAGATTTTCATTTTCTTCCCATTTTAGTGTGTCAAATCTTTAAACCATTATCTGCTAACAGCTTGAAATGTGTATGTGGTGGGTGTGAGATTCATCAGTATGTTCAGATGCACACGCACTTCAGCGCTTTCGTGCAGGCTTGTTTGTTTATTGTGTGTATCTTCTAGACTAATACGTAGCCTGACTTCAACAAGCAGCTTTGCATATACACAGACTAATGTATTATTGTCAAACATGTATCTCACGCCATGTATTGTATTTTCCTAATAAAACAAGTTTTTTTTATATATTTGAATGATACCAACGTAGAGTGAAAATCAGAAAAAACAGAATAATATTTTTGTAAAACCTGGGAATTTTTTGGCAAAAAAAAGGTTGAAACTGAAAACGAAAGGGCTTATACATTTTATAGTGTCATTAACACTACTTGATATGCATTATTATACGGTATCATTTTCTTGTATGGTTCAAAGTAATGCATCTGAGGTATGCAAGTTTAGCTCAATATACTTTCTGTCCTAACTTATAGCAGCTAGAGTGCAACAGAAAAATCTGTGGAATCCTCTCAATCAGAAGGAAACAGATTTGGGAGGGTGTTATTTCACTCTTTTCCACCTTGTTAAAAATAAACTTTTAAAAGTCTTTCCAAACTACTGTATGTCATATTCTGGGCCCACAAACAGTAATTTAGATCTGAGGAAAGGCAGAAGAGAGATTTTCAAAGAATAAAGCTCAGGTTTGATACGTTCTTCTCCTTCTTCTGCTACTAAATAAAAATAAAGTTTTGGTTCTTAGAGTAGCTCACACTCTACCTGTGCATGTTAAAGTGCTTTTTACCCAAACACCTTCTTCTGTGCAAACTGAAATATTGTTTCCACCAGCATATTCAAATCCCTTCTGACATGAATACTGCACCACACTTCCAAGACTTGAACTGGAATTCCACACTAGCTCAGCATGTTGTATTGGTGGAGGAATGCCACAGTCTACTTCTGCAATGAAAAACAACAGGAAGTTAACATGTTCATATTCCTTGGGAAAGAAGCCATTTTCAAATAAGTTACTCTACACTAACTTCTGACAAATTTAATTTAAGGGTGACGCTCTTTTAAAAAAGGAGACGTAAGGTCCAAGCGCAATTGCGTGCCTACATTAGCATTGGCAGCATGACATAATACACATGCAAATGGCTGATTTGTCATCTGCCCTCTGACAGTGGAATTGTGCATGTATATAGAAGTACAAGAATGGAATGACTATACCCAGTGAAAAAGCAGACAGGCCAAAGGATCACACCTTCACAGTCAATATAAAGCCAGCTATCGGCAGAAGTTTTTTGCTCTGGCCTAATCCTAAGAGATGCTTAGCACCAATGACTCCGAATAATGTCAATTATTCTAACAGAGTTTTTGTATTTAATTACATCTTTCATTCAATTTAAAATTTTTGGTACCAGGGATTTCAACACACTGACAATGCAAATTAAGGCAGTTTCACTGCAATTGCAACAAGAAAAATGGGGAAACATGCTTATTTATCTGAGAGCATAGTCTCAAAGGGTATTTCTTAACCATCCTCTCAGTTCTAATTAGGTTATTCATTCCATGAAGTCCACTTCCCCTTAAGGCAGTTGAAAATGGAAAGAAATAATAGAAATTTTGAAGCTGTGCATGGATTTTTCCTCATTTTAATGGGAATTATTAATTATATGGAACCTTAAGATCATATTCATCTGAAAGGCATCATTACTGAAGCAGACATTTCATTTCCTCTGAAAGTCATCAGTAACCTCAAAGGAATGTTAAAATATATTAGTGAAATACTTTTAAGCTTTGCATTGCCCTTTTTCCCCCAAGCTCAGCCAAAGCTATCAGAGCTGTTCCTTTAAAATTTCTCCATTATTCGAATTATCCTTATGCATTCCAGAGAAAGGCATTTTTATTTTAAACTCTCTGGAACAATTACTAGGGCTAAATTCTGCACTTGTGCCTCCCATTTAAAAGTCTCACTGGCCATCTTGTCTGAGAGTGGACTACAGATTCAAGCCCCTTTGTTGTGGATGAACACAGTTAAGATCTTGATCCTGCAAACATGTATACACCTCGTTAACTTTACACACTGTGAGTAGTCGTATTTGTGACGTTGCACTCCATGATTTTATGAAAATATGCTAATGAGCGTGAATATAATGTAACTGGAATATGCTTCATGCAAAAGGTCTTTTGTAAGGTATCATTACAGAGCTTATAATCTACTGACTGTCATTATCTTATTTGTATAAATGTATCCTTCTTGTATCTGGAACTAGAAATATGAAATATAACTCCGAGGGCCTATTGTAATTATGCAAAATGTGGGCCATTAATGGTGGTTTGGAATCTTGTTGGCTCCCCTTAAACAGAACAATTGACTGTAGATGGCTCTGTTTACTTGCAAGCCTTTCTGTGAGTCAGGCCGGGAAGAATGAAGGCTTGTGGTCTCACAGGACATGTGACCATGTCACATGATGCTGGAATCCATCTTAAACCTGGTGCTTTTCCATTTAGGAGGAGGGGTGGGGACCCAGAGAGAGAAAAGATTCCCGCCTTGTGCCAAAGCTATAAAAAGGAGTGGAACAGAACAAAGGGGGCTGCAGTCATGAGAAACCCCCTAGCTACCACCTGAGCTGGAACAAGGGCTGTACCAGGAGAAAGGATTGGGCCCAGACTAGGAAGGAGTCTAGTCTGTGAAAGAACTTTATTGGAACATCTCTGAGGGTGATATATTACCTGTAATCAGTTTCTTAATGTATTAGGCTTAATGTATTAGGCTTAGACTTGTTTTTTGTTTTATTTTGCATGGTAATTTACTTTGTTCTGTCTGTTATTACTTGGAACCACTTAAATCCTACTTTTTATATTTAATAAAATCACTTTTTACTTATTAATTAACCCATAGCAAGTAATGAATACCCAGGGGAGCAAACAGCTGTGCATCTCTCTCTATCAGTATTATAGATGTTGAACCATTTATGAGTTTACCCTGTATAAGCTTTACACAGAGTAAAACGGATTTGGACCCTATTGGGAAGTAGGTGTCTGGGTGCTAGAGACGGGAGCATTTTCTAAGCCGTTTTGTGTTAAGTCTGCAGGTTGTGGGGGACATGGTTCAGAGCTGGGTCTGTGTTTGCAGCAGACTAGTGCATCTGGCTCAACAAGACAGGGTACTGAAGTCCCAAGCTGGAAGAGAAAACTGGCTCAGAGGTAGTCTCAGCGCCATCAAGTGACAGTCCCAAGGGGGTCTTTGTGACCCAACCCATCACAGTATTGACTTCAATGCAACTACCCAAAGTGTGTAAAATTAAGCAAGTATGTACATCTCTGCAGGATGGAGGCCTATGAAGCTGTAGCAGGCACGTTTCCAGTCTTTAGGGAAAACATGCTGACATTATAAGGTAGACGGACATCATCTGCAACAGACAGCAAATAATGATGTACAATCTGAGAGAGGATGTGTGAGACCTCTACCCCAATGGCACAAACGAGTGCAATGTTCAATACAAAAACTGAAGTCTAAAACATCTGTTAATCTTGCACTATATTACTACAAAGGCAGTCTCTAAATCTAGATGACAACGTTGATTATAAGCATCTCTTTTTGAGGCTAATTCTTTGATAGAGAAAATCCCTTCAGGCTGAAACTTGGCACAAAGGGTCTAGAAGTCTGTTGTGGCTTTTAGTTTCTAGTGTACAAAACAGGTTGTGATTCTACTGCCCTTACTCCTCTGGGGGTAAAGGTGGCAGGATCAGGCCCATACAAAAGGTTTCTTTCTGATCTTCTATATGCTAAAAAAAAATGCCTTGGCTTTTAAAATAAATTTTTGCAGATCATAAATTCACTATGCAGACTTAGTAGTTATGCCAATTTCTTTTTAAAATGAAAAATGAAACAAAGATGAAGGTAAAGAAAGAATGTGGCCATAACATCTTGCTGCAAGTTAGCTTGGTGCTTACATTTTTTAGAACTGCCATGTGTGCATCATGTAAGCCTGACATCTCAACATGTTGTGGATTAATCTTTACAAAGTAAACAAAAACAGGTGTTTTTTTTGCCTTTCCACCTATCCTAGTTTCAGGACACAACTTTTACTCCTGAGGGCATTCTGTGCCAAAATAATTACTGCACACAATATTTGAAAATTCTGCAAAATTCTGCACATTTTATTTGTCAAATAAATGTGGAGGCTCCAGCATGGCACTGGAGAGCACAGGCCACTGGCTGCACAGAGTCGGGAGATCACCAGGCACAGAGTCAGCAGTGAGGCTGCACCCAACCCTGACACAGCACAATGACCATGCCTGCCCCCAAAACACCCCAGAGCCCTGCCCCTCCATACTGGGTGCACCAGGTAGCAGGCAGGCTCAGCAAGGAAGGATCCAGGTGTGGAGGGGATCCAGGTGTGGGTTGAGAGGGTTCTGTGTGGGGGAATCTGGGTGGGGGCAGCTGTGTGGGGGAGTCGGACGTGTGGGGGATCCGGATGCACGGGCACTTGTTGGGGGGTGGGACTGGGTGCAATGGTAATGGGATTCTACAAGAGGGTCCAGGTGAAGGTGGTTGGGGTTCAGCAGGGAGGGTGGTCTGAGTATGAGGGGGATAGGGCTCAGGTGGGGGGTTCAGATGCTGGGAGAGTGGGACTCAGTGGGGTGGGGATCCAGGTGGCTTGTTGGGGTGGCCCAGATGCACGGGTAGTAGGGCTCATTGGAGGGGGGCAGGTTTGAGTGTGTGTGGGGGGGGGAGGTGAGGCTCAGCAGGAGATTCTAGGTATGAAGGGGTCTGGATGCATGAAGGTTGGGTGGACAGGGGAGCAGCTCCCTGTACAGAGATCCTTCCCACTGCAGCTGAGGAGCGATGGGTGCAGGAATCGGGGGTAGGGAGGGGGGGAGATAGGAAGTTTGCAGAACTTCCTGTAGCCAGAGGAGAAATCTGGGGGTGGGTCTGACCCAGCCCCAGATGTCGTGCAGGGGATGAGGAAGTCTCGTCCTCCCCAACCCAGCCCGGACTACCAGCTGAGCCCAGCGCAAGGTAGGAGCCACAAGCTAGGTCTTCCCCAGTCCCGCCTCCCACCCCACAGTGATTTACTTCTCTGCCGGCTGCCCTGGGCCCCTGAAACATACTGCTGGGGAGAATCGCATGACCTCTCTTGTGGCTTCCCCGTCAGAAAGTCATTTTTCTGCGAGGAAGCAAAGAAATATGCGGGGAACATAAATTCTGCACATGTGCAGTGGTGCAGAATTCCCCCAAGAGTAAAGTTTGAAGCTGAATTTAAAACACATCTACAATTAAAAGCAAAGGATTTCATTACACTCTTACCTCTACATATTAGAGCTGGAATTTCCCAGGATCCATTATAAGTACAACGTGACATATTCCTCCCATTTATGCTGTGGAATCCCTTTTTACATTGATAGTGCACTGCACTCCCCAGCTGGGAGATGTTGTTCCAAATCATGTCTGTGTTGGGGATTGAAGGAGGTCTGCCACAGTCTGTTACTGGGGGAAAAAAAAAACAATTTTCATGAAAAAATGTTTACTAGTCAGTGTTAAGAAATTAGTACATGTAGTCACTGAAAGTGAAGCATTAGGAGCATGTGAAATGTAAATCCACTAGGAAAGACAAAACCTAACTGTAAATATGACATTATGGGATTCTTCTCAAGGACTCCTTTAAATCAAAAAACATCTTTTTACTTCTAAGCAACTAACTGCCAGCCTTGCACATTCAGCTTTGGATCTGAAAGTCAACCTGGGTTCTTTGCTTCTGGTTCATCACCACAAACAGTACAAATTCTGCATGTCGCCTTCTTTCTTTGCAACAGAACCCTGCAACTGAAACCTCATGAACAAGTCTATTGATATGTGAGCCAAAAAAGAACCCAGTTCCTTGTCCCACAGCTGTTCTGGTTCTGGAGTCATACCCAGAGCAAAAAGTAGTAAAACAAAAATTTATTTTTATTGTTAATGTCAGCAGATACAGACTTGGGGACATTCAGGAGAAAGATCCGTTTAGGAATAAAATTAAATTATTAGTAGGGTTGGAAGGATTAGATTTGTACTGGTAAATGTCAGTAAACATCAATTTCACTGTACACACACAACCAAAGAAAAATATTTCCATCAAATAATAACTGAAATTCAAAGACAGACAAAGTAAGAAAAATGTTACTTGAGAACGTCTTAAGAGTTAAAATCCTCAGATTCAGACTTTTGAATTATATTTGTTACAAATAGACTAGAGCAGTGACTCTCAGCCTTTCCAGACTACTGTACCCTTTTCAGGAGTCTGATTTGTCTTGTGTACCACAAGTTTCACCTCACTTAAAAACTACTTGCTTACAAAATCAGATATAGACATACAAAAGTGTTCACAGCACACTATTACTGAAAAATTGCTGACCTTCTCATTTTTATTATGTAATTATAAAATAAATCAACTGGAATGTAAATATTGTACTTACATTTCAGTGTACAGTATATAGATCATTACAAACAAGTCATCGTCTATATGAAATTTTAGTTTGTACTAACTTTGCTAGTGCTTTTTATGTAGCCTGTTGTAAAACTAGGCAATTATCTAGATGAGTTGATGTACCCCTGGAAGACCTCTGCATACCCCCAGGGGTACATGTAGCCTTGATTGGACTGGAGAACAAATAGTAAGAAGAGGTATGATTTGTTGATTTAAGGATATTTACTTTGCATATTTTGACATATGATATTAATAATGTACGATTTAACAGTGTACAAATCTTTAACTTTTTGAATCTCAACATCTGTCATTAAATAATCGTCTGGCCCTCCCATAATTTCCCACAGTCATGAACATTTAAATCAATTAAAATCTAAAAAACCCTCAAAACACTTAAAAAATCAGCATTGACATTATCTGTCAATATTAACTGAATTCTGCCAAGCCTAATTTTTAGTCACTTTTCAGAATAAAATGAAACTTTAAGAAACTCTTGTTTGAATTTCATATGAAGGGTCTTTAAATCTGAGGGAAAAGAATATAAACCTGCACTGAAACATATTTACCTTCACATACACCAGTGATATTTTCCCACTTCTGAATTATTGTGCATTGTGAAAAATTCTTCTCTCCACTAAAATGAAACCCTTCACTACATTTATAGTACACCATGCTTCCTAGAGTTGTGGAGTTGTCCCAGATCATTTCTGCATGTGGAATCCACAAAGGTCTGCCACAGTCTATTTCTGGGGGGAAAAAAGAGAGAAGTAAAATTGACAATGGAAACAAGCCAAGACACATCACAGGGTTTGACGAACAGATACTAAATGTTATCATTATTATTAGGGCTATCAATTAATCACAGTTAACTCACGTGATTAAGTCAAAAATTGTATCGCAATTAATCACACTGTTAAACAATAGAATACCAGTTGAAACTTATTAAATATTTTTGGATTTTTTTTACATTTTCAAAAGTATTGATTTCTTTTATAACACAGAATACAAAGTGTACAGTGCTCACTTTATATTATTTTTATTACAAATATTTGCACTGTAAAAATGATAAACAAAAGAAATAGTATTTTTCAATTCACCTTATATAAGTACTGAAGTGCAATCTCTTTATCATGAAAGTGCAACTTATAAATGTAGATTTTTTTGGTTACATAACTGCACGCAAAACCAAAGCAATGTAGGCTTTAAAGTTTTACAAGTCCACTCAGTCCTACTTCTTGTTCAGTCAGTCGCTAAGACAAAGAAGTTTGTTCACATTTATGGGAGATACTGCTGCCTGCTTCTTACTTACAATGTCACGTGAAAGTGAGAACAGGCATTCGCATGGCACTTTTGTAGCTGGCGTTGCAAGGTATTTACATACCAGATATGCTAAACATTCGTATGCCCTTTCATGCTTCGGCAACTATTCCAGATGACATGCTTCCATGCTGATGACGCTCGTTAAAAAAATAATGTGTTAATTAAATTTGTGACTGAACTCCTTGGGGAAGAATTGTATGTCTCCTGTTCTGTTTTACCTGCATTTCATGTTATAGCAGTCTCAGATGATAACCCAGCACGTTTGTTTTACACTTTCACAGCCATAGGTGCCGACTCTGTGGGTGCTCTGGGGCTGGAGTGCCCACGGGGAAAAATTTGTGGGTGCTCTGCACCCATCGTCAGCCAAGCTCCCCTCATCCTCCCTCCAGCCCCACCTCCTCCTCCCCTGACCATGTCGCATCCCCACTCCTCCACCCACCTCCCAGGATTTCCCGCCCAGCTGCCACCAAACAGCTGCTTGGCAGTGTTAGCACGCTCCAGGAGGAAGGGGGAGGAGTGGGAACGTTGCGCGCTCAGGGGAGGAGGTGGGGAAGAGACAGGGCCGAGGCAGAGATTTGGGGAAGGAGGTGGAATGAGGGCAGGGAAGCGGTGGGAAGAGGCAGAACAGGGGCAGGGCCTCATGGGAGAGGTGGAGTGGGGGCAGGGCCAGGGGCAGGACGGGGGGTCGAGCACCCACTCGAAAGAGGGGAAGTCAGCGTCTGTGTTCCCAGCAGATTTGACAAAACACAAAGAAAGTACCAATGTGAGATTTCTAAAAATAGCTACAGCACTTGACCCAAGGTTTAAGAATCTGAAGTGTCATCTAAAATCTGAGAGGGACGAGGTGTGGAGCATACTTTCAGAAGTCTCAAAAGAGCAAGACTCAGATGCAGAAACTACAGAACCCAAACCAACAAAAAAGAAAATCAACCTTATGCTGGTGTCTTTTGACTCAGATGACGAAAATGAACATGCATCGGTCCGTGCTGCTTTGGATCGTTATCAAGCAGAACCCGTCATTGGCATGAACACATGTCCTCTGGAATGGTCGTTGAAGCATGAAGGGATATGTGAATCTTTAGCGCATCTGACACGTAAATATCTTGTGACGGTGGCTACAACAGTTCAATCCGAACACCTGTTCTCAGTTTCAGGTTACATTGTAAGCAAGAAGCGGGTAGCATTATCTCCTTCAAATTGCAACCAAACTTCTTTGTCTGAGTGACTGGCTGAACAAGAAGTAGGAATGAGTGGATGTGTAGGCTCTAAAGTTTTACATTGTTTTATTTTGAATACAGTTATTTTTTGTACATAATTCTACATTTATAAATTCAACTTTCATGATAAATATACTGCACTACAGTACTTGTATTAGGTGAACTGAAAAATACTATTTCTTTTGTTTTTTATAGTGTAAATATTTGTAATAAAAATATAAAATGAGCATTGTACACTTTGTATTCTGAGCTGTAATTGAAATCAATGTATTTGAAAATGTAGAAAACATCCAAAAAATTAAATAAATAGTATTCTATTATTGTTTAACAGCACAATCAATCGCAATTAATATTTTTAATCACTTGACAGCCCTGATTATCATTATTTATTTGTATTACCATAGAGCTTAAGAGCCCCAGGACCTCTCTGTGCTTGGTGCTGTACAGATAAGGACAAACAACAGCATCAGCATTTGGGATGCAGGAATTTAGTTTGTATTGTTTCGAGCACACTGGGCCCTACTTGTCAATTAGGGCTCCTAGATGCTATTGCAACACGACTTAGATGTTGGCACAGAAAGTACACTTATTAAGTTTGCGGACGATACCAAACTGGGAGGGATTGCAACTGCTTTGGAGGACAGGGTCAAAATTCAAAATGATCTGGACAAATTGGAGAAATGGTCTGAGGTAAACCGGATGAAGTTCAATAAAGACAAATGCAAAGTGCTCCACTTAGGAAGGAACAATCAGTTTCACACATACAGAATGGGAAGAGACTGTCTAGGAAGGAGTATGGCAGAAAGAGATCTAGGGGTCATAGTGGACCACAAGCTAAATATGAGTCAACAGTGTGATACTGTTGCAAAAAAAGCAAACGTGATTCTGGGATGCATTAACAGGTGTGTTGTAAACAAGACACGAGAAGTCATTCTTCCGCTCTACTCTGCGCTGGTTAGGCCTCAACTGGAGTATTGTGTCCAGTTCTGGGCACCGCATTTCAAGAAAGATGTGGAGAAATTGGAGAGGGTCCAGAGAAGAGCAACAAGAATGATTAAAGGTCTTGAGAACATGACCTATGAAGGAAGGCTGAAAGAATTGGGTTTATTTAGTTTGGAAAAGAGAAGACTGAGAGGGGACATGATAGCAGTTTTCAGGTATCTCAAAGGGTGTCATCAGGAGGAGGGAGAAAACTTGTTCACCTTAGCCTCTAATGATAGAACAAGAAGCAATGGGCTTAAACTGCAGCAAGGGAGATTTAGGTTGGACATTAGGAAAAAGTTCCTAACTGTCAGGGTGGTTAACCACTGGAATAAATTGCCTAGGGAGGTTGTGGAATCTCCATCTCTGGAGATATTTAAGAGTAGGTTAGATAAATGTCTATCAGGGATGGTCTAGACAGTATTTGGTCCTGCCATGAGGGCAGGGGACTGGACTCGATGACCTCTCGAGGTCCCTTTCAATCCTAGAGTCTATGAATCTATGAATACAGTATTCCACAATGGACTAGAAATGACAGGACATAGGTGTTGTAATGGCGCTCATTTTGTAAAATAACACCTTGTTAAAGAGAGAGAGAGCTGATGACAATATTCCTGTATAATGTTTCTCTAAAGAAAAGCTCACTGTTGTAATGATTACTGTTTTGTTTCTGATATTTACCTGGCCAAAGATTTGTAAACCTGTTGATACCTCCTAAATAAATAAATAGTAAAGAACAAAAAAAAACTATCCCATGATGGAACAACAGGGGAAGGTAAGAAGCACAGCATAACCTACTAACAAGTAAGGATCTCCAAGTAACACTTAACAGTTGGATCTATCACTAATGTCTTCCAATAAGATTCTCTGGTATCCCACAAAGTATCTACTCCTTTAGATATTTCTGTTGTCAGCAACAGCATAGAGATGCTCTGCCTGGCTCTGCCCCAGCTCCAGTGTGGATTAGAGAAACCCAGGGGCTAATCTACAAACGCTGGTAATGATGCTCAGAGTGTTTGTTCCTTCCATGCCCCCTCCACCAGGGACTGCCAGTGGTGCAGAAGCCAGCTATGACAGCTCCACATTAGGGGAACCTTTAGCTAAGGAGATGTGGGTAGTTTCTGCTCCCTTTGTACCACCTGAACAGCACAAAGGCAGTGGGGACAAGACTGAGAATCTAGTCCTTGGGATATACAATTACTTTTATTCCAGATTGAGAAGAGATTTTCCATCCTAGTAGACATGCTGTTTTGATGATCCCAACATTTGAAAAATTATAAAAGCATCGAGAGGTTTGCTTTCCACTGCCAGCACATTTCACTCAAGCTTTAAAAAGAAAGAATTGCTTTAGACCAGGACAAGAAAAAATCAGAAATTTTCCTCCATGGGTTATTCAAGTCTCTGTGGAGATCATTAGAAAATAAATGTGGTAATAACTTGAAATTGGTTCACTTACTCAGCAATGTTGTGGCGCTTCATAATAAAATTATGGAATTAAAATAATAAAAGAGAAAAGATCAAGTGAATGGAAGAATATAATTTGAAGCTAAAGTACGACATGAAATCCAGAGAGAATCCAACACTACTATTCAGGATTATCCTTTACTTTGTTAAAAAATGAACAATGGGATGCTATATTAAGAATTAAACGATATTTTTCCTCAGGCTCACAGATGGAGGCAAGGAAAAAACTTAAATTATTCACTGAAAAATGGGTTTAAAGTAAAAATTAGATAAAGTTTACAGAAATCATGACCAAAACAACTTACTGTATAAAACCTTTAAGTGAAACTTTAAAAAAAAATATGTAGCAATGGAAAATCCCACTATGGTAGTTATCTTTCTGTCTCTACCTTGGTAAGCATGTATATGCTGTGAAACAGTAGAATAAGCTTCTCTTCCAGAACTACTGAATTATAAGCAAAATGTTCAATCTCAGAGCCTTTAGTTTGAGGCTACATTACTGAAGCAGAGTGATAGTCTTTAAAAAAAAGTCAGTGTCACCTGAGGTTTTGGACAGGAGGAACTATAAGCAAGCCTTGCCTCAAGCCATCCCCCCCCAGTTATCCGCCATCCACAGCAAGACTGAAATGTAGAAGTGAGAGAGCGGTGTTTTCTGTCTATGAAATCAATCAAATGCTTTTTACGGATCTGAACCCTGAATTAAAACAAAGATATTGAGGCAGATTCCAAAAATAGAGGCACTTTTAAACAGTCAGACTGAAATATTGGCTAAGTGCATTCATGCATAGACTAAACGTGATACCAAAGAACAGAAGAATTAGCTATCCAGAATCAGTTCCATGAGATATTAATCATGTAGTGATTAGCAGAGTGAAACTGTGCAAAATTAAAGACTGAGAAAAGATGATAATTAAGCATAAGAGAATATCAGTTAATAACAAGAGTTAATAAAGACCCTCTGAGTGGCTCTAAACCGGAATTCTTTTTTGTTTACACTTGTTTTTCACCTTAATATGAACTTGACATGCCACATCCCAGAAGAGTGAGCAATAACCCCAGGCTGGAGTTGCAAAATCTTCCACGTGGCAGCCTACTTAGGAGGCCCACTATTGGTCAATTTTAGAGCCTCTAAGGATGCCTCTACACAGCAATTAAACATCCACAGCTGGCCAGGATCAGCTGACTTGGGCTTCCTGGTGACAGGGCTGTAAAACTGCTGCATATAGACATGAGAGGAAGGCCCCAGAGCCTGGACTCTGGTCTGAGGCTGAACATCTACATAGCAATTTTTAGCCTTTTATTCCAATGCAGATGTACCCTAAGGCTACGTTTCAAATGGCAAAGAGGTGTATTCTTACACTGAACGACTTGTCTCAACGTAAAATTCTACTGGTGACAAAGCACAGTTTTATCTTGATGCAGCTACTCAAGTTCATGACCTCAGCTAGCTACATCAAGGTAAAACTATGTGCCATGTCTACCTCCAGTAGGGTTTGACATTGAGATAGCTATTGGGAGGGGGAGGGGAGGAGGACATTAACAGTGAAGACATAGCGTAAGGCAAGCCAGGATTCGCTAGAGGGAGGCAGGGTGCTTCCCATTAACAGAGTGATGGGTGGAGGTGATAGGATACCGAAGTAATTCCTGGTTTACAACAAGATCTTGCAAATTCTTAGACATGAACATAGCTTCACTCACATGAACAGACCTATATAAGTCAATGGGACTACTCACATGAGTAACTTTACTCACATATAGAAGCAGTTGCAAGATTTGGCTGTAAGCCACATCAGATCCGTAGTTTGTATTAAGCCAAAAAAATATTTTCCTGCATCTTCCATTAAAACAGGGTTTATTTTAAATATTTAACTTTAGCAAATCCAAACAAAAACAACAACCTTCAGGTGCCAAAGAATCAAAAAGTGAAACAGACTAACCTAGTTTCATTACCAAGCGAACAAAATACAAAAAAAGGAAACAAAAAACAGTAGCAAAAGTAGATTTAGGCCCAGATTTTAATGGTATTTAGGCACTGCTGTGCTCACCTTTGCAAAATTTAACTGATTTGGGAGCCTATATCTCATTTTCAAAAAGGACCTAGAAACTTAGGAGTCTAAATTACATTGATAGTAGGATTTAGACCCTTAAGTACCTAAATCCTTTTGATGAGATGTAGGCTCCTAATTCCATTAGCAGGTGTGACACTGAGTGCAGCAACACTTAAATACCTTTAAGAAAACTGAGCCATAGTTCCAGATCCTAAAATGGTGTAAATCAGTGTAGATTTCTGGAGCTACAGAGATTTACACCAGTTGAGAAAGTGACAGTTTTTAAAGTCATTTGGTTTTTATATTTTAAGGTCTTATTAACAATACACATAAGAAAACTACTTAACTTATGACTTTTATGTTGTGAGTGTCCTGTAAATGCTGCAAGAGCCTGCAGGTGAAATTCTCAACCATACAGTGGGGAATTCTCATTGATCGTCTCTAAGTGGCAACAGCTACCGTTGGTTATTTCTGAAATAATTTTCATCATCCAGAAATCTGTATGTATATTTTCTTTACCTTTGCACACCAGATCAGCACCTTCCCATTGTCCTTTGGCATTACAAACTGCAGTCTGGTTACCACTTTCAATAACATAACCATGCAGGCAATTATAAGCAACTTCATTTCCATAGGTGGTCCTCTTTACAGGATCTGAATATGCATTCAAGACAGAAGGTGGGACTCCACAATCCACAGCTACAAACAAGATAGACAAGGGGGTGGGTGGGAGGGAGAAAAAACACATGAGGACATTAGAAATGTGAGAACATAAGAGGTTCATGGCTACAGCATGAGGACTTTCCACTTAAAACAAGAATCTAAATGAGTTCACAATTATAAAAACATGCTCTGCTACACATTGTTTGAAGTGTAAAACAACTCCATTGTACTGAATCTCCATTACACAAAAGCATAAAATACAGCAGAAGGTGGCACAAAAGAGTCCATCTCTTTGATCCAATGCCCAGCACTCATTTGTTTTTAGTGGAAGTCTTAAAAAAAAAAAAAAAAGTGTCGGGGTACCATATTTAGGTTTCCATCTGTTAGAGTGTAACAGACTGTCTTCATTTCTTCCTGGACACTACCATCATGCACAAAAATGCCCCCTACCCTCAGAACTATGCTGTAATTTCAAATCAATCCTGATCATGAACTCCAAAAGGAAGTTATAGGCTTCCAAGACAAATTAATTCTCATCTACCTGTTTAAATCAGAAAAAAACAAAGGACCTGTGCCATTTAAAAGATCCTGATGTGAAACTTGGTTCTGTATTTGTACAGCACCTTGCACAACGGAGTACCGGTCCATTACTAGGGCTCCTATACATTATAGTAATACAAATAATTAATAATAAAATAATAGCAGCAGCAGCAGCAGCAGCAGCATGAGATCACGGCCTGGTGTGAGATCTGGCAACGTTGAACTAACACCCACTGTGAAGTCATCATATGAAAATACTTTGAAATCTAGTTTTGGAATAAAATGTGTGTATTGTTGGTATTCCAGAGCAGGAACAGATTGCAAACAGTTGGGGAAACATTTTATACTTGATATGGTAAAAGAGTCACCAGTGGAGTTTTAAAGACCTAAAGAACGTTTTAAATGGCTCTATTGCTAATATGGAAGAAGCCAGGGCTGCTATTCACAGACTTGCTGAATTGTCTAAGAAAAAAATTCTTACTGGCAGTTCAGGAAGGGACAACTGCAATAAAGAGGGGAAATAGTTCATCTTTTCAGATTGTGAACAGTTATGTCAGAAGAAGGCAGCTCTTGCTAGTGAAACTAGCTTTTATCAAGAAATGGACACCACATGTTTGTATTCCATGGCTAGACGAAATGGAACACAATTTATTTTGGGTAGGAGACATGTCAGACATGTACTGGATAAAACCATATTCTGAGGAAGCAGGAAGGAGCTCAGCTGGGATATGTTAATAGGAGTAATAAGTACATTTTGCAGAAAGTTACATGCTATTTATCGCTTTAGGCTGCACCCTGGCAATGAGCACTTTGTGGGTGGCAGGAGAGCACCAGCGCAGAGCTTCACTGCAGGATCGGGGCCTTAAAATATATCCTGAAGATATTTAACTTTCTCTCTTATTCAGGTTCTCAGAGGTTAGCTCTCAGTTGTTGTAGCGCTAATCTTATTTCAATTGATTATTAGGTGTTAACCCCAACCCTGAGCTGGACTTCTGTTAGACTCAAGCAAATGAGAGAAAAAAAAAAAAAAAAAGACTTGAGACTGAAAGCAAGATACCAAATGGGTCAAAAACACAGTTCAACCGTGTTAAAAATGCCAGATGCACTGGCTTTTCACTAGACTTGCCTCCCACAAATGGGGATTTCTTTGAGTAGATCGTAATACAGGACCAGTGTATGCCATGCTTTTCTTTTCTTTGAAAAAAAACTCTGACCGTGATTACAGATTTCCCATGTGATACCATTGCCTCACATTTTGTTACTTATAACAATTAAAAACAAGTTTATCTTAAATTTCCTGGAGCTCTTTTTCTGTCCCTTAAATTACCTTAGGTGTTTGTACCTAACTTTTTTCAGCCACATTACTGTTAGCATCTTTATTCGTAAGACACCAACAAGTTGTCCCAGAAAACAAAACTCAGATCAGAAACTGAAATCTGCTGTTTTGAGGTAAAAATCTCACCTACATTAACTGACTTTTTAGTAACTAAGCCTTCTGCTTCCTCCTACCAGCTGCCAATGAGCACTTCAAGTTTCACATACCCAATTAAAGGATGCCCAGGTTATCCCAGGAAATACAGATTCTGCATTAGTAAGTAATTATGTTTTAGTGTGAAATCTGATGGAGCTGGTTATTCTGTCACCAATGCCAAATGGAAAGGTTAGTGAGCTACATGAGATGCCATTTGTTAACAGGATCTGATGACAGCCTAGTCCCAACAAAAATCTTTTGTAGGAGGTTGCTCAGAGCCTTTTTCCGTCCTGGAGACGGTGGAGCTATAGCGGGAGATCACAGATCGCCTGACACTCTAATAACAGCTCCAGGGATGCTTAGAAGAAGACCTCACATATCTTAATAGGAAGCCATCGATTTTTCTTAAGTCAACGACACCTTCTCAACTGATGTTCTTGCCTGTGGAAAAGACTATTTGTGACGCATGTATGCAAAATGCCACAGAAATCTTGAATACTTTCTCAGCTATAGACCACAGAAGCACAGTGCTCAATGTGTTAAAATGTGAATGCAGGGCCAGCTTCATTGCTCAAAATCACTGTACGTTAACAGCCGTGATGGCCCTTTTATTTCCATAACTCCAGTTAAATAAACATTCCCCTGATACAGACCCACAAATGTGAGCCACGAGAGTACGCTAGCATGAGCTGCTCCTCAAACATCGAGACAATAATTCACAGCTGAATTGCATACTACATGTTACAGGTGGGAGCTAACTTCATAACTTCTTAGGCTAGCTTTGTCAACAGTTTCAAGTTCAGAAATAGCCACATACAGATCAGGAATAACTGATCATGCTTTTTCAAAACCAACCAACTCTTGAGGCGGAAAACATTTTGTCATTCTAGTTGGCGCATTGCTCTGTTGTCATTCACATACAGTATGTTTTTTTTTGTTCTTTAGTCAAGAAAGGATTGCAAACCTGTGGAGTCCATCTCACCTTTACAGCTTACGACAGAGGGTTCCCAGATTTCATCTTTGGTGCAAACAGATACGTTTCCCCCTTCACTGTAAAACCCTTCTTCACACTCATAATGAACTTCACTCCCCAGCACAGAGGTGTAGTTCCCTAGGATGTGTCCATGCGTGATCTCTAGAGGGCCACAGCTAATTTCTGCAGGCAAACAAAAGAGAACACAATTACTGCAAAAGCACAGATTTAAAAAATAATCTGCCTGGGGCCATGTATTGTCATTTTAAGCTGGTTTCACTCTATTTTCCAAGTTATTCCACTTATGAAGCCAGAAATCTTTAGTCTCTTACTATTTTGTTAGATCAGAATGTGGTATCTGAGTACTAAGGAATGCATGTTATATTACACAATTACAACTACCACAGTAACTAAACAGGGTGGGTCAATGAACCTTGAATTTCCTCTGATGGTCACGCTTCCATTTCCTGAAATGAGCCCTAGTTAGTTATCACTTTTCAGGGGAAAAGTTGGTGGAAGGAATCTGATGCGCACAGTCTCAAGAGGAGATCAAGACCCTCTTGTGCACCTGGAGTGAGGAGAGCATTCAGAATGATATAAATTTGGCCAGAGGTAATCAGGTTTACAGTAGGCCCCTTCATCGCCTTGCAAACTTCAGAATCAAGGTACAAATTAACAGGTGCTGCATAAGAAGTGAAGAACTCAATCAACATCTCTGTCCCTTTCTGAGAAGCTGAACTGGACACTACCACCACAGAACCAGTGAATCTTGAGGATAGCGTGGAACCTGAGGTATCAGTAGAGGAGGAAAAGGAAGCTGGGGGGCTAATAGGATGGCTGGGCCCACAGAATAGGAAAGCTCTGATTCAGTTATCGAGATGTGTCTTTATGAAGGCAGGTTTTGGGCCATCAACAATACCACGGGTGAGGTACTAGAGGTACTTGGTGGTAGACAGACTCTAAGGTCAGAAGCGACCACCGCGATCATAAAGTTTGACCTCCTGTATAACGGTGGTCATAGAACTTGCCTGAAATAATTCCTGTTTGAACTACAGCATAGCTTTTACATAAAACATCCAACCCCAATGTATAAGTTTACAGCAACGGAGAATCCACCACAACCCTTGGTAAATTGTTTCAATAGTTAGCTACCCTCACTGTTAAAAATTGCACCTTGTTTCTAGTCTCAATTTGCCCAGCTTCAACTTTCAATCATTGGATCTTGTCTGGAGGTTGGTTTTGTTGTAGAGATAACAGAACTATCCTTGTGGGGTGGGTGCAGAAATTTCAGGTCCACAATATACCTGGCTGGTTTATGTTTTTAATTTTGCCACAGCAAGTACTAAATCTCCACCAAGGAATAAATCAACCACAAAAATAGAAGTACTGAGCAGCTGTGGTTTTCCAGGCATGTGACAGAAGAAGCAGCATTTGTTAAGGGTGGAAGCTTTATTGCAGAAAGGCTGAGGTTAAATGACATGCCTTTCAATGAAAGCTCATTGCCTGTAGTGGCTATATTTCTTTGTTACAGTCTTCTGAGTGACCCTGCTTTCCTGTGAGACAGTCTACTATTAGAATATGAGGAATATATGTACTGCTTTAAAAAAAAATTGACTATATAAAAGTTATTCAGACAGGGTGCCAGTGAAGTCAATGAGATACACAGGTGATCAGCACTTCTGAAAATTAGACGACTTATTGAGGTGCCTACTTGAAACACTCAAGTAGGAAATTTCAGCCTAACTCAATATACTACAAGTGCACCCTTGTGGAAAACGGCCAAATTTTTGCAATACTATGTAAACGAGAGAACTAGGTAGTGGCAAGTTAGTTCCATAATCGCTAACTATTCACTTCACCTTGGATACATGTGTGCATGACAGCTACACTGAGGATTGCTAATATTGTGCGTCTCTCAGCTATGGAGCTGCAATTTTAATTGATACTGGAGAAAAGAAGAAGGGGAAGATGAAGCATTTATTTCAAATTCAGATTAATTTATTTTTATGGTGAAAAAAACCAAATAAACCCAGAGTAGTTTATTCTTGCATACAGCACAATGTTATCAAATGGCTAATTTATTATTTTATTCCTCTTTCCTAAGCTTATTTTATTTACTTGATCTTATTCACCAGCTATTTATCCCGCTCTTCCTTTCCCCTTGAGGCAATCTGATTATGCAAATAGGATGGGGCAGATTTCTTCTTTACTCAGAAACTAACTATATCACCTTCCTGGCATATTTCATTTCACCACCTTGCACACGCAAACCACTGTTGAGAGCCTATAGCGATCTATAGCCTTCATCAACCTTATCATCCAAGCATCAGTGAGATATGCTAAATTTGCAAAAACAAAAAAGTAACACATACAACCCAGGAAATTCAGAACGGTAGGTCAGTGCAGGAATTGTAATATCGTGATGGATCTGATTATATCTGTTAGCATGAACAACATCCATAGGCCCTCACCTTTGCATGAAACAGTGTTCCCAGCTGGATGAAAAAATTCTGTTCCATTTTCTGGTCTATATCCTTCCATACAGTAGCAGTTGTAGCTTCCAACAGTGTTCACACATCGTCCCCCGACACCACACAGACCTGAGAGCTGGCATTCATCTATATCTAGAAACCCAGATCAAATGTTACAATCTTTTTAAGTGGTTTTATTTTTAGAGCCCAGTCTTGCAATGTACCAAGCATATCCTAGAAGGTGTAACGCGCCCTGAACTCCCGATAGCCTCACAGGGAGATGCAGGGGCTTATTAACTTTCAGGAGGTGCTCAGCACCATAGAAGATTTTGTGTGTAAGGACCCAAATCTATAACTTTACTATCAGTTATTAGTTACTACATGGCAAATAGACATTATCATCTCCAGTCTACTTCATGCTACTGACCAGGAAATACCCAGTAGCATCCGTATTTTTGATCAATTAAACCTGAACAGTCATTGTGCCATGGAAGTCCACCCTTCAGCTGAAGGAGAATATTCCACAGTAAACAAAAAAATAATAAACTGACATGCAAGTTAAAATAGGGAAGTGGAAAGAAGGAATATCATCCTCTTGTCTTAATTTCTGGTGTCATTTTGCTACCACAGCTGTTGTACAAACTGAGCTTTATATAAATAATTCACATTAACAGAATAAGAATGAGTGGAAGACAGCAGAAAACATAATAGGTCTATCTTGCAGTAATGAGGGCTAGATATGGTTGCAACTTTTTGCAAGTTTGGGATGTACATTAGGTGCAGGTATCCAATAATTGCTTTTATGTACTTTCAAAAATAAAATCTTAACGTGATTGCAAAGAAACAGCCATGTTTGTGACAGAAAATAGATTATGAAGTCTCAGATCCCTAGCATGTGATCCTACTTGTTGTATGTACCTGTACAATACGTGCCATCATTGGGAATAAATGTCTTGTTGTTGTTAGAGGGATGGTATCCTTCAAGACAAATGCAGTAAAAACTTCCATGTGTATTGTGACATGACGTATGCTCGCCACAGATCTTGCTCGCTCCAATCTGGCATTCATCTTTATCTGTTGGTATATTCAAAACATGTCAGAGATTAAAAATCAAATTAAATCTGTCACTGTCAACCAGTCAGACTTCTCCTTACTATGTTTTTTTCTAATTTGTTAACTCTGTAAATAATCACCCATCAGCTACAGTACTTTGCATCTGTTGTTCTAATATTGGCTATCGTCATTGTCACTGGACGTCACCAGTTCACTTACTGCTCCATCCGTGCGTGATACACAATATTAAAGGGGAGCCAAGGTGGGCAAGGTAATATCTTTTTTTGGCCCAACTTCTGTTGTGAAGAGAGACAAGCTTTCGAGCTGCACAGAGCTCTTCTTCAGGTTTGTACAGATCAAAAGCTTGTCTCCTTCACCAACAGAAGTTGGTCCAATAAAATATATTATCCTACCAACCTTGTCTCTCTAACATCCTGGGACCAACACAGCTACAACACTGCAAATATTAAAGAGACAGTGCCAACTTAATAATTATATATTGGAAACAAATAAAAAAGTTATTAACACTACCTATGAATATTAGAACTGGAAGAATTTTAAAAATTATCATTCAAGATGAGAGAGCTGGAAAATCAGTAAACTCCATCTCAATTTTGTTTATAGTCAGTTTCATTTTCTGGTTCTCAGTGAAGTAATGATTGGGATGCTAATGATGAATGGGAGTATTTGTTTTTAAATTTCCACTGAAATTATATTTTTTAAAAACAATCATGTAAACATTTATAATGTCATTAGATTGTGTGATTTCCCCCCACCCCCAGAACAGATTTTGGATCAAGTTTAAATTGACAGTATGCAAGTCAAACGTCTTAGAATTTAAAAAATGAGGTAAATGCACTATCACCAGTATTTGTTTTGATAGTTTACTGGCTACAAATCATCACTTCTTTTAAATGCAATTGATGAAATCCAACTCAACATTCCCTACCCCTGCCATTGTTAACAGATTTGAAAAAAGAACCTGTCGGCAGTCTTAGTTTTGGAGCGACTGTCTGGTATGAACATAAGTCTTATTCTAAGAACTTGGTGTCATCATCCAGGACCAAATATTTTGGTAAGGACTTGTCTACACTGTCTGTTCACATTTGGCAACCCAGAGTTTAAACCTATAGCGCTTTAGCCTGCTGCACATTAACTGGCCTTGTAGACCATGCTCCCACAAACAGAAAGTTCCCTAGTGCACTCTGACTGCACAGCAGTATGCCAAAGTACATTGCAGAACATTAGTGCCTTGTAGCAGAGTCCACTTGGCCACTTAGGGCATATCTACATTACCCATTGGATCAATGAGCAGCGATCGATCCAGCAGGGTTGATTTATCACATCTAGTCTAGACACAATAAATCAACTGCTGAGTGCTCTCCTGTCAAGTCCGTATGCCACCGGAGCGAGAGGTGTAGGCGGAGTCGACGGGAGAGCATCAGCTGTTAACTTACCACATTGAAGACACTGCGGTAAGTAGATCTAAGTACGTCGACTTCAGCTACGTTATTCATGTAGCTGAAGTTGTGTAACTTAGATCGATCCCCCCATAGCAGTGTAGACCAGGCCTTAGTGTGGGGCAAGCTAGAGCATTGTAGATTTACACCCTCGCTGTGCAGTAACAGACTGTAGATTGTTAGCAACTGTACACATTCATAAATCATAGCCTACCTTGACAGTGAGTCCTCCCATTACCCACAAATCCATAGTTACAGATGCAGATGTTTTTGCCTTCTTTTTGCTGACATGTGGCGTTAGCATGGCAAGTGGCACAGACATCTTGGACTGAACTATTTGTTGCAGCTTAAAGAAAATAAATACAAAAAAATGCCAAAAATTTAGTTTGTGGATCATCTCAGTGCACAGGGAAGGCAGCATTTAGAGTTTAATAAATAGATTAAACTTTAAATTGATTCCTTTGAATTGAAATCAAGTCCCATATCATACCCTGGTTTGAAGCAAAACTTTGGCCAACTATAAACAGCCCAGCCTACGAAAACTGGGAGAAATGGGAATGAACCAAACATCACAGCACAAGGAACATGGCATTATGTAGACATTACTAAATGAGAGTAGTTGGCACAAATCCAGTTAATAATGTTTATCATTTAAATCAAATTGTGCAAACCAGTCATTACACAATTAATCCACAGAGCTGTATTACCTTTTGTTTCAGAAGGTGGAGGAGGTAACCAGGGGCACAGATTTTAGACTTAATTCTGACTAACAAGGAAGGATTGGTTATCAATCTGAATATTGACAGCAATCTGGGTGAAAGAGGCCATAAAACAATAGATTTCATGAATTAAGGAAAGAAAGGAGCGAGAGCAGCAGGATAAGAATAAGGACTTCAAAAAAACTGACTTTAACAAACTCAGAGAAATGGTAGGTAAGGTAGATGTTCAAGAGAGCTGTCAGAATGGACAGTGTCACCAGAGACTGTGGGGAAAGGAGCCCCCTTCTCTCCAAAGCAGGGTGGATAAAAATCAATGATTTAAAAAAAAAAAAAATCAAAATCTGATTTTTTTTATTTAAATCAGTTTTTTTGATAAAATTCTTTTTGAGGAAAACATCCTATCTAAAGATAGTTTTAATTAAGACACATTATAGCTCAAAGATATCTCATCATGGAATAGGGATTATAAATTCTAATTCTGTCATACGAGACAATATAGTCATATAATGTTTAAGAAAAGTTTTGTAAATGATTTCCAACAGTTCATGGATTAGGGACCCAATCCTTTGGGGCTCCAGGGACTTCTGTATAGATTGAATGGAACTCAGTACTCGGTCTAGAAGATACCATCAGAGATGCTTAGTTTTGCAGTTTTCAAACTGTGGATTTGTGTCTCCAGAGATGCTTGTTAACAGCAAAAATGTTTTTAAATAAATAAATAATATATAGAGGTGAGAAATAACAGACCTCAACCCTATTGTCCCTCTGCAAATTTGTGTACACAGAGTCAATCCCTTACCTCTCTCTAAAAGTGCAAAGTTTCAAAAAGTTCAGTGAATAGAAGATTGTTGGGGGCAGAATAGATCTGGACAAGGAGAAGAAGTCTGGAGATAAATATAATGTTTAAGAAAAGTTTTGCGAATGTCTGCCACTGGATGTTCACTAAACCTGTAGTGCCACTAAAGCAAGCTTCTTATGTCCACTGCCTCCTAGCTAGCTGAGTTCATTTGCCCGAACACACAGACACTTCTTTGACCATAAATAGAGAGAAAATATGAACTCAGAAAAATACTCCAAATAGTCTCGCTTAGACCCCTCTAGCTGCACAGTGGCTTAAGCTTCTTCTGAATATCCAGAGTGTTTTATTAATCTATTATGTATTGTGTGTATTACAGAAGCACCTCATAATATTACTGTTTATACTATCTGGTATAAGTGGCTAGTATTCCAAAATTCTACTGTGCTACTTGCCCAGGACAAGTCATTTTCTTTTGACAGGTCAATAAATTATTTTTTTCCTCACTATCATCATGATACAGAATAGAGGAGTAATTTTTTCCAGGGTTAGTAAATTTCTATTTCATTTTTGCAAGGGTAAGCTAAATCATGGCATTTGTATTCTGCGTGATGTTCTGAACAATACCATAACATATAGAGACAATGGATTTCAGAAAGACAGATTTTGGTAAGCTCAGAGAGCTGATAGGTAAGGTCCCATGGGAATCAAGACTGAGGGGAAAAACAACTGAGGAGAGTTGACAGTTCTTCAAAGGGACATTATTAAGGGCCCAAAAGCAAGCTATTCCGATGGGTAGGAAAGATAGAAAATGTGGCATA
>NC_133774.1:123492884-123511043 GCF_003597395.2 Chelonoidis abingdonii
GGAGGTTGTGGAATCTCCATCTCTGGAGATATTTAAGAGTAGTTTAGATAAATGTCTATCAGGGACGGTCTAGACAGTATTTGGTCCTGCCATGAGGGCAGGGGACTGGACTCGATGACCTCTCAAGGTCCCTTCCAGTCCTAGAGTCTATGAATCTATGAATAACGAAGACTTTTATACAGCTTCAGCATGAGTTTGACTAGCCTGAACATCAGACTGACATAAGCTTCTTTACTACAGTAAAGCAAAAATGTAAAACAGCTCCCGAAAACCATCTAGTCTGTTCTATACTAAATCAATTAGGCAAACCTCTAGGGCATCACACAACTCCCCAAAACCCAACACAAGTCTGAAGGGTCTTTCTGACAATGATTCAGTATGACTATATCGTATGCAGATGGGTAATTTTAAAAATACATTTTCTATGATAACTTGATGAACCATCATACCAGGGCACTTCAGTTTAATATTATCCACCATATACACTGGGATCTGACTGAGTCTCCTGTACATGCTGTCATGAAAACCTACTGCCCAGCATTAGCTGGTAAACTCAAAAGAATTATTTTCGCTCACAACTGTGACAAACCCCTTTGAATTCTAGTTGTGTTCTAATCTAGGCAATACCTCCCAACTTTCTGGGCTTTCCATTATGGCGTTTCAATGGTCACTTAGTACCTTTTTGACAGGCAACAGATTATACAGACTACATGAAAGGCCCAGATCATAGCAAGTACTGAATCCCTTACAGCAGAGGTTCTCAAACTGGGGGTCGGGACCCCTCAGGGGGTCGCAAGGTTATTACATGGGGTTGCAAGCTGTCAGCCTCCAACCTAAATCCTGTTTTGCCTTCAGCATTTATAATGGTGTTAAATATAAATTAAAAACACTTTTTTATATACGGGGGGGGTCGCACACAGAGGCTTGCTATCTGAAAGGGGTCACCAGTACAAAAGTTTGAGAACGACTGCCTTACAGAGTTAACAACATTTGCAAAATATACCTGTGATGGGTTTGGTCATAGAGAGCCCCTCGGGACTGTCACCTGACGTACTGAAATTACCTCTGAGCCCATTTTCCCTGCCAGCCTGGGAATCCAGAACCCTGCCTTATTGAGCCAGATACGCTAGCCTGCTGCAACACAGACTCAGAATCTGGGCCATGCCCTGAAAGCGACAGACTTTAACCAAAAATAGCTCAGCAGGTTACCTCTCCAGAACCCAGACACCCGGTTCCCAATGGGATCCAAAACCCAAATAAAACTGTTTTACTCTGTATAAAGCTTATACAGGGTAAACTCATAAATTGTCCATCCTCTGTAACACTGATAGAGAGATATGCACAGCTGTTTGCTCCCACAGGTATAAATCACTTATTCTGGGTTTATTAATAAAGATAAGTGATTTTATTAAGAATAAAAAGTAGGATTTAAGTGGTTTCAAATAATAACAGACAGAATAAAGTACGTCACAAAGCAAAATAAAACAAAACATGCAAGTCTAAGCCTAATCATTAAGAAACTGATTACAGGTAATATATCACCCTCAGAGATGTTCCAATAAGCTTTTTTCACAGACTAGACTCCTTCCTAATCTGGGCCAAATCCTTTCCCCTGGTACAGCCCTTGTCAGTTCCAGGTGACATATCAGGTGGTAAGCAGGGGCTCTCTCATGACTGGCAGCCCCTTTGTCCTGCTCCACCCCCTTTTATAGCTTTGGCATAAGGCAGGAATCTTTTGTCTCTCTAGATCCCCACCCCTCCTTCTAAATGGAAAAGTACCAGATTTAAAATGGATTCCAGCATCATGTGACGTAGTCACATGTCCTGTGAGACCACAGCCTTCATTCTTCCTGGGCTGGCCCACATGTACCCAGGCAGATTTGCAAGTAAACAGAGCCATTTACAGCTCACTGATTCTGAAGCACCCTTAATGGCTTCCACTTAGGGTATGGCAACACTGGCACTTTACAGCGCTTCAACTTTCGCGCTCAGGGGTGTGAAAAAACACACCCCTGAGCACTGCAAGATACAGCGCTGTAAAGCCTCAGTGTAATCAGTGGCGCAGCGCTGGGAGCGCGGCTCCCAGCACTGCAATCTATACCCGTAGAGGATGTGGTTCACGTGCAGCGCTGGGAGAGCTCTCTCCCAGCGCTGGCGCTCCGACCACACTCACACTTCAAAGCACTGCCACGGCAGCGCTTTGAAACTTCAAGTGTAGCCATACCCTTAGTATGTTTACATCAGTAATACAAGTTTATATCTTACTCTCCTAACTCCAGATATAGAAACAATACATGCAAAGAAACAGGATGAACACACTCAGTAGATTATAAGTTTTGTAATGATACCTTACAAGAGACATTTTGCATAAAGCATACTCCAGTATTCACATTTAAAAGCATATGGAGTGCAACGTCACAATATCTTTTTGAGAGCCAGATCAACTACAAGTAGATCTAATAGCTCATATACGCGGACCAACAGCAGAAAACTTTCCATAGGGCTAACCATCACCAGTCATTAGTACTTCACCAGCTCGCATATAAACCTGCAGTACTTTGTGATGCTGACCAACTCTGAATGGACTAGTCCATTAGCTCTATCTAACAGTATTTCCTTTTTGTGATTATTTTCTTTTCTTCTTTTCTACAGTCTGCCTATTTTTTTTTTTTTTATTTCTCAGGCATGCCCATACATACCTTCAAAAGGGTGTTCTAACAACATAACATATACATTCTGATATTCTTACATCTTCATTTGAATGTGATTGGCTGGAATGTTTGTTAAACTATACATTTCTGTAAACTGACTATGTAAATATTTATTATAAATGTTGTTCATAAAAATAACTTTAAGAATACTGCCGTTAGGAAAATGGCTTATAATAAAACTATTTAAAAAATGTGGTCACAACTTCTGAATCATCTAGATGGCTCAGAGGCACAGGACATTTATCATAATTCAATATGAACTTTATATATATTAGAACCTAGAATTGTGTAATTCGTTCCCATACCTTTTCTTTTATTCATAACAATTTTGCTTTGTGTGTTTCTCTTTTTTGCATGATTTTTTCAATATATATATATATAATTGGTTTTCTAGTCGATTAAAATCATAACAAACAGGTTGCACTTACATATATAGTTCATGTATACAAACATGTTTAACATTTTAAAAATAATGCCTGAGGAGTGCAGAAGTTGACATTTTCTCAAGATACTGTTAATACACTGAAAGCTTAATTGTATTTGCTTATTAAGATAAATGAGATTAACTTTGCTGTTAAGGGTGATAGAGTTCTTATGAAAGGATGAACTGAACGTGTAGTTAAGTAATTTTCAACATCTCTTATTAAGTTTTCTGTGTATTTCTGAGTATAGTTTCTAAACATATAAAGATAGCCTCAAGAGGAAGGAGGATGAAAAATGTAACCAGTTTTTCACCTGCTTTCTACACTGCCATATCATGCTATACAAAAAGCACCTGTTCAGCTGTAGTGTTTTATTCTTTACTCAGTGCATTTCAAAAACATTTAAAATTCTTTTGAAATACCACAAAATTCCTACTTCTAAGATGCTGCCTTTATAAAATATTTAGTTTCTTTTTTTTAAACCAAATGAGCATGGGAGGCAAAAACATATTAATGTGCATTTGCAACCAATGTGCATTAGAAAACTAAATTAAGTTAGAAACAGCTATAGCAAAAACTAACCACAATATCTCAATCTGCTGATAAGAAACAGGGAGTTTTTTCATCAGTTTTCTGTCATATTAGATAAAACTGCTTTTTTTCTCATTCTCTGTATCAGATGATAAAGTTTTATCACTTGCTCACCTCTTACAATGTCCATATACACTCTCAGAAAAAAAATACACCTTTCCACTTCTATCTAGTCAATGACCTCCATTGAAAGCAGCTAGATACAGAACTTAATCCAGTCCCTACTGAAGTCAGTAAGAAGATTCCCATTGGCTTAAGCAGGAGCCAGATCAGGACCATAAAGATCTGGAACACGATGAGATCAATAAAATACATTTGAACATCATTAGGAGACCACCTCTCATGAACGTATATAATTAGCTGTCATTAGGTGAAACACATACAGTTCATTATATATATTTAAAAAAAAAATCAAGGCAGTACTACTCTGAAACAAACACATATCTACTGATGTTCATTTATTGCCCACCTCTGAAAAGAGGCGTACTTCACTATACGACATGAAGAACCTCACAAGGACTGGGAAGACGGTTTTAAAGTAATGGAAATCAGTAACACAGCTCTCTTCACACTTTAAAAACCACCGAGGCTTTTCAACAATCTGTACTGAAACCCCAGAATCCAGTCTGTTCAAAAGTCATAAATCAAGCAAACTGAAAAACTGGAACAGCCACCACACTCTGAAAAATGTAAAAATGGACCAAGTATAGACAGATGAAAGGACATGCTCTTGATAGAATTAGGAATATTCACACCAGGCCTGATTTTGGTCCTGTATTGTAATACATGATTACACATAGCAGATGGCCAATATGTAGATTTTCATTGTCTTGAAATAAATCCTTTACTTTATTGTCAATGTCACAACTCCTCCAATTCAAATATCTCTAGGTTAATTTGACTAAGACCATTTTCTTCTGGAAGGGGAAATCTGGCCTCCCCACTGTACATTTCTCAACTGTATCACGTGAACTGTGTAGCACAGGTTTTCTTGTTTTATCTTCAGTAGAACCATCATTCCATTAAAAGCTTGGTTTTAGTATTACAGTCAGTGCTGAGAAATTGCTCATACAAATAACATAACATTTTTGTTTAGAAATCCTAGTAACCTCAGCCGTCCTTCATGCAGGAGTAAGTTCCAAAAGGAACAAATGGAAGAAAATCAATACAGAAAAACATTAGCACACAGCTATTATTTTTTTTATAAAACAAAGAAAAAGACAGTGGAATCAGAAGTATGTAGTGGCGGCACAACCAATTCAAAATTATAAACATCATATCAGAAAGTAACCTCAGCTTTCGCAGCTGAGAGTTAAAGTCCTATAAAGGAGCCAACAGAAAGAAAATTATTTGGAAACAAAGAGTGAAGCAGAAAAATTTCCCTAAATAATATCTGTAGCTTTGTTTTAAAAAACAACATCCTTTTACTTGTAGGGAAACCACCTGAAAACTGTTGCCTGCAGCTTTTTATGGAAGTGGGGAGATAATATTAATAGGTACTGCCATACTAAATCAAAGCAGTGGTCCATCTCATCTAGCATTCTGTCTCCAGCAGTGCCAAGTACCAGATGCTTCAAAAAAAGATGTAAGAACCCCTGAAGTGAGCAATTAGAGAATTATTTTGGGGGGGGGAGGGGGAGTTAGGGAAGGAATTTCTTCCTAACTTCCTTGGCTAGAAGCTATCTTAGGCCATGAAGCGTGAAGGTTTATATCCCTGCCAAACTTTGGGGATTATTTATTTTGACAACCCTATGTAATATATAGGCAGAGGTTCTCATAATACATATAAATATACAGTCTTTTAAAAATATTGCTAAACTATTTCAGAATACTCTTTCATCCCACTACCTCTCCCCAAAAAAATAATTAAAAGAGAATTATGTTTTTTTAAAAATAAGTAACTGAAATGAAGTTTTGCCTGACACTGCAAAAATATTTTGGTGCAAAAACAGAATTACTCTTATCCTGATTATGACTGTTGTCTATTACTGAAGTGCATTAAGATCTATGGTTGAAGACAACAGCTGAGTATTATTATCACAATAGCACCAGCCTGTATTTTCACTAGCTTGCAGGGGGTTCTATTATCGGACCTCATCCTCTCCACCACTTAAATTCTCACAGATAACCACAGCAAGCTGAACAAGCAACGTGCACATTAGAAATGCTCTGGAGGCAGAGGAGTAATTATAGTTAAGAGTCATGATCAAAAGTTTGGAAGTAGTTTTATTTCTTATGACCACAACTTTGTGTAAAGGAGGCACTACCAGAAATGAATGCCTGACAAATATAGGAGGGAGAGTCTCTTCCATACTTTGCCAACATTTGTATAAGTTATCATGACCACATAGAGTATTATGCAAATTAAACCAAGTCGTGCGGTGTGTATACAAATGTACAGTTTGGTTTACGAGGAGCATGAAGAACAAGCATCTATGTGGAGCATACATATTTGGAGCATGTATACAACCACCTATGTAGTGTGTCAGGAGATTGGGGGGAGGGGACGGGACACACATGACTGAATAGAGGCGTGTATGAGTTTGTATATCAAGGGAGGTGGTGAATCAGGGTTGAGTTTCTATAGGGTTGAGTAGGGGCTATGTATAGGGTGTGAGGAAGGATTTTTACGAAGGGGAAGTGTCTATGGTTGAGTAGGAGGTATATATAAGAGGGGCTGGAAGAGTATGTATTTTGAGGGAAGAATCTATAGGGTACATATGAAGGGGTAGGAATGTTCAGGAGACCCCAGAGGGGATAAGTATAGGAAGAGTGAGTGTGTACATAGGATCCTGAAAGGGTAGGTATAAGAGAAGTGGGTGTGCATTGGAGAGTTCAGAGGGGATGTGTTTAGAAGGGCCAAGAGGACATGGGTATAAAAAGGTGTCGGTGTGCAAAGGGGGTAGGCACAAGACAGTGGGTGTGCACAGGGTAGCCCAGAGGCAGTGGGTACAAGACTGTGGTTGTGCAGAGGGGAGCCCCATAGGGAGTAGGCACAGAGGAGCCCATAGGGGGTAGGCACAAGACAATGGGTGTGCATAGCGGAGTCCAGAGGCAGTGGGTGTGCGTAGGGGAGCCCCATAGGGAGTAGGTACCAGGAAGCCCATAGGCGATAGGTACAAGACAGTGGGTGTGCATAGGGGAGCCCCATAGGGGGTAGGTACCGGGGAGCCCCATAGGGGGTGGGTACAAGAGAGTGGGGGTGCGTAGGGGAGCCCCATACATGGTAGGCACAGGGAAGCTCATAGGCGGTGGGTACAAGACAGTGGGTGTGAGCAGGGGAGCCCCACAGGGGGTAGGTACCAGGGACCCCATAGGGGGTGGGTACAAGCCAGTGGGTGTGAGTAGGGGAGCCCCACAGGGGGTGGGTACAAGCCAGTGGGTATGCGTAGGGGAGCCCCACAGGGGGTAGGTACCGGGGAGCCCCATAGGGGGTGGGTACAAGAGAGTGGGGGTGTGTAGGGGAGCCCAGAGACGGGGGGGTACAAGACACTGGGTGTGAGTAGGGGAGCCCATAAGGGGTGGGTACAAGACAGAGGAGGTGCACAAGGGAGCCCCGCAGGAGGTAGGTACAGGGGAGCCCGGAGGCGGGGGGGTACAAGACAGTGGGTGTGAGTAGGGGAACCCATAGGGAGTGCACAAGGGAGCCCCGCAGGAGGTAGGTACAGGGGAGCCCATAAGGGGTGGGTACAAGACAGAGGGGGGGCGCAGGGGAGCCCCACACGGCTGGTTACCGGGGAGCCAGGAGTCCCCTCCCCGCCCCACTTACCCTGCGCAGGGCGGGTAGCCTGAAGCAAGAGCAGCAGGAGCAGCCGCGTCCACAGCCCCCTAAGGGGCCCATCGGCGCCTGCACAGCCCCCTAACAGCTTCCGGCAGGCCTCCACAGGTCCCCTCTATGGCCAGCGCCGGTCACCACGGAGGCCCACCCTAACGGCTTCCGAGCCTCCACAGGACCTAAGGCCCATCGCGGCCACAGGCCCCAAACTAAGGCCCAGCTCCGCGATCCACAGGCCCCGAAGCCCCACCGCCGCGTCAACAGGGCCCCCTAACGCCTTCCCGAGCCTCCACAGCGCCCCCTAAGGCCCAGCGGCCGCTTCCCACAGGGCCCCCTAACGGCTTCCGGCAGCGTCCACAGGGCCCCCTTAATGGCCCAGCGCCCGCCACCACAGCCCCCTTAGGCCCAGCGGCCGCCTCCACCAGGCCCCTAACGGCTTCCCCGCACGTCCACAGGCCCCTAATGGCCAGCTCCGCCCACCACAGGCCCCCTGGATGCTTCCGTAGCGTCCACAGCGCCCCCTAACGCCCAGCCGCCGCGGTCCACAGGCCCCCTAAGGCCCGAGCGCCGCTCCAACCCGGCCCCCTAACGGCTTTCCGGCAGCGTCCACAGGCCCACCTAATGGCCCCAAGGCGCACGCCACCACAGGCCCCTAACGCCTGCTCCGTTAGGCGTCCGACAGGCCCGCCTAACGCCAGCGCCGCGTCCACAGGCCCCACTAAGGCCAGCCCGCCGCTCCACAGGCCCCTTAAGGCCCCAGCGCCGACTCGCCTCCACAGGGCCCCTGAACGGCCAGCGCCGCGTTCCACCAAGGCCCCCTAAGCCAATCGCCGGCCTCCCACAGGCCCCCTAACGGCTCCGCAGCGTCCCCAGGCCCCCTTAAGGCCCCAGCGACAAGACAAACTCCACAGGCCTCCGAACGCCTTCCCCGCAGCGTCCACAGCCCCCTAAGGACCAGCGCCCCCTCCACGAGGCCCCCTAACCCGCTTCCGCATAGCGTCCCACAGGCCCCCTCCAATGGCCAGGCCCCGCCACCACAGCGCCCCCTAAGGCCCCAGCGAATCGCCGTCAACAGCAGGGACCCATACCAGGCCCCCAGCGCCGCGATCCACAGAGACTCCTCAACGCCCAGCCGCCACGTCCACAGGCCCCCTAAGGCCCATGTGCCGCTCACCAGGCCCCCTAAGGCCCAACGCGCGCCCGCCTCCACAGTGCCCCCTGATCCCCGCCTTCCGTAAGCGTCCACAGGGCCCGCCTAATCGCCCAGCGCCGCGGTCCACCAGGGCCCCCTAAGGCCCAGCGCGGCCGTCCACAGGCCAACCCTAACCGGCTTCCGCAGCGTCCACAGGCCCCGCCTAATGGCCAGCGCCGCCACCACCAGGCCCCCTAACGCCTTCCGTTAGCGGGTCCACGGCAGGCCCCCTAACGGCCCTGGTCCGCAGCTGTTCGCACATGGCCCCTAACGCCCAGCGGCCCGTCCACTCAGGCCTCCTTAAGGCCCCCAGCGGCCGCTGTCCACACGCCCTGCTAAACAGCTTCCGCCAGCTGTCCAACAGCCCCCTACTGGCTCAAACAGCGCCGCCCACCCACAGGCCCTGCTTAACGCCTTCGCGTAGCGTCCACAGCCCCTACCAGCCCAGCGCCGCGTCCACAGGCCCCTAACCGGCCCAGCGCCGCGTCCACAGGCCCCCTAAGGCCCAGCGCCGCCTGCAGACAGGCCCCCTAAGACAGCTTCCGACGGAGCTCCACCAGGCCCCTAAGGGCAGCGCCCCCCACCCACAGGACCTAACGCCTGGTCGCAAGCCTTCACAGGCCCCCTAAGCCCAGCGCCGCGTCCAAAAGCCGCCCTCAAAGGCCCAGCGCCGCCTCCACAGGGCCCTCCTAACGGGCTTCCGCAGTGCTCCACCAGGGCCCCCTAAGCCCAGCGCCGCCTCACAGGCCCTGCCTCAACGCGCGTTTTCCGCAGCGTCCACAGGCCCCTAAGGCCCAGTCGCCGCCTCCACAGGGCCCGGTAACGCTTCCGCAGCGGCCACAGGGCCCCCTACATGGCCAGCGCCGCCACCACAGGCCCCCTTAAGGCCCAAGCGCCGCGTCCACGAGGACCCCTAAGGCCCAGCGCCCGTCCACCAGGACTCCTAACGCCCCAGCGCGTCGTCCACAGGCCCCCTAAGGCCCAGCGCCGCGTCCACAGGCCCCCTAGGCCACGCGCCGCCTTCCACAGGCACCCTGATGCCTTCTGCCTACGCTCCACAGGCCCCTAACGCCCAGCGCCGCTCAACAGGCCCCTAAGGCCCAGCGCCGCGCTCTCCAACAGCGCCCCGAAGAGCCCGGGATCAGCGGGCCGTGCAGCCAGCGCCGCCTCCACAGGCCCCTGATATGTTCCCCAGCGCCGCCCCACAGGGCGCGCCAAGCCTACCCCTTCCCGTAGGTCCACCACAGCCCCTAAGGACCCAGGCGCCGCTGTCCACAGGCCCCCTAAGGCCCATCGCCGCCTGCACAGCCCCCCTAACCGGCTCCGCAGCGTCCACAGGCCCCCTTAGATGGCCAGCGTTCGTCACCAACCAGGCCCGCCTAACGGCTTCCCGATGGCCTCCACAGGCCCCCTAATCCATCGCCGCACGTCCAACAGCGGCCCCCCTAATCGTCAGCGCCGCCACCACAGGCCCCCTTAACGCCGTTTCCGTAGCGTCCCAACCAGGCCCCCTACAGGGCCCACGAGCGCGCCAACCACCCGGCCCCTGACGCCTCCGTAGCGTCACCACCAGGCCGCCGGAACCTAACGTCCCCAGGGCGCCGCGGTCCCAAGCGCCCGCCTAAGGCCCAGCGACCGCCTAACCATCTATGCTCCCCGCGGGCGCCCACACCCGGTTTTCCGCACCGCGTTCGCACGCCGGGCCCCGCCTGAAATGGCCAGCGGCGCGGCCACGCACAGGCCCCCCGCTGGACGCCTGTCCGATAGCGATCCCTCCAAGCCCGGCCACCTAAGCGCTCAGGTCGCTGCGTCCACAGGCCCCCTGTAAACAGGCCCACCGCCGCAGTCAACAGGCCCCCCTAACGCCTTCCGACCCGCCTCCACAGGGCCGCCTAAGGCCCAGCGCGCGTTCACAGGCCCCCTAAGGCCCCGAGCGCCGCCTCCACAGGCCCCCTAAGCCAGCGCCGGCCCTCCACAAGGCCCCCGAAGGCCAGCCGCCGCCTCCCACAGGCCTCCGAATGTTCCAGCGCCGCCCACCACAGGCCCCTCAACGCCTTCCGTAGCGTCACAGGCCCCCTAAGGGCCCAGCGCCGCGCTCCACAGGCCCCCTAAGGGCCCAATCACGCCGCCTGCACAGGCCCCCTAACATGCTTCCGCAGGCGTCACAGCGCCCCCTCATGAGGGCCAGCCCGCGACGTCACCACAGGCCCCCTAACGGCTTTCCCGAGCCTCCACAGACCTAAGTGCCCATCGCCGCCCTCCACAGGCCCCCTAGGCCCCGAGACGCCGCCGCCATCAGGCCCCCCGAAGTGCCCTACCCCGCCGCGGTCAACAGGCCCCCTAGCGCGCTTCCGAGCCTCCACAGGCCCCCTAAGGCCCCAGCCGGCCGCGTCGCACAGGCCCCCCCTACAACGGGCCTTCCCGCAGCGCTCCACAGCCCGCCCTAATGGCATCTGAGCCCGAGCGCCGCCACCACAGGCCTTGGGTAGAGACGTGGAACCAACGGCGTCCTTCCCCGAGCCCTCACAAGGAACCGCTAAGCCCACTCCGGCCGCCTCCACAGGCCCCCCTAAGCCCAGCGTCCGCGTCCACACGGCCCGAAGGCCCACCGCCGCGTCAACAGGCCCCCGCCTACGCCCCTTCTGCGAGCCTCACAGGACCCGTCCTAAGGACCCAGCGCCGGCGTCCACGGCCTAACGGCGCGCTTCGGCGCCAGCGCTCTCCCACAGCCGACCCCCTAATGGCCAGCCCGCCGCGCCACCACAGGCCCCCTGATGCCCTTCCGTAGCGGCAATTCCCGAACAGGGCCGCCTCCTAACCGCCAGCGCCGCGTGCCACAGGCGCCCCTAAGGCAGCAGCGCCGCTCAAGCCACCCCTAACGTCGCCAGCGGTCCAGACGCCCCCTAATGGCCAGCGCCCCGCCCGCCAGCCACAGGTCCAGCCTAACGCACCTTCGCGTAGCGATCACATCAGCTCTTCCCCTAACGCCCGAGCCGCCGGGCGTACTACAGGCCCCTTAAGCCAGCGCGGCGCCGCGCGGCGACAACTAGCCACAGGCCCCCTAAGGCGGGCCCAGCGCCGCCGCTCTCACAGCGCCCCTAAGGCCCCATTGCGCCGCAACCTCCACACACGGCCCCTAAGACCCAGACCGCATCGCGTCTCCACAGAGCCCGCCCTCCCCCGCTCCTCAACTGGCCTTCCCGCCGCCAGCCGATCCACAGCACCCGCTAAGGCCCAGGCACGGCCGCCGCTCCACAGGCCGCCGCCCTAACGCCTCCGCAGCCGGTCCACAGAAGCCCCCTGAAGCGCCCGCGCGCCCTGCCGCCTCCACAGGCCCCTACGCTCCCAGCGTCCACAGGCCCGCATTCCTAATGCGCCAGGCGCCGCCACCACAGGCCCCCAAGGCACCCAGTCGGCCGCGCTCCACAGGACGCCTAAGGCTCAGGGCGCCGCGTCCACAGGACCCTCCTCGGCTAACGCCCAGCGCCACGCCGGTCCACAGGCCCGGCGCTAAGGCCCAACTTGCCACCTCCCCACAGGCCGCCCCTCCAGAGTGCGCCCAGCAGCGTGCCGCCGTCCACCCCATCCAAGGCCCGCCGCCAGTGGCATACGCGCGCCCCGGGTTACAGGAGATCTGGCTAGGGCCGACCCGCATACCTCCTGATGCCCCTCGGTCACAAGCTCGACCGTAAGCTAGTCCTGTGCCGACACGGCGACTACGGGCTCCCAACCACCCTCCCTAGCCTACACGCGCTCTGCCTCACCAGCTGGCGCCACGCCGCACGCCGCTAGCTCCCACAGGCCCCGCCCCTGCCAACCTGGCCTCCACGCCTCCACCCAGCCCGCGCCGCCCAATACCTCCAGCGTCAGCCACTCCGGGCTACTCCGCCACCACATAACGGCGGCCCTCTCACTCGCGCCCCCGCGCGCGCTATCAGATACGTTCGTTCACTCCTGCCGCCCACTACGACGCTACCTATCGAGGTCTCCCCCCGCCGTTCCCACCATGGCCCCACCTGGTCCCCTCGCCCATCGAGACCTCAACGTCAGGCCCGCCGTGTTCTAAACCCAGCGCAGCCCACCGCATAGAGATCATCTCCTTCCGCGCTTAGTCCCCAGTGCCACTCCTCCCCGGTGCCCTGCTCTAGCCTGTCTAGCCCGGGAGCGTCCAGGCCCCCTAAGGCCAGCGTTCGCCCTGCGGCCCGTCCACCATACTGCTCCATTGGGAATCAATGGCAAACTCCTAACGACTTCATCCTTTGATAAGATGGTACACTAGATTCCTCTGTTAACCGATGCCTTATTTCCTTGCTTAGAGGCCCCCCCCCTAAAAGTCCCGCCCCGCCGCGTCCAGCGACGCTCAGACCTCCGCAACGTCCGTCGACTCCAGCCCTGGCAGAGTGCTCAGAAGTCCAGGAGATGCCAAGCCCCTGCGGATCAGGCCCCAAATATTTTCAATTTTCGTGGTGAGTCGATACTTGTACAAAGGTAGAAAGATGTTTTCTTTGTGTCCAGGCATTAATTGTGCACTTAGATACACCTAATTGGTCAAGCAAGTGAGAGCTAAGAACTCTCGCATTTATGTTATGAATCTTATATATAATAATAATAATAATTAATAATTCTACCATTTCGTATTGCACAGGTGCGCGCCTCTATGTACATTGCCGAGCTACTGTTTGAGGCTTTTCAAGTCATTGCTTGGTTTTTCCGTTTCTTGCCTTAGCGCAGCGCCCGGAGTCAGCATGTTTAAGGCGAAGTAGATTCTTTCCGACAAGACCATTTGCACCAGATGTTTGTATTTGGTTCTATGATAGACCGGGTGACCAGGGGCCTCCTGGGAGGAGGGACATCTTTAGCCCAAAACCAAAAGTACAGGGAGCTGTCCGTCCGTGTTGTGGGCTGTAAGCGTTTGGCTACTGTAGAGTATCATGCAGTTTACCCTCTGACCATGTGAAGTGCTGGATGTGGTGTAGGCACGTCTGTTTGGGTTAAAAGGGCGACCACGAGTGATTCATTTTACTGGAGTTTTCACTAAAGAGACTCGAGTGGTGCATGGCTAGGGCTAAATGGGACAGACCCAACCCAAATCTATGTGGAGCCCCCACACGTTGTGCGCATGGGTCAAGTTTGGCCAAGCAACGCCCCATGTGGCGTGGTCACCAGGCTGGAATAGCGGATCAGCCGGTGTCACTGGCGGACGCTGCCTGCACGCACTGATGATTCCCTGTAGATGGATACTAGATCTTCAGGTCCAATACAGCCAGGTGAAAATAGCTCGCCAGTTACTACCGGAAGATCTCTGGAACTGATTGAGGTTCAGGGAGGGGGAGATCCAGAGGACGGAACGGGGAGGACCTGAGACCTGGGGGAACGTCTTGCAGAGAGAATTCACGGCGGACCAGCGTAATTGTTGACTGGTACTGCGGGGAAAGCAGAGTCCTGGGAGAGACAGTGATTTCTTGAAGTTCTGGGCGCGGCAGGAGCAGGTAATCCAGGCTGGAGAAGGCGGAGATCCGAGGTCGCCAGGAAGAGTTGTGGGAGGTATTACCTATGTATGAACCTGCTGCCATCAGTGGATGCCCCCTGTGACAGCTCCTCCCAATTCTGCCAGCCAGTGAGAACAATGGACTAGAGGGCCGGTGTAGGCCCAGCCCCGTGGACAGGAGGCTGCTACTGTGGCCCGTGAGCATGGGCGTGGTGCTCAGTCTCCCAAGGAACATTTTCACCAGCCACTTATGTAAGAGAAGACACTCCCCCGCTGCCCAACAGTTGAGGGCCTGCTACTTATAAGTAGAGGTCCAGCTTGCAAGGATCCTGAGCCACACTATAGGTGTCGGGGAGCCTGCGTTAACGTGTTGGGTGTCATATGTGCCCTGTGCATGTGTTTCTACATATATATTTTGTTGGAGGTTGCAAAATGTGAATTAAAGCCCTCTGTCTGGTTAAAATCTATATTTTACTAGAATCTTATATATACATCCACGTCATACACCAACCAAGAGTTAGATAGCAACCGTGTAAGCACTCTTGTTGGAAGGCTCAGTGTAAACACAACTCATTTCTTCCAGTTCTGACATATACACACAAGAGCCCCAAACAGGAGCGAGGAAAGCAGGCGGCTCCCTAAGCACGAGGCAGAACTTCACCCTGCCTGGCCTTTAGCGGGTTTTTCAGATGAACTCCCACACTTTTGGTACCCAGTGCCCCAACACCTGCAACAGTATAGCCTTACTTAGTTCCCAACAGGCCTCTAGATACAACAGTGTAAATGCAAATCTCACTTTGGCAGAGGAAGGCTGCCTCTGTTTCCTCTTTGTGGAAGGTTAATTACTGGTCAGGAGTTTCTGTAAGAGGAAGAGGGGAAGAGAAACAGGAAGGCTTCCTCTGCACAACCTGTTGTACTTTTGCTGACAGGTTGCGGGCCAAAACTGTCTCTCTGACCTCATTGTCAGGTAGGGCAAAAAAAGTATCACAAAGGCTAGAGCAGCTTTTACTCTCAGGTCTTGTGATAACATGAGGAGGAGAGATGGGCAACCAGCGTTCTCTGAAGGCACAGGCTTTGGAGCATTTTAACATCTGGTATTTGCTGTCTTCTTTTAGTTAACCCATCGCCACCATGTATTTTCATTTTGTGTGTCTGGGTGCGGGTTGCATCGATATAGTTATGTGTATAGATCTGTATTTTGCTAAATGACCTTAAATAAGTTAGTGCCAAATATTTATCCCGCCTAAAGCCAGTCAAACTATGGTGACCTAAGGAAAACAGCCTTGTTGATTAATTGGTAAAGTGCCCAGCCCTGTACCTTTGCTCAAAGGTCCACCAAGTCGGCGACGCTCGTCTCACTCGCCTTGTCCCCAGCGAATCCAATCTGCGAAGTGTCGGCAGCTCGCCCTTATTCCGCCAGCACTAACCACAAGTTCACACCCACGCCCCCAACGCCCGCGCCCCTGTGAAATGGCTTGCTGTGCACCACCTCTCACACGCCCAATGCCCTTAAAGGCTGCTGTGCCACCCTTCTCACAGCCCTCACATCCCCCACTACCCTAAGGCTGCTGCTGCCACACCTCTCACACCCCACTGGCCCTAAGGCTGCTGTGCCACCTCTCACCAATCCCCACCGCGCCTAAGGCTGCTGGCCACCCCGCAGCCTCAACATCCCCCACTCCCTAAGGCTGCTGGGCTGCCACCTCTCACCATACCCCCGCCCTAAGGCTGCTGTGCCACCCTCCAGCCCTCACATCGCCACCACCCTAAGGCTGCTGTGCTGCCACCTCTCACACCCCACTGCCCTAAGGCTGCTGTGCCACCTCTCACCATCCCCACCGCCCTAAGGCTGCTGTGCCACCCCGCAGCCCTCACATCCCCACCACCCTAAGGCTGCTGTGCCACCCCACAGCCCTCACATCCCAACCCCTAGGACTCCTCTCCAGCCCCCCCATGAGCCTCTCTCCTCCCCACCCTGGCCCTTCCCACTTCATGGCCTGTGTCCCACTGTCACACAAGTGGCCTAGCTGATAAGAGCTATATTTGGCCTGATGGGTGCAGTTTCAAAGAGATTATTTGTTACTGGCAGAGGCAGGGTGGTTGAGAATAATGCTTGTTTTATGTACGGTTGTAGACAGCAGGTCATCACGCCAGGTAGACGGTCTAGCTTTAGCATCTCACAACGCTTTTGCAAATGAGACTGAAAACCGCATACATATTCAGTGACATTCTGTGTTTAGTGAATTTTGCGGATACAGCTAACTTATTTGTGGAACTGGCAGAGACAGAAGTCACTGCCTCTACCTGCTCCAGCTCCTTTAACCCCTCTTCTTCAGCATGAAACCATAGGTCTTAAGGACACTGTCTAGAAATTTCCCACTAGTGCTAATATAAAATTGTGGGAATTTTTTAGTATCCTTTCATATTGGGATTTAGCATTGGCCCTGCTTAGGCTACGAGGCAGCTGTTTTATAGACATTTGCCCTTGAATACTGACTAAAACATACCTAAAACTTGTTTTGCATCTCTACAAGAGGCTTTCCAGTGCTACCTACTATCAGCAATGCTGAAGAAAGGGCAGCCTGAGTTAGGAAGTTATATAAATGTTGCAGGAATTCTGATTTTTGTCTAGTAACTTTCTTAAAGGAATTGCTCAAGTTCTAAATACTTTTAATATTAATCACCTGAAAACAAAGCCAATGTCATCAAATCTACCATCACTTTTCAGTTCAAATGATATAACCTAGGCCATAGGCTCTGCTCAGCTCTCACAACCCAGACATTTTTCTAATAGTGAAGACTGCATTTCAATTGAACCCAGATTGTCCAAAAAAAATCCAGTTTTCCAGAACAAACAGGCTGTTTATTGGTTTGATTTTACTGCTGAATGTCCGTAAATATAGCAGTAATACAAAATAGTGTAACACGTTGACAATTATTGAAGCTGTTGCTATTCTGTTGCATAGGATCACATTCTACTGCCCTTACTCACCTTGAATAATACCTTACCTCACCAGGACTATTTGCAGAATAAGGTGCTATTCAAATTGTGGGTCTGACAATCAGGCTCTTCATTATGTTTTTAACATAAGCTTCATGAGAGGGGACAATGTTTTCTGCATTTTGTACAGTGCTGAGCAATATATGAGCATAATAAATACTGAAAACCAATAAAATACTATATAGTCTTTTAATAATGTTTTCAACAGAACTGTTCTGCCTAATTAGATTAAAGTGATACTTGCACGTTGTCCCCCCCACTCTTTGTTTTTATGCAGGATGCAAGCCTATCTATTGTACCAATAAGTCTCCACCTTTTCCTTCTTAAAAAAAATGATAGATATATTATGAAAGTGAAATTAGAAACAGTCTAGCACATGGGAAAATATTGTTCACCAGAATATCAGCAAAACTATGAGCCTATTTGCTGTCATCACACATTTTCCTCTTTACTTTCTGCAAATTGTTTCATTGAATTTCTTTAGAGACTATTTAGTAAACAACCAAGCCAGGAATAAGGATCAGTGGGGATTGAGTAAGTGGTCCTTAGGACATAATTTGTTTGAGGATAATCAAATTAGGTGGGGGGAACCTACTTTAGATTAGATCCGTGATCCAACCATGGGCAAACTAAAACCAGAAACTTCACAACTGGGGCCCAGTTTGGCATCAGAGTGCACAGGTGATTCCTACAGACTAGGTTTACTTGGTTCTGGCTCAGTGCAGATGACTGGACTAAATTGTTTCTCAAGGTCCCTTCCAGTCTTAGGCCTGGTCTACACTATGCGTTTAAACCGATTTTAGCAGCGTTAAACCGATTTAACGCTGTACCCGTCCACACTACAAGGCCCTTTATATCGATATAAGGGCTCTTTAAATCGGTTTCTGTACTCCTCCTCAACGAGAGGAGTAGCGCTGAAATCGGTATTACCATATCGGATTAGGGTTAGTGTGGCCGCAAATTGATGGTATTGGCCTCC
>NC_133774.1:123511068-123593181 GCF_003597395.2 Chelonoidis abingdonii
AGCCTGGAGCGGCGTCTGGCCTTAGGGGGCCTGTGGACGTCGGTCGGCTGAGTCGTTAGGGGGCCTGTGGACGCTACGGAAGGCGTTAGGGATCTTGGATGGGCACTGTGGTGGACGGGCGTCTGGCTCATTTTTAGGTGGGGTCCCGGATTTGTGGACCCCGCTGCGAAGGCCCGTTCACAGGCGGCTCCTTTGAGTTGGCGGCGCTGGGCCTTAGGGGGCCCCTTGGATCTGTGCGGCGCTGGGCGTTAGGTCCCTAGGGTCCTGTGGACGCTACGGATAGGTCAGGGGGCCTGTGGGGCGGAGCGCTGGCTCTTAGGGGCCTGTGGGACGGCTGCGGGTGTAGACAAGGCCGTTAGGTGGGCCTGTGTTGGCAGGCGGCGCTGGGTCTGCGGAATTAGGTTGGGCTGCTGGCGCGAGCGCTGGCCAATGTAGGGGGCGCCTGTGGACGCTCGGAAGCCGTTAGGGGCCTGTGAGACTGCGGCGTCGCTGGCCCATGACTAGGGGCCGTGGGGCTCGAAGGGCTTCGTTAGGGTAGCCGCCTGTTGACGCGGTACGGTGGGTCACTCTTTCGTGTCGGGCTGTTGGACCAGCAGTGCGCCGATCGTGGGAGCCTTCTATGGGGCGCCGTTTCTAGGGAGGGCGGTCGATGGGCCGTAGGGGTCCTGTACTCGGAGCCTGTTAGGGGGCCTTTGTTAACTTTGGCTGTCTTGGTTTCTATTAATTAAGCGGAGTCCACTGGTGACGCCGACGGAAGCCTGCTTGGGGCCTGGCAGCGCCGGTGGCGATGGGCCATTTTAGTGGTTGCCACTGGGTTTGGACGCGCCTTGCGGGCTGGAGTGCTCCGGGCCTTTAGGGGGCCCTGTGGACGCTACGAAGACGCGTTAGGGGCCTGGTGGGTGTCTGGCGCATGGAACATTAGCTGTGGACGTCGCTGGGCCTTCGGGGGCCCTAGGTGGAGGCTGCGCTTGGCCTTAGGGGGCCTTGGAGACGGGGCGCTCCGGCGCACTTTCACGAGGGGCCCTTTGGACCGGCGCTGGGCGTTTTAAGGTGCCTGTGGACGGTGCTACCGCGGAAGGCGTTCAGGCGGGGTCTCTGTGGTGGCGGCGCATGGCCATTAGGGGGCTGCTCCGTGGAGTTCGGCTGCGGAAATCGAGAGATACGGGGGGCACTCCGTGGAGGCGGCGCAGCTGGAGCCTTAGGGGTGCCTTTGTGTTGAGGCGCGTCGCCTGGGCCTTAGGGCCTCGCTGTGGATACCGCGGCTGCACTTTGGGCCTTAGCGGGTGCCTGCTTGTTGATCCTCGCTACGCCAGAATGGCGTTTTGGTAAAGGTAGGGCCTGTGGTGGCGGCGCTGGACATTAGGGTCCAGAGGGCGTACCTGTGGAGTGCTTTTGCGCGAATGTCGTTAGGATGGGCGTGTGGAGGCGGCGCCTGTGGCCTTCAAGGGGGCCTGTGGTGACGGCGCTTGGGCGTTATTAGTGTGGGCCGCGAAGCTTTCGGCCCTGGGGAGCGTTCCGGGGGCCTGATGGACGGCTACGGAGGGTTCAGGCCTATGGACCGGTCGCAGTTGCCATTAGGGGAGCGCTTCTGTGGACGCTCCGGAAGCGTAGCGAGGGCCTGTGGTGGCGGCCGCTCGGCCATTTGTAGGAGGGCCTCTTGAACGCTGGGAGCGTTAGGGGCCTGTGGAGGCGGCGCTGGGCCTTGGGGCCCTGTGAACGCTGGCGCTGGGCCTGAGGGCGGCTCTTTGTGGGCGAGGCCTTTCGGCAAAGGCGTTAGGGACGGGCTGTTTGACCGCCGGCGCTGGGGCTTAGGGGGCCTGTGGTTTACGCGGCGCTGGCTAGGCGGGTTCCTGTGAAATAAGCTGTGACGGAAAGGCGTTAGGGGGCCTGTGGGGGCGGCGCTGGACATGCACCTGAAGGGGGCGCTGTGGTTACGTGCGGAAGCCGTTAGGGGGCCTGTGGAGCACAGCGCGTCTGCCGGGGTTTCCTTCGGGGTGTTCTCCTTTGGGAAACGCTGCCGCCCGCGTCTGGGCGTTAAGGTGCCTGTGGTAACGCTACGGAAGGCCGTCAGGGGGCATGTGCGTGGCGGCCGGCTGGCATTAGGGTAGCGGCTTCTCTGTGGAGCTCTCCGCCCTGGCCGATGAATCAGTTAGGTCCTCGCGGCTGTGTGCGAGTGGAGGGCGGCGCACTTGGTCCTTAGGGGGCACTGATGGAACGGCGCGCGCTGGGGCCTTAGGGGTGTCCTGTGGAACGCGAGCGGCTGGGCTGGGCCTTAGGGGGCCTGGTTGGAGCCGCCATATTCGATGATGGGGAAGGCTTAGGTTGGGGCGCGCGTGGTGGCAGGCCGCTGGACATTCAGAGTGGGGCTCGTGGAGCTCTGCGAGAACCGCTGTCTAGGGGTGTCGAGATTCGGGGCGAGTATGGAGGCGTGCGCTGGCGCTTAGTGGGGGCTTGTGGACTGCCCGGCGCATGGCGCGATAGGGGCCGCATAAAAGCAAGCAAGGAATGCGCGACATGCTGGACGCGTCACCACGCCCGCGATTAGGTCAATCCTCTCTTGTTGGGTTTCTCTAAAAAATACCTCAGGTTCCTGCCAGGATATGGGGCAAGTGTAGCTAGAGAACCAATGTATCAGAGAGCAGCAGCTGCTCCGAGTGTCAGATCCTGGCCAGAAATGATGAGCTACATTGCCATTCACGGGGGGGTGTCCCTGCAACAATCCCACCCATTGCTTCCCTCCCTCCCCCAAAACCTTCACTGGGGCTACCATGGCAGTGTCCCCATTTGGTGTCATGAAGTTATAAAGAATGCAAAAATAAGAACAGTGATTGTTAGTGGAGAGTAGAGAGAGATGAGGGGCCTGGAGGGCAGCACTCGCACTGTGATTATGACAAGTCCCGCAGGACATTAAGCACGCCAGTGTGGGGGATGAAGGAAGCCAGCATCCCACTGCTATGATAGTCAGACAGTACAGAGTTCTTTTACCACATAGAAAAGAGGAGGGGGCATGGATTGAAGGCTCCGTAGCCCAGTTGACGGTATGATGAAATGGTTACCCAGCCGTTCTGTCCATCTACTGGGAGTGACCATGAATCATCCCTATTTTAACCGCGCGAGGCCGTCCGTCGCGCGATCGCGCGGCTAGCCTCCAGCTCAGGCAGCCAGGGATATTCAGGCGCAGTTATCAGGCAATGGAGCACCATCTGGCCACTGTTCACAGGTTGCAGTGAACAAGAAACGGGTTACTTAGTCCTTGACTGCACGCATCTGCCACCAGGGAGGGCGAGGCGGAATACTGCCGCTTCACTGCTAGCATCGCATCGGTCGTCCTGCTGCAGAATTCAGTGCAGACTATGGGGGTAACACTCGAAAGAAGTCAGAACGATTTCTTTCCATTATTCTTTCAAGTGGAGTGGGGGACGCTAAATTGAGGGAGCTATCTGAACCATGGCGCCGGCATGCTGTTTGACCCTAAGCAGGGCACTGGGAAGCTTCAGCAAAGAATGGCAGATACTTCCGGACGACTGGCTGTGTGAATGTGGATAGGCGTGGAGTCCTCAGGACCTTCTCCCTCCAAATGGCAGCATGTGTGCCATTTGAGTTCTGGCCTTCCGCGTTGTAGCGAGGCGCTCTCGTACGCATGCACTGTATAGCCTGGAGATTGTTCTGGGTCAAACGCTTGGCATTTTGCTCTTCTAGCTAATCGGTGGGGCTTTGATAGAAACAGATTGTTTCCCCATAAGGGGAATAGCTGTGCGTACACAAGCGATCAGATCCATTACTCCCATAGGTCCATTGCTGGAGGCTCGCTTTTAGGATGTTGGGAGACATATGCGCAGCGCGCAGCCTTGTGCTCAATCAGGAGCCTCACGCTGAGGCAAACAGGAAATGAAAATCTAAATTTTGTGGGGCTTTTCTGTAAACCCTGGCCAGTGCATGCCGGTTCAGGTGCTGTCCAGAGCGGGTCACATGGTGCAACTGTTGGATACCGCCCGGAGGAAGACTGCGGGAACTATGGGATAGATATGGAATAGCTACCCACAGTGCAATGCTCCGGAAATCGACGCCAGCCTCGGACCATGGACGCACACCGCCGAATTAATGTGCTTAGTGTGGCCGCATGCACTCAACTTTATACAATCTGTTTTATAAAACCGGTTTATGTAAAATCTGAATAATCCCGTAGTGTACACGTACCCTTACATTTCTGTGTTCTATGTCTCAGGACTCTTACCTTGCTCCCACTCCTAGCTGGGAGAACCTCAAAATTCAGGTTGATTCAAGTCCTATACAGTTTAAAATCCATCTCTACAGCTACCGAATAACAGTTCAGAAAAAAATCTGCATGGATTTTCTGATCTGAACAGGATAAGGATTTTATCTTTTCACTATCATATTTAAAAGGATCCAATTTGTAAATACATTTCCCTTTGTTCCTAATAGCATTAAATCTCACTACTCAGAAGGCATCTGCACTGCTTGCCTTGTATTTCTCTTCCCTGTGATCAGAAAACAGTTAAGATGGTCAGAGTAATTAAATTCATTCTGAGACACTCCTGGAACTTCTCCGTTCAGCTTCCTTGCAGCTTTCTAAATGGAGATAATTGAAACTCAAAAAAGCAGGCAGGAGTAAACACATCCTAAGCAGTTTATGTTCACTCTTCATTTCCTTCCCAGAGGGAAATGATCATATAATATATAAATCACATTTTCTGTAAGAATGCCTTGCATAGATTATACTATCTATTTTGACATTTGAGTATCTAAAATATTAAATGGATTCTGATGACTATTGCAGCAAATTTTTTGTAACACATGACAAATATTTACATAAGTATAAGTCACCTCTGAGAATGGATCATTCATCTATTCATGATGGTATCAAATCACTGCTTTCCGACTGGCTGAGAAAAGAACAGTAACCCAATGGCCGGCACTCTGCACATCTGACATGGAGACCAAATGGTGCCCTTCTGGTCTATTCAAAATCAGCTTAATTAAGAACTGGCTTCTGGCTCCCCCTTTAGTTACCAGAGTAAGCAGTAATGTGTGTTGAACCAGAAGTAACAACTGAAAAACGGCTGGCCTCCTTCAGCTTCTAATCAAAATGCTTCAATGATTATTGTGAAGTGGAAAGTGGTTTTGTTGTCATAACTTTCACTATGGAGGAAATATCACCACTTACATTTGCTTTTGCAGTGTTTCTGTTCCGTGCTCTGAGATGTAATTTTCTGTAGTTATCTGTATCCCCCCTGCCTGTCAGCTACTGACAAATGAATTCATGATGGAAAAAAATGAAACACCTCTGCAGAGAGAGTAGGAGTGAATTAGAAAATTATAAATCTGATTAAACCCCTTCGCTTCTCAATTCTTCTGCAACATATTCCTAAAGATAAAGAGGACATTAGAATACGCCTGGAACATACATCCCACTCCAAAAGCATTCTGGGTGATCATGCTTGGTAATGGTTGCTGTTAATCAGGGGAAATGGTTCCACAAAGCAAGAAAACTGCTATCTACTGGTTGTAACACAAGATGAGGTGACTGAATGCCTGCTTTGCCAATGATCCACTGTGATAGATAAAATAATCTGTGCCTCGGTTTACCCAGTTATGAAATGAGGATCATTTAGGTCTCATATGGGTGTTTTCATGCCTAATGTTTGCAGAATAATGCAGCACGATTTAAAAAATATTTTAAATAAGGTCACAGTGTAAACTGTGACTTAGGGAAGTCCCTTTTTAAACCATATAAGTGAAGGGCCTAAGTCTTAACATCAATTGTTTCTGTGCAGGCAACACGCAGAAATTGTCAGGTCTTAGAATAGTTTAAGAGAACAGCTTCAACACTGTCACTTTCAACTGTTTCTTGTTATTCCCAATTTATGTAAATATCCTTAATGCTACACTGCGGTCTCATCACACTCTGCTGTTGGTGCCATTGGAATTCTATAACTAGGACAAAAATGAGCATTGCTGGACGTTTGCAAACTCTGATCATGACTGTGATACCATATTCACACTTCCTTGAACACCGTCCTTCATGCCAGTCCATAAGGCCACTAACCTCTTCTCCCCAAGCCTTGCTATACCATGGTGCCCACAAAAAACTGCCAACTAATAGCAGCCAGGACAAGAATCAGCTGGTGATAACTGGATACATACAGGGTTGGAGGGAACGTCCATTGCATCTCTTATCCCTCTCCTACATTTGTATTCTGTTTTCTTTAGGAGTTCTTTGGGATGGGGCCTTAGGCCTTGGCTACACTGGCACTTTACAGCGCTGCAACTTTCTCGCTCAGGCATGTGAAAAAAACATCCTCCTGAGCGCTGCAAGATACAGCGCTGTAAAGCGCCAGTGTAAACAGTGCCGCAGTGCTGGGAGCGCAGCTCCCAGCACTGTAAGCTAATCCCCACAGGGAGGTGGAGTATGTGCAGGACTGGGACAGCTCTCTCCCAGCGCTGGTGCTGCAACTACACTCACACTTCAAAGCGCTCCCATGGCAGCGCTTTGAAGTTTTGAGTGTAGCCATACCCTTAAACTATGAGTGGAGAACCCTGCCACATCTAGGCATCCCTTTGCAGGTGATAAAATCATTAAAAAGAGAGGAAGACGTGATTCCTGTGTCACTGGAGCTTTGCAACTGTGTTGCCTGTGCAGAGCCAAAGCTGCCCGAGCAATTAAAAGCAAAATCATCAATATTAAGACTGAACAGCTTTTATCTGTATCTTGGGCTGTTCAGCTACAAGGAGCCTTTATCCCATCCTGTTCCCTTCCCTGCGGGACAGTAAGGTTGTCATCACTGGGGCAACTCATTTTTTAAATGTAAAGCAAATCAAACTGTGGTAGAATCCCAGCCTCTAGTTCCTATTGGGTTCTGAAACACAACATCAAGAAAAGTAACAGTAGTCATGAGAGGAAGAGGGAACCAACAGAGGACTTGAGACTCCTCGGCTGATTTCCCTGCTCTGCCACAAACTTCCTATGTGATCTTCAGCAAGTCATTAGCTTCTCTGCCCTCAGTTCCCCACCTCACAGGGATGTTGTGAAGATAAATACACTAAAAGACTGAACTGCTTTGGGGTCTACTGAAGAAAAAACACTATACAGACAACGCGTATTATTGTTATTAGGGGGAGGAAACACCTACTGACTTTCCAGGAAAGGGGGAGAGAGAAGGAAGCCAGATAAGGGAGGGATGGAAAGTGTTGTACATTAACTCTGTAATACTCATATCCTGAAATGATAAAACTGAAGTTTGGCTGCAGAGTTTATGCGCTGCATAAACAGCTCAGCCTTCACCCTCAGTTTATTCAGCCCAGGATAGAGTTATTGCCTCTCACAGAGAAGCACCCTTTACTTGTTATTCTGTTAGACGGATTCTACACACAGTGTTAGCCAGAAGGCTGAGCAAAGGGCTCAGCTTCCCAAGATTATGCATTCATTTCTTGTAGAGCGACAGCTGCCTTCGTTTGGCTGGATGATTACAAATAAAGCACTTTGGTCTTTTCAAATTCAATTACATATAACTATATTATTTACACATTTACTGATAATCAGGAGAAGATTGTGGGTGATGACATTCATACCCAGTAATAAGTTACAAGACACAAGACTGATGTTTCCAGCCAAAGAAAAGGTCACCTGGTCTTCTTTTGATATTATTTGCAATGCTGACAACACTGTTTATCTTCAAATAGTTTACACCATTCCCACAAGACTCTTCACTTCTATCAACAGTGGGTCTATCTATAATGGCAGGGGGAGAAAAAGCAGAGTGGCAATGAGAGAGTGTTCCACATTCAGACTTAAAAGGATTTCTAGTATTGAACAATTGCTTTCTCGCTGAGCGGATACATGGAATCATAGAAGATTAGGGTTGGAAGAGACCTTGGGAGGTCATCTAGGCCAGCCCCCTGCTCAAAGCAGGATCAACCCCAACTAAATCTTCCCAGCCAGGGCTTTGTCAAACTGGGCCTTAAAAACTTCTAAGGAAGGAGATTCCACCACCTCCCTAGGTAACCCATTCCAGTGCTTCACCACCTTCCTAGGGAAATAGTGTTTCCTAATATCCAGCCAAGACCTCCCCCACTGCAAACTGAGATCATTGCTCCTTGTTCTGTCATTTGCCACCACTGAGAACAGCCGAGCTCCATCCTCTCTGGAACCCCTCCTCAGATAGTGGAAGGCTGCTATCAAATCCTCCCTCACTTCTCTTCTGCAGACTAAATAACCCCAGTTCCCTCAGCCTCTCCTCGTAAGCCATGTGCCCCAACCCCCTAATCATTTTCATTGCCGTCTGCTCGACTTTCTCCAGTTTGTCCACATCCCTTCTGTAGTAGTGGGGGGGAGGGGGTAAAACTGGATGCAATACTCCATATGTGTCCTCACCAGTGCCAAATAAAGGGGAATAATCACTTCCCTCCATCTGCTGGCAATGCTCCTACTAATGCAGCACAATATGTGTTAGCCTTCTTGGCAACAAGAACACACGGCTGATCATATCCAGCTTCTCGTCCACTGTAATCCCCAGGTCCTTTTCTGCAGAACTGCTGTTTAGCCAGTCGGTCCCCAGCCTGTAGCAGTGCATGGGATTCTTCCTTCCTAAGTCCATATAAGCTCGAAAGCGCCTCTCTTACCAATAGAAGTTAGCCCAATAAAACATCTCACCCACCTTGTCTCTCTTTTATTAGGCATGTTCTATACATAGGTTCAGTTATAGACACATCCACAAAAGTGGGACTCTCCTTCAAATTGTGGAATTTCACTTGTCAGGGTAAATTTCAATTTGGTTCTGAAAAAGCTGAAGAAGAACCAGCAAAAACCCTAGAAAACTGCCACTCTATGGCACCTTCCAACAAGATGAACATGCTAGAAAATGCGCTAAGGACAGTCTCATACCACTGCTCGTTCCTAATGGGCCCTGCCTTTGGTGAAAGGTGCTACCACACTCTGAGGAGGGATGATGTGGTTGGATGCAAGAAGAACCAACAATGTGAAAATGATTTTGCTGTGACTGACAGTCCATAGTGAAACAACTCATACAGAGAAACACTCTGGGGGTGGGGAGGGGAGTTTAGAGTTGGCTAACTTCTAGATGCGTGGAAGGATTTCCAGGCAATATTAACTTCATCATATGACCAAGGAGAATTATAGGGGTCCTGGGACGCATAAGATGGAGCTGAGGCACTGATTCGTACCCTTCTTGTGCAACTACTTGTTGAATGCCATTCTTTAAAAAGATACATTTTCAGAGATGGAAAAAAATAGGACAGATTAGCTTTGCTTTTTCTGAAGATATTTAAATTACGCATTGACTTGAACCAAAACTATAGACCAGAATCCCTTCCAGGCTTGGAAGCTCAGGCCTACTTTTACTTACATGGACCTAATTCTCATTTGTACTAACACTGCTTTACAGTATCACCCTCACATCACTATACAAACATGAATGAATCCTCAAAACTCCTGAAAAGGTATGAGAGAGGGAAACAGAGATTAAGCACCTTGTGCAAGAAAATTGACTTTAGGCCAGAAAAAATGCCAGGCTAATTAAGAAAAGTAGAGATCCATCTTGGTGAGGTAGGGCCAACCAGGTAGCTGAACCTGTGAAGGTCAATGGATCAAATAATAGACAAGTGAAGCCAGGGCCTGCTCCAGCTTTTTTGCCACCCCAAGCTGCAAAAAGAGAACACCGCCCCTGCGATCGGCGGCTGCTCTACAGCGCCGCTTCATTCTTTGGCAGCAATTCGGTGGCCGGTACTTCCCTCTGAGAGGGACCCACCACCGAAGACCCGGATGTGCCACCCCCTTCCATGGGCCGCCCCAAGCACCAGCTTGCTGTGCTGCTGCCTGGAGCCAGCCCTGAGCGAAGCCTAGATGCTTTAACCGGTCATTAAGCAAAGATGTAACTAGACTGAGCAATGCAAGCAGCAGTAGTACTAGACAGCTGCAGCAGCAAACAATAGTCATCTACTATCCAAGCCTTTACATCCTTGAGCTACCTCGTTAAGACCTGTATCTCAGCAGTGCACAGTCAGTCTGCTTGGCAGCAATGCAGAGATCTACTGTTTGATAACCTTGTGATCTTCTTGAAACAAGGAGAGTTGTCCTCACTTTCATTATGCCAACTCATGCTTTCATGGTTTCCTTCTGGTTCTGTCACCTTTCAAATAAGATTAGCTTTGTATAGGCCTGAGCCATTGCTGGTGTAAATCGGTGAAAGTCCATTGAGACAATGGATTTGCTCCCACTGTCGCCAATGGTAAATCTGGGACACCCTTTCACTCCTCGCTAAATCCTGCTATATGTCATATTGTCACAATGGCAGTTTCTTTTTGATTACATATTTTAAGTGATACTTCAGTCACAATCAAGACTCTTTAAAAGTGATTAGCTTTTTGTAGTCTGATGTGGATGTATATTATATCACACTCCAGATTTCTTTTAAAAGGAGAAACTAGAAGAATCTCTATAGCAAAATTAGGCTGAAGCGAAACATGCAGTGTGCTAGACATGGAGTCATTTAAACAGGGAACTCGGTATATTTAGGTTTAGCAATACAGTTATTCAGACTTGTGGGGCCAAGATCCTGCAAGATGCTCCCATCTAACTCAATGGGAGTCAAAATTACTCAACACCTTTCAGAACCAGGCCCATTACTTCTAGAGTATTCAACAAATCTCATACAAACTCATTAGCTATTTTTCAGTTTGTCTATAAAAGAAGTTAAGTGGTTGAAATATCCCAGGGCAAAACAGGATGTTCATTGCTAAATACCCGATGCGGTGACAAACTTTTCAGAAATAATTTACTGTGTAGTCATTGTTGCATCATACTGAAAACATAAGTGGAAGGCCTTTCACGTTGCTTTGTTCTCTTTCTAATTCTACCACTATCAGAGCTATATTTAATAACGGTACAAGCCGCATTAACGATTAATAAAGGTGAGATGGTGTAACCCTGGTCAATACTTAAAAAGTAGAATAAATGCATACAGAAACTTCTGTTTGTATACGTGTTCTCCCTAATGCTTTTACCCCAAGAATAAATGCTTTGCTTTGTGAAGGCTGGTTGATGTACACTGTTGTACCCCGGGAGGAAGATTAACCACAGGTGTTGGACTCTGGTCAGACCTGCTGGGGAAATCACAGGTCCACAGGGAATGCAAGTCTATACTCTGGTCTGGAGGGAGACACACAGGTCTCTCCCAGGAGAGTGGTGGTGACTGGGAGTCTGCAAACTTAAGTGGATGCCCTTGAGGAAGACGATGGGTAGGGGTCAAAAGAGCAGTTAATCCTGAAACTGAGACAATGTGCAAAGTAGCTGGCTGCATTTTGTCTGCTAAACAACAAATGAAGTGCAGCAGCTTCTGCTTCCTAGAATTTCTCTCTTTGTCTATTTTTATCCTTTTAGACTGATCTGAGGTGGGCACTGAAAACTCAAGACTGAGACAGGCGCTTGGGTGAATTTGCAGGAACTAGGAAATAAGTCAGAGCAGTTCTGGACATGGAAGGGGAGATTTCTGATGCACAACTGGGAATCAGGTGCCCAGCTGCTCTTCGTTCTTTTTACAATCTTTCAGAGGGTTGGGGGAGAGTAGTTGGAACTCAAGACTTCAGTGCAAATGGACTGTCACAGAAGATAGGTTAAAACCACCTACTCACATTGAGAAAACACAAATGTAGGAAACATTTCCCCACAGATACATAATGCCACCAGGCTTTGACCACAAGAATGCTGATTTCCATTACTTCCTTAATATTCCTGCCTTAATACATCAGTAAGATAAAGGCATACTAGGATAAGCACTTCAAGGGAGAGTATTTTAGAATCCGCTGCACAAACAGCAAAGCTGCTTTCACAATTTACAAGTTAAATGAGAAACCTTAGTTGCATCATTTAGAAAGTGTTTCCAAATGAGACATTTACAGGGGAAGCAGCTGAGTACAACTTTGCATAGCTGGGATGACATTTTGCTAGAGACACAGTTGTGGCCTCCGATACTCAAACTCCTGTTAAGGGCTTGACCGTAAATGGGAGTTTGCTGATAAAAAGAAAGCTAGTTAGAAATGCTGAGAACCAGCAAGTGATGTAAATATGGGTTCTTTGATAAGATCCTATCTTCCCCACTTAGGGCTGCTTGTTACCATTTTTCCCTACACACCCTAAACTGATCCTTAAGTAAAAAAATGTGTTACTGGAAGGCTCACAGTGATCATGTTTAAGGTGACTAAAAAAGTTTAGGGAGATTCTTATCTACAAGCTAAAGATGGAGTAATATGCACCACAGAGGTGTGATTTCTAAAGTGCACAAATGTTGCACATTGTTTTATGTAGTCTATTGGTGTGCACTAAATGTTCCCAAGTGATCTGTGACATAGTGCTTTTTTAAACAGCACTACGTTAAACAGCACCAGCACAGTCTACACTGACCAACTAATGAGCTTAATATTAATACACTTTAGAAATAAGCACCCCCAAAGCGCACATTACCCGACTGTTTCGACAAGCCTTACATTAGATGCTGTAGGACTGCTTTTCTCAGATCTTGCACGCGGTATTTACAGCTCTTGCTAGAGGGAAATGTTAAAAAAAAAACAAAAAACCTCTAGGTTAGTTCCAAGACAAGTGTAATTCCAAGACTGTGTGTTAGCTAGGCTAAGGGTAGTCTTGGAAGGATTTGATTTTTATTGATAAATGTTGGTAAACATCCATTTCACTGTACACACAGATTAAAAAATATTTCCAGCAATGATGACAGAAATTTAGACAGGCAAAGAAAAATGCTGCTTGAAAACAAAGTTAATTTAAGGATATTGACTGTATATCTTGACACGTGATGCTGACAATTTATATTTTAATGGTTATAAAGCTTTAACTTGTTGAATCTCAACATTACAGTCATTAAATAATTGTCCAACACGCCCATAATTTCACACAATTGTGAAAATTTAAACAGATGAAATACAAAAAAGCTTAAAAATAAACATTGATATAATCTGACAAAATTATTTAAAAACTCATCAAATTCTGCCAAGCCTAACTAAACCAGCTCGGGTTTGCCTACTGATGCTATCATCACACCTTCACTTGCACTGCAGACACACTCCTAAGGGCAGGGATTTTTTGTGTGCACGCACGCACAGTGGAGCCTCAATCTTGATTGGGGCCTGTGGGATATTACTTTATGATACATAATGCACTTCCAATCTTATTTCTCCATTCCTTATAGATAATTTAATGAGTAACAAGCTATTTGACAATTCACTTTCACCATCAAACTCAATTCAGTGGCTCTAATAAACGTACACATACTATAATGGAGCGGAATATTGTCTCAGACACTGGTCTTTAACTTGTCTGACCACTGAACAGGTCAGAAGCAAAGAAGAGCACATCCATTACCACACATGCCTTACAAACCAGCAATGGGAAAAGAAATACAGAAAGCCATTGCCCAATTATGGCAGTGCCCACAGAAGACAGATTTCCCTTGTAGGATGGGGTGGGTCCCTTAGTATTCTAATTTCCCTTTAAAAATCCTTACTTTACATTTAATCCCCTTGTTGCCACAATTCAGCCACTGCTGCCTTTCATCAATGAAAGCTTTGTGACAGTAGGAAAGCATTACAATACTAAGAGAAACAAGGATTTATTTGGTCCCACGGTAGCTGTATAAGCAGGGCCTGTATCCAAACACTGACTGACCATTAAATCCTTAAACCAATTGCCCCACCAAATATTCTGCTCCATGGGCAATACCCCTCCACATTCTATGTCCTGTCCCAATTCCATCTCAGGTAAATTACACTCTGCTGACCTAAATTCCTCCTCAGTTTCAGCAGGATGTAGTATTCAATTTCTGTCCTCCATCCTAACGAGGTCCATGAGGTCCATAATTGTTCTGCACTATTAAACTGGCCTGGCATAGTTGTGCAATTGTGGTGGACACGAGTGCTTTACAGCTGGGGCCGGGGAAGGTAACAATTGTTTTGCAGGAAGTTGAAGAGACTGGCTCTTATGCGAAACTCTCAAATACTAACAGAATAAACCACAAATTAGTCTAATGATTAGGAGCTGACGTAGGGGCTGTGAAAGTCTTGCTGAAGTGATGCAGGCTTCACTGTCCTCACTGGAAGATCTCAATTTGATTGGGAAGAATGGATTTCAGCAAGTTTACCCACCCCACCGCATTGTACTGCACACTCTCAAAACTCCGTTCACTGCAGTAGTTCCTACAGCATATAGTTATCTGAAAAATTCCAATAAAGAACTACTGAGATCTTCAATGATGAGACACTCAGGGCTTGCAAGCACATCAGGAGAACAAAAACAGTCAAAAAGCCCTAGCTACAAGGAATGAATTTGTATGCAAAAGATCCTGAGTAGCTGCAAATGTTCACAATAGTTTAATAGTCAGACACTATTTATATTTGAAAGTAAAGACAAGTTACGTGTAACGATAAAAAAAAGTTTCATGAGATTAGTTAAGTCTAGTCTATCAGCTGGTCAATATGCATTTCACTCCAAGGAAGTGCAAACACAAAAAATTTCTCAGAGGGAGTTGCTAGGTAATGGTTTTAATGAGAGCTGGGCAGGTATGCACAGGAAGTCTGGTAGCTTTGGGAAGGGACAGAAAAGAGGCTGCTCACTCTTCTTCTGTATACTTTAGCCTTCTCACTTTCTCACCCCCACTCTTTGCCACACTTGTTTACTCAATTACATAAACTTTAGTCCTTGCTCCCCTGTCCCACTGCTCACCTGTGGTATGTAGGAAGTGGCTTGTACCCACACTTCTGGTCCTCTGCCTGGGTCAGTAGCTGCCTGTGGATGGTGGTGCAATCGAGCTACTAGTAGGCTTACCACATGCAGCACAGTTCAGTCTCCAACTCCTGTAGATCTGTGTTGGAGGGGTGACTAATGAGTGGTGGACAGCGCTGCGGTAACATTGCATTATGACAATCCTTGGGGTGGTCCCTGAGGCACACATGTTTACACACCAGCTGGTAAGTGCACAAGCAATGATTGCCCAGTTTGCTGTTATTTAGAAAACCCACTGAAAAAAATCACAGTGATACCAAGGACAGGCTTTGTTGTTAATCAGCACAGATATTCCTGATTTGCAGGAACACATGGCTACCCTATAACATAAGGAAAGAAAGTGTATTATTCCTTCCCGTGACTATATCGTGGGGAGTGCACTCACGATGGGAGTGCTATCTTGGTGATCAAGGTTCTTCTGAAGGGAGTAGGAATGGTAGCAGAATGTCTTGCAGCCCTAGCAAAAAATGTGAAGACTGGCTGCTGGTCTTCCAGAATCAGTACTTTTTCCAGATGACTGTAGCATCTAAAGGCTGTGTACAAAATTAAGAGTTACATGAGATTAGTTAAGTCTACCCACTGGTCAAGAAGCATTTTACTCAGGGAAGTGCAATACACCTCAAGCTGAATTAGTTAGATTGTTGTGACCCTGGGGGACAGCATACAATCTATCAGGAATCACTGTTAGCATTACTTACATTATCCCTCACTACTATTGCTGTATGTCCTCTTAGAACTACATGTCTGATATTTGTAGGGTTTTTTTAGTGACACTTTATAATTTATTTAAAATTAGACTACGACGCTTGTTTAGATTCAGTGGTTAAAATAGACAAACAGGCTGAGCACTCACCACATTAGACCAGTGTTGCTTTTAGCACAGAAAAGGGAAATGCATTCCTCTCAACTTCCTCCTACTTTGGTGTCTGCTTAAATTCATGCCCAATTACCAACGTGTAATTTAGGGCTTGTCCTGAGGGAAAAAGTCCAGAATAGCTAACTCGGAATACCAATTGATGAATAGCTATTTTGGACTAATACTCTGTCTAGACACTTATTCTGCACTAAGTGTTTTTTCTTCTTATGGTTAAGGATTAACAAACTGCACAAAGCCCCTTTTAGTATGGAATAAGAGTGCCCATGTGGGATGTTATTTCACAATAGCTTTAAGTTCACACCCTAGCTATTTGACACTAACTTCCCTGTGTAGACATCAGCCTCATGTGTCAGAGTGAGTCTAATACAAGTGCAACACACTGAGGGGCTAGCAGGGAGAAGCACAGTGAGAAAAGGAACTAACAGGAGGATTTAAAAAGGTATAAGTTAAAGTAGGCCACCCAATACAATATCTAAAGTTACACAATTTGGAACCTGACCATGTACGTTACACCAACTTGCTCACTCTGATCACTAAGTGGGTGAAACAGTTAGGTCGGCATAGCTACACCCTTAAGAGTATGAAAAATTCACACCCCTGAGAGCTGTTGCTCTGCAGACTTACCCCAGGTGAAGATATGACTAGGTCAATGGAAGAATGCTTCCACTTCTATGGCTACCACCGCCAGGAGACATGGATTACCAACAATGGAAAAACCGCTACACTATGCTGTTACAGCAGCATAGCTATGGAACTGTACCTGTGCCACTTAGCGCCTACAGCTTAGACATGGCCCAAGACACCACCAGGCATTTCCCCTCAAGCTGCCCTTGTGGCAGATTTTCTCTCTCTCGTATAATGAAGCAGTCCCCAAATACTGTGCCCATTCTGAATTACAGCACGCTTTTCCAGCCTACTGGAAACAAGGTGCTTCACCCCTCTTCTGTGCAAATTTCATGATGTTCCTGTAGAATAAGTATGCTCTTTGAAAACACGCACTGATCCCATTAAATACTTTTAAAACAAAGAGGTTAAGTTTAGATGGCCAAAATAGGCTATGGAAAAAAAGAAAAAATGGAAGTAAGACATCATTAGCTTTACAATTAAAAGACAAGGGGAAACCCAAAGCAATAGACAAGAACGCAGAAAAATTTAAGAGAGCACAGATGTAATGACATTTATTAAAAGGCATGCTACAACAACTAGAGTTGTTAGGAAAAGAGTTAAGTATAGATACTCAAGTAATAATCAGCAAATACACAAACTTAAAAGAAATGGAATATATTGTATGTACACAAGTTCAAATTAATCATGCACTACGCAGTTAGAAAATAGGTTTTTTAATATTTCATCTTCTTTGCATTTATAACATAAGTCATCTCAACAGACATGGAATCCTTTTCCTCCAATGCCACAAGCTGCTTTACAAATGAAAGCTGGTACTGTTGCATATCAAAATATACAAGACAATTGATGTTTATATAAAAACCATTTTTATACTTTAACTTGTTCCCAAAAACCTTTTTTGCCAGGTAAAAAAAGTTGTTACAAATATTTACAGCATTTTCTTGTGTTAGATGAACATTCTTACAAGCTGAAAAAGGGACCTTTTTGAACAGATCATGGAAAATGAGCGAATAAGTGTGACTCCGAGCTATTTTTTCTTGAATACAGTACTAAAAATAGTCCATTAACCCCTTGCCTTATCCCACACCATTTGGTTCATATTAAAATCCCATCTTCCACTAAGTGGTCCATTCACCAATAGTAGATTCAAATAAAAGGTCACTTTGCATTGGGTCTTGTTTCAGAGAGGAGCTTGAAAGAAAAGAAAAGTTTTCACAAAATGTCTCAGTAAAACCAGAACAGACAGTCTTTGGTCAGAGCAATGAGGTGACATTCTGATGCAAGAATTTGCTTAGTCAGCAACTTTTATGACTTGTGCTGTTGTGGGTCTGGGATGAACTTCTGCAGCAACTGAGTAACATACCAAAAGGAATTTGAATGTGGTTGAAAAGACTAATCATCAATATGTAGGTGATTAGACTTCCACTAATACCACACATACTGTGTAGAGATCCAAGAACTGAAAAACTGCTTACGGTGCTGATATTAGCTTGCTAAGGTACAAACTTTCCTTTACCTAAGATATTATCAAGGGCATTCAGCTACACAAGCATCCCCATTTCTCAGGGGCTTCCCTTGGTACAAGCTGTCACCACCACAAACAGATTATTTTTGGATTCCTGCATACAATGAATATTGCAATGGTAAAGGGAGAGGGATAACTGAAACCTTATTGAAACAGTTGCAATTAATTGTCCATACATGCAATCAGTGGGACAACATTCATTTTTAACTATATAAATACACATTTTCCTGAAAACAAGAGTATTGATTCCACTTAAGACTGAAATAGGTAAGGAAAAAAAGCTTCAATTAAGACTACTGAAGGCACATAAACTTTGGTCCCATTTTGGTTTTTTCCTCCGTAAAACCCTGAAATTGAGTATTTTAGAAATTTTCAATTATTCTGAAATAATTTACGATTCCTAATGGTTACAATTTGCTCTGAAAAAAGATTGAGAACAGTCTTGTATATAACACACAGATCTTTAGACTACAATAGGAGTTAAAGTTCATTTAAAGAAAAAGCCCTGTTTAATCTCAAATGCTTTGTTTCAGCACAATAGTAAAATATTTTAAGTCTGGTAGTTTTGCTCTTGTTAACAACAGACCAAGACAAAAGGTAAAGGCAAACAAAAATGGCTTTAAATGCAGTTGCACTTTCTTTCTTTCTAGTTTAAAAAATAGCAGTACATGTTAATAGGAATACCAGGAGATAAAACTGCAAGTCTCAGACTCTTAGAAGAAAGTTCCACACTTCCTTCTGTCTAATTAAATGTGTAGTAGAGGGAATGGACTTATTGATCATACAAACTCCAAACTGGTATATTTTTTCCAATTGCAGCAAGTATTTACTTTTGCACACAAACAGATGTTTTCAATCTAAAGAATAGCAAATGCCAAGTAGGCAACTCTCCTTAGAAGGTGACCTTTTCAACATGTAGGCAAAGAATGGATCTCAGTGTATCAATGCACAAGGAATAGTGCTACCAAGGGAGCAAATGTACTAGATAGAGTCAAATTAAGAAAAAGCATAAAAATTTTAAAACTTTAAACGTTTCAGAAGTTTCTGTGAGGTTCAGCTAATTTAGAAAATATTTGGACTGGCAGAAAACACACTCTAAGCACTATGAACATAGGTGGAGAAGTTTTGTTCTGGTTAGTTCCTGCAGTATGGCCTTTACTTCTTAAAATTTGTGTTTAAGCAAAAATGGAAAAACATAATTCTGCATCTGAACGTTTTTGATACGTGTATTCAGGATCTGACCAATAAAAATAAATTTGAATATTCTGCATTAGAACTTTGGGATTTAAAAGAGTCTATATTTCAAATATCACAATGTCTCGTAAGCCTTGATCATACAGGGAACTCTGCATCTATGCAAGTGGTCTGTATACACAGAGCTACTTAGGGTTGCCAACCTTTCGGGATTGTCCTGGAGTCTCCAGGAATTCAAGATTAATCTTTAATTAAAAAGTATATCATGTGATGAAACCTCCAGTAATATGTCCAACCAAAATTGGCAACTCTAGATCTGTTCCTTGTCAAACTAAGGACTTAGGTGTGTAGATAAATTTCTCCACTTTGGCCTGATCCATCCCTAAAGAAATATCTTACTAAACCAGAGACTATTTTTGTTTGTTTGGAAATATACAAGGAAACAAAATAAATTTGATAGAGCTTTAACAAGAACTCTCAATTTAAAAGCAAACAAATTAAAATGTACTGCTATTTTTGAAATTTGTGATATGTCTGCACCTTATGTAAAAGAGTCCTCCCACAGAGACATAATCCTTAACAAGTACACAAACCTAAAAATAAGTTGATAGGGATAACACTACAGATCAACAGCAAAAACAAATGACTGAAAATACAGGATAAATGTATGACAAAACAAAAGCACACAGAATATAGAAATATCCACCCCCCAGATTTTTTCTTTTAAAGAAACAAAACATCAGAAATCTGTGCCAACATGTAAGCTGTAGGCCTCTACAATTCAAACTGCAAATAGTCCAGAACTGACTTTATCCATATACTAAGTGTAGCTACATTTTTAAAGTTAAACATGTTCTTCCATTTTTAATACCACACCAAAAATCCCTCATCTTTTCAGATTAGTTCAAGCATTCCCACCTTCTGTTATAGGGTCAATAAATTAAAACGCATGTCATGTGCATATTTGTATACACACACAGCATATTATACACACAGTATATTCACTCACGCCACTCAATATTATACATGCCAATACTAGTACTCAAACTTAAAAGGTTGCTTTTCCTGGCTTCAATTACATTCATCTCCAGTAAAATTCCTTTCCCTGGTAGCAGCAATTCTTAAAAAAACAAACAAACAAAAAAACCCACCAGTGTTGGCCAAGTTACATGGGCAATGTTTTAATAAATTATGCAGATATCAACAAGTGCAGTAAGGAGGCATATTCATTATGGCCCCAATTCAGCAAGGTACACATGCCTGAAAGGCCTATGAATAGTCCCACTGACATCAGTGAAACTGACTTGTGATGCAAGATATGTTAAATATCTTGCTGAAGAAGGGCCTACCTGAAAATGAAGGGTGCTAGGTTCTACTAGAAAAATCAACCTAATGCAGTGTTTTATTTTAAGATAATGTTGTGGAACCAAGGAATCCCACACATTTTTGTGAATTATGAAGAAACCGGCTTGAAGTTTTCCCACATGGGATCAGCTACTTGAAGGTGGCAAGAGGGATGATCATAAACGCCAAAAATTACCCCTCATACTTCTCCCTCATCTCTTTACATCTTTCAGTAAATAAATATATTTGAAGACACTTACTCATTGTGTGCACACCTCCTACGCAATATACACATTTATCTCGATAGACATACCTGCTGTCAAACAATGTTTATATTACAATAAAATGCATAGAGTTTTGCCAACTTCATCATTCTGATCAGCCTACTGTACTACATAAAAAGCAATATCACGAAGGAAGCCAAGTCAATAACCTGCTCCTAATCTCATCATTCTACAGAAATTTTTGAAACAATGTATCTAACTTCTGTGTCAGGATGGTTACTCAGTTTTTGCTACAGAGACCATCAGACACCTATAAGTGTGGATCTATAAATTTGCAGAATTGTCCCTGACTGACAATCTTCAACTGGGATTAGGGAAAGAAAACACAGATTTAACGAAAAACCAAGATGAATGAGTGCCACAGACCATTACAGCAGAAAAACTTTACATCTTTTCTACTTTCATAGCAGTTACAAAAGCAGAAATAAACAACCATTTATGTTTGAGAGGAACAGTTCTTTAAAAACTCAATCAAATTTCTGCGGACATAACTTCTAAAAAGGATATTTCTTTTTATAAAAAAATTAACATTGTTTAATACAATCATAGAAATAACTTTAAAATTTATACCTACATTCAACAAAAATAGTAAGAATTGCATCTCAACTTGCTCTCCAAACAGAAGTGGACATTCAGTACTGAAATTATGATATTTATAAAGGAAAGCAAGTCAACCTTTTAGTACTGTAAACTCAGTACTGAGGGGAAAAATGGAATCCTGAGACAAAATATTATGAAACAGATAAGATCTAGAAACTGGAATTAATTTTTTACAGTCAAATATTGGTGTCAGCCAACTGTAACCAGGTAAATTTGAAGAGGCCTACAGGATGTGCACTGAGTTATCCTTCTTCCCACCTCCCCATCTCTACACCAAAGCACCAAAAATTTGAATTCAGACTATTACTTATTGAAAAAACATTTTTAAAATCACAATGAAAACACTTAAAAACTAATCAATCAAGAAAAAAATCTCTCACCAAGCCCACAATACAGTTTTCAAGATACTTTAGATAAAACTCTAACCTATTGTATCATAAGCACATAATAAGGCACGTAATAAGAAATTAAGTAAATACACAGTAATTCTGATTTAAGTATTAGAGATTATAGTGGTACAAAAAACCCTTGAGGTTAATTTTTTTTTTCTAAAGATGACCTTACCAAAAATAACTTTTTAAAAATTTGTCAAACCATATGATAGACCTGAATATTTTCCTTAAGACTGTAAACTTTTTTTCTGAAAAGAAATGTTAAAAACTGTGTGAAATCAGGACTGTTTTCTCCTTTCAATTGCTCCAAAGTTATATTACACAACATCATTTCATGGTAAAAAACTCAAAAATCTGAAGCTTTCATTCCATAATTCTATTCCTAGCTACAAGTGTCAATGATACCACATTTCAAAAGATCTCACTTATTTTGATTTTACTTTACTCCAGGGAGAGACAAGGCACTGCCTTTCCTCCAATAATTTCACTTCCACAAACAACAGCAGATTTTTTAAAAATGCATAAGCTATTCAGAAAGACCATCCAAAATATGGATATACCAGTCAATAAAATAAATATTGTTCAATAGATATTCATTGTATAAGCTTGCTTTTCACTGAGAAACTCAAGCACTCTTTCACATTTAAATTAGTGTTCAGTCCGTACAGAGGAGTAGATTTAGTATTTCATCTGAAGCATTCTTTCAATGGTATATTTTAAAGAGGCTTGGAAATGTTGTGTAAGGCTAATTTGGAACGAAAACTAAAAGGGTGTTCCTGAAATATAATTCAAAGGAGGGAATTTGACTATAAATATTGTTGCTAAAGATTAATTCCATAGAAGAAACTGTTTCTGGAGGAATATTAAACCTATGACCACATTACTGGCAGAAAACAAATGAAAAGATCATCCCTTGATTCTTTACTGTGTACACGAATACACATGAACACCAAACTCAGCATGAGTTTTTCTTTTCTTTCTTTTTTTTTGTTTTTAAGAGGCAAGAGTTGGTCTTAGCTGTTTCAGTCTCTGTCTGAAGGTTTTACTGAAACTGTGGTGCAGTCTTAATAGGAAAGTTCACAGAAAAGTCAGATTGTAGATTTGGAGAAAGAAACTCTGAGGTGATGGTTTTCCCCAAGGTCATGATTATGAAGCTCAATGAGAGCCTGGATTGCTTCTTCCACAGTGCCCAACTGGATGAGAGCCATTTTCCGATCTTTCCTGAAGTTCAACAGAAGAACAAAATTAATTCTAACCAATTCCCGATTACACCAACTCCTCCCAAAAAACTCTGATAGAGTTTTTCAGCCACTCTATTATCCACTGAGACTTCTGTATAATAAAAGAATCAGAACAAGAGATGTACCTACTAAAACAAAAATAGAAGCAGACAGAACTATATAAAACTTCAAGCAGATGGCCTGCTGTGGTCCCACTTCGTTCCAGGATCCTGTTGCATATCAAAAGCTATAAAGGATAAATATATATGGCTGGAAGGCCTCTAAGGAGAGTTTAAGTGTTGGCCATTTGAAAGGAGTCATTCTTGCCTATGAATCGGTATTCAATCGATGCCCCAAAATAATGCTACAAGACACTGAACTGTTGCAACTGATACCTTTCAGATGAGATTTTAGACCCCACAGTTCTTTAAAATGAACAAGGGAGTTATTCCTAGTGCTCTGTCTAAATTTCAATTTGGGCATCTACATCCTGTCATAAAAGAGTCCTGTGTAATACTAATTGGATACTATATTATACTTCATTTTCTGTCAGTACTGTACAGTATTAGGATCCATGGTTTAACAAAGCCCTGGCTGGCATGTTTACCAGGGGTTGGTCCTGCTTTGAGCAGGGGGTTGAACATTCTTGAGGTCTCTTCCAACCCTAATCTTCTATGATTTAACAGTTTGCTAAAACTCCCTGCAAAGGTAGTTATCTCTTTGTCCATAAAATTTCTTCACATACACAGTTTCTATACATAAAAACAGTTCACTATCCTTCAGGATTAAAGTTTCTATAACAAAATTATTAAATGCTCTGATCTGCTCTGAGAACTTACTGGAAGAATTTGAAGGCTTTCACAGTACATCCAGTATCTGCAAAAAGGTTTTTCAGGTCATCAACAGTAACTGAAGGTCTAAAACAAAAAAAGGTCCAGTTAATTATAATCCTGTTATAGATTTTGTACTCTCTGTTCTTTTGAACTTCCATTTCAGGCTTCCTATGTAAAGTTTGATAGTCCAAGGTCCAAATTTTGCTTTGATCAGTTTAAGTCAGTACAAAGTCTGGCTCCATGTGTCAAGACTTTTATATTGTGACTTAACATTTCAGTGTTCTATAGATTGCCAAGACAACACACAGGCTTTCCGCCTGCATTGTTCACAAATGCAACTGCATGGAATTAATTCAGAACTCTGATTTCTAATCTGAGAAAAATCTATTTTAGAATGATAAATTAAGCTGATTTGGACATTTTTACTTTTCAAAGTATGTTTTATTTAAAATGCAGTCCTTTGAATATAGCTTTGATAAGGCTTCCCTCCACCCACCTCCCTTTTTGAAACAATGTTCCTTTAAGGTAATGTTACGTACAACCACAGTTGCAGTGTAAAGCAAGCTTATCTGAGAACTGATGGTATTAACTAGCTCAGTTTTGCTTTTTCTTGCTCACTTTCTGGTTCTCATGTTCTAGCACAATGCTGCAACATTAGAGGTTACTAATTCTGCAGAAAGATAACAAGCTAGTTTGGATTCCATCTCCTAATGTTCCATCTAAATTCTGTCAGATTCCCTTCAAAATGGTAGAGAGAAAAAAGAAAAAAACAGTGGCTTAAAACAATCATATGTGTATTCACCATTCCTACATGCAGTCATTACACAGAAATAATGTTCATTGTATAATATGAGATCGTATGTTATTTAGCTAAGTCTAGTAACAGGTTTTCAAGAACTTTGCCTTCAGCACAGATCTATAATGTTAGATATGGTCTGCAAAAAATATCTGTGCAGCAGACTAAGACAAAAACAGGTTGTATCCACATAGTTATTGCTGAGTGCACTATAAGGACTCGATCTTAAAACAGAATTTGTCCCTTTCAGGAGTAACAGAAGTAACTGTCACAGGACACTGTCACTGTTAAAGCTATATTTGGAAATGAAAGCACTGAAAATGCTTTGGTTAAAAAGCAACACAGACATTGCAACCCATTCTTATGGTTTCTGAAGATGGAGAACAGAATCACTAAATCTTACCAAACAGAAAAAGCCAAAGGAAAATATTCAGACCTGTGTCAAACTACAGATGTTTAAAAAAAAAAATCTCATTTTTTAAACAGACAAGTTCCTTTTCGAACTGAGTTGTGCATGTTTGGATACTTACGGAATGTTGGAGAGATGCAGAGTAGCAGATGGAGGGAAGATATTTAGGAAGTTTTTAGATCCAGGCTTCTTAAAGCGATGTAAAGGGCTATTGCTATAGTCCTTAGTCAGACCTTGGTCCTCTTGTCCCTCACGAGGAAGCTGAACAGTTTGATGCTTTGAAAGAGTTGCACGGAGCACCTTTCCATAAAGTCTCTGCCCATTTAAGTGGCTCATGGCTAGAACATAAATGATGACAGTAATATCTGAACAGGAAAACAGACTACGAAAAAATTCCCACACCATTTGAATGACTAAAATTTCAAGTTCATCCAACAGTGCCATTTATAGATGGACATCAGCTTCTCAAGTATAATAGCAACCACTAACATTAAATAAAGCAAAAAATTCTAAAGATAACCCTAATGGATGTAACACAACCTCAAATCTTAATTTAATGATAATAAAAAGATTATTCTAATAAAAATAAAACTGAAAAATTGTGATTGAACATTTGAATATTTAAAATAAAGAAAAAAACACTATCAAAACCTTAACTTAGTTTGGCACAGTATTCCTAGTATCACACCAAAGTAACTTTTCCTTTGAGTATTACAGAAGAGACTCACTTCTTACTTTAGAACAAAAAGCTTAGTAACACGTTGATTTAGGTATTCTGATATTCCTGTGCCAGTCATTGAGACAGTGCATGCTCTAAAATTACTAATGTCTACAACTCACTATTGTCAACAGAAATTCAAATATACTCATCCCATTATTAAGCTATATTGTAGAAAACTCTGCATTCTTATTGCTTTGGCAAAATCCTGAGCAAACAAATGAGTTAAACTCATTTTTGCACTGATGGGAGGCTAGGTTTTGCTAGTGGGTTTTACTACTGTTTTGGTTTGTTTGGGTTTTTTTTTTAAGTTATGTCTGAAGTGTCTGAAGTAATGGAACATTTTATTGAAAAAAGTTACGATCTGTAGCCATTTAGTATGTTTAAGGCAGTAATTGAACAGTCATTCTGAATAGTGAATTGTGGAGTGGCAGACACCTAGAGCTCTTCTGAACTCCAAATTAGCTGTTAATATTGTTAACTGCTGTAATGGAAACTGCAGATATCAGTACAACAAACATGCCAATGAAAATCTGGTTATTAGTACCTAGTTGAGCCTGGGTTGCATCTGCCATCTGAACCAAAGCATTTTCTTTTTTGTTAAACATGATCTTTACTCTATGTACATCACCATAGACACCTGTGGAAATCCAAAAAAGGTACTTTCAATGTATTAACTTGTCTGGAACATCCAATTATCTACAATGCAAAACACAAGTGTCAAGTTTATATCACTGAAGTTCATCAGCAAAAATGGAGAATAATCAATATATCTATTTAAAACAGTTGGGCAAGGATCTTTGTATGAAGAGCTTTCAAGGTTATGTCTGTCTGCATTTTTCTGGAGAAGTGAGGAATTGTGAATAAATGTGGCATCTCTTTCAGTGCTAATTTAACATCAACAGACCCCGGATCATCCGCGAGCAAGATCGAACCCAGGACCTCTAGAACTAAATGCATGATCCTCCACTGAATGAGTTTAAAAAAAAAAACAAAAAACACATGACCCTTAGCTAAAGCTGTAGACGGCTCATTAATCCCTAAGTGGTTTTGGTGCCACTACAGGGACACAAAATCACACCCAGGGTTACACTAACATCATAGACTGTTATTTTAAACTGCTAAATTTGACAACAATAAAAAAGACAGGATCATTCAAGATACCAACAAAACATGAACAAAGAATCTATGTACGTACGAAGCCCTCACTTTATTCCCTCTGACGTTGTCTCCCCACCCAACTCTGGTGACACAAAGGAAGGGGAGGCAAACATGAAAGGGAGCACATACTCAGAACCTACTAAGGCATCATATCAGTTCATCAGATGAACAACAATGCTGATCCTGTGATTTCTCACATTACATTTCAAATAATGTTCTGTAGTAGTAGAGGCAATAAAAACCTTACCAAATAGGATAAAGAGCCCATGAGGTGTGATAGCCTGTATAAATGACAAGACAAGACAAATTTTAACATTATTCGAATACATAAAAGGAATCCATGCCGTAAGTAATTATAGCCAACTATTTTGGTTACCAAGTACTACTGCAACCTGGCAAAAACCATCATGCTTGGGGTTTTGTGTTTTTTTTTTTGTTTTTGTTTTTTTAAAGACTAATTCTTTTCATATTTTCCCCAATAATTTCATCCGCTTACCCCAATGGATGCAGCATAATGCATTTTAACATGTAAAATGTTTTCAATAGACAATTATAAAATTTGCAATAGTTCACAACCCTATATGCTCCATTCGTCATCTTCTACAATAGTAAGAACTTGCCTACTACAGAGCAGCGGGTCTCAAACTGTAGGTTATGTCCCCAAAATCGGTTGCGACCCCATTTTAATGGGGTTGCCAGGGCTGGTGTCAGACTGGCTAGGGCCCAGGGCGAAAGCCCAAGCCCCACTGCTTGAGGCCAAAGCCCTGTGTGGCAGGACTCAGGCTTTGGGTTCAGATTACAGGTCCCCTCCCCAGGTGGAAGCCTTTGGGGTTCAGCTTTGGCCCCTTGGCTTGGGGCATCGGGGCTTGGATGGGCTCAGGCTTCAGTCCCCCATTCCTGGGGTGGTCTTGTAATTTTTGTTGTCAGAAGGGGGTCAGGTGCAGTGAAGTTTGAGAACCCCTGCTATAGAGTAGTCAATTACTTTAAACTCAGTGTAAGTAGCTGCTAACTGAAAATAATCTGCATGAACCAATTCTTGTTTTCAAACAAGTTCTCATTCACTAAAGCACTCAAGCTTATGCTTTAATGTAAAGCACATGCTTCAGTGTTTTATGAACAAGGGTGGTTTGTTGAATCAGAATCTAGAGGAATATAAAAACGAGGAGTCCGGTGGCACCTTAAAGACTAAGATTTATTTGGGTATAAGCTTTCGTGGGTAAAAACCCCACTTTGAAAGAACCTATGAACAGTAATAACAGACCACCATAGGGAATGAAGCCCTTTTCCTTAAAAATATCTTGAAGCAAACTCCAAGTTCAGCTACACTGGCTTGCCATTTGTGAGTAAAAAATAAATACGTATATAGTGTGAGAGGGCAAGGTGAGCATCCTAAATTCAGGCATCATGCAGGAGATGCTTCTGTTGCTGGAACTCCTGCTGCAGGCTCAACAGCATAGCTAGGAGCTACATGCAGGAAGGGGATGAAGTTGAATCGTATGCATGCAGCTATGATAAGAATTTGTCCCAAATATAGTAACTATTGAAGCACAAATGGTACTCTTATCACAAAGTCACCAACAGGGGTACTCTCCAACTAGCACATGTCCAGCGTTCTGAATTTTAAATGATCTTTTCAAAAGGGTTGGCATTATCTGGTTAGCTTACCCTGTAGCATACATTCAAAGTTCTTGGCATTGCCTTTTTAGAATTGCAATGAGTGGTGAACAAAACAGCAGTGCTACAAATAGCTTTGATCTAGGTTTCACATGTGCATATGGTTTAGCAGTATATGCTCACTTAGGAATAAGAAAGTCATCATCTTTGGTTGTCAGCAGCAAGAGGCACTCCCAGGCTTCTACTACAGTAATCAGGGTACAACCCAACATTTGTTTTAAAAAGTTAGGTCTTAGGTTATCTTTCTATCTCCTTTCTTCCCTGTTCCCACTCAGTGGGGTTGCGTACAATGGATGTACTAACTTCTGTGGTTTCCAATGCAAGGAGGATTAGTGTAGGACTAACCATGCAGAAAGTTTAAATGTGTGAGGAAAAAAAGCTCATTTTCAAAACCTTGCCCCTTCCCTACTCAAAGAGCTCTGCAAGCTCCTCTGTGGAAATCCTGGTAGGAGGAATTTTGTTTGGCCTTGTTGAACAGACTGATTTTTTCCAAGAATAAGATTATCCACTTTGAAGCGAGTATTTGTAGCCAGCCAGGCCGTGGCCAGCCCACAAGGCTTGTGTATAAATTGTTCTGGATACACTGCAGCACAAAATAAAAAAAAAGTCTCAGTTGAATTTTTAAATACTGCAACATTGTTCACAATCTGTGTTTCCCAATGCTTTGCACAAAGACCAAGTAACTACCTGGAGATTATGAAGAGAATATTACAGTACTGGTTTTTTTTTTGCTTTGTCACATTCGTAGCATATGCCATTTCAGGTACTTAAAAGGCATGTGTACAATCAGAATTTTGCAAATAAAGATTTTTAAATATTGGTAACATGAAGAAGACTGCTTCTATTTCACTGACATCCATCAGAGAATTCTGGAGATATGATGAGTTAAGGAGAACCTGAAAGAACTGTATGAAATAGCAAGCAGCTATTTTACATTTCTATGATACATTTGTCTGTTCACAGACTAACTGTACAGTATACCAAAACAGACTCAATGAAGAAACTTGTACATAAGAGCTGACTCATCTTTTTAATAACATATTTTACACTTTTTATATTTATGTTAAGTTTCCAAAGAATGGGGATAAGTTAGTGAGAAACTCTACCTATGCCACCATCAGTTAAAACAAATACTGAAATCCTACAGCTATATAATATTTTGGTCTGATAATTTTACTGCAAATTTATAAAACAATAATCACAAGGTAGGTATATTTAAAAATACACAACAAATCTACATGTTCACATTTATCAATTGGTTTCAAAAAAGCGGTTTCTGGAAATGTCAGTATGTCAAAGGACACTCACAGGCCTGTATGTTACTTTTGGATTCTAAACCACCTGTGATTTTTTTTCCCCAGGAAAAATGGGAAAGCTTGAAAGGAACCCACAAGAGTTTAGAAGGGCACTCGTGCTCACTCTTCTATCTCACCCTTAACTACCTGCTCTCCCCCATCTCTTCTTTGTGGAGAATACTCTGCCTGCTGTAAGGGTGAGAGTGGCACAAGGAGGATCCTCATTCCCTAAAGAGACCACATCTGTTTTACAATTATTCAACAGTTGCCTGCCTTTGTTTTGTGTTTCAGTGTATTTGATTGTGTAAGATGTGCATTCTCTTCACTTTAGAGGTCTACTGACTGCGAGAGCTGCAGACTCTCAATAGATGCTTCTTCCAATTAGTATGTCCATTGTTATATTTGTTTCTAATGAGGCTGTTCATATTCTTCTGAGATTCTATGAAGCTAGTGTATGGTTTTAATCTTTGCCAATACTGCAAATTACTTAAAGCAAGTGATGTGGCTGCAGTGCCATTTCTGACATGAACAAAATAAAAAGATATGTTATCCTCCTTTGTCTAATTTCCAATTCAGATTTTAGGACAAATATTTTAACATATATTCTATGCCAATATCAAACTACCAACTACTTGCATTATTTGATTCCACCCATTAAAACTTACATCAGGATTGAGGTTGCTGACAAGCAAAACAGAATTTCCTGGAACACCAGCAACTCCAGGAATACCCATCCGTCCAGTCACTGCAGAAGTGGTGATTGCGAGAGGACCAAGTGCTCCAGGAAGAGATGGGACCGAAAGACCTGAAAAACGATACTCAACTTTTAGGCCAAAGGAAGTGGAAAAACTATTTCAGAAGATTAAAAAAACTGCTCAAATTATGTAACATTGATTTATTTAAAATCAAATTCAACACCCAATAATAAAAGGCTCCATAGGCATATTTTAATCCACCCACATTTTCTTGGCTCAGTCCCTTCTGTCATACAACTATACCTAGCCAAAAAAACACACATCTGGGTTGGGGGCTAGGGGGACATGCATGGGCAGATAAGCTATTCTGGGAGTTGAATGAGTGCTACTGAAGCTTGCTTTTTAACTGTAGGCTTTTGGGTGTTGCACTTCTCATGATGATTGCTCCAAAATACGAACCCACTACTTCAAAATAAAGTGACAGTGACATTGCAAGGAGATGTTGAGTAATTAGTAGTAAGCATGTATATCAAAAAGTTAAGCAAAAAAGCCATAGTAATCTATCATTTTTACAATTAGATTTCTAATTTTGTCACTTTCAAATAGCCCTTTTCACTATGTGTAATTTCTTAGTAGAATTAGAAGCTAGAGCACAAATGACAGAGTGTAGATCATGACTAAGATTAAGATTTTGTCATGGACATTTTTAGTAAAAGTCATGGATAGGTCAAGGACAATAAAGAAAAATTCACGGAAGCCTGTGACCTGTCCCTGACTTTTACTAAAAATATCCCACAAAATGGGGAGCCCAGTGGCAGTGTTCCCACACCGCTTGCAGAGGCTGGGCAGCTGTGGGGGCTTCTCCCAGCTCTGGGGGCCTGTACCTATTGGGTTCCGGGAAGTGGGCAGGCGGAAGCCTGCCCCCTACTAAAAGATTCCACCCCCCTAGCCTAAGGGGAGAATCTACAGGACCTCAAAACCCAACTGAGTTTGGGGAACAACTAATAAAAGAACAGGGACAGGCGTGCGGTCAGAGGGTCAAAAGAAGGGAGCCTGATGGGGACATGGAGCAGAGAACCCTGGACAGCACCTACTGCTCCTCGAAGGCGTCAAGGGAGCAAGTGGAAGCCGCCCAGAGGAACTCTGCCCAGATATGTGAACGGACAGAGGATCGGAAACAACTCCACAGTCACAAGAGAGTCTCCACTGGCCAACCTCCTCTCCCTAGTTGTGTAGATGGCCATTTTAGCCAGAGCTAGGAGGAGGCTGACCAGGAGGTCCCATGACTTTGTGGGGCCACGGATAGGGAGTGCATAGGGAGGTGGTGAGGGGAAAAGTGCAGCCAGAAACGCAACAGTATATTTGTGAGGAGCCAGTAGAGGGGTTGCAACCTGGCACACTCTAAGTAAACGTGCGCTAGGGTCTCCCTCACACCGCAAAAGGGGCAGGTATCTGGGACAGGGGTAAACTGCGCCAAATACACGCCCGTGCTCACGGCCCCATGAAGGAGCCGCCAGCTGATACCCCCAGCAGGCCTTGGGACCAGGGTAGAGTATAGGCTGGCCCACCGGGGCTCCTCACCCTCCGGAGGTGGCAGGACGTCCCACCACTTTGTGTTGGGACGAGACACGAGGGTGAGGAAGTGAAGGGTGTGGAGCACAAGCGTGTATAGATGTTTCCTTGGCGCGGTTTGGAAGCGAACAGGCTGCAGATCGGCTTATGGAGAAGGGGCTCTGGGGGCCTGTAGCGGGATGGTCACCCGCTCCTGCTTAAAAGGCTTAAAACAGCCTGGGGAGAGGGCTGTGGCAGGGAAGGAAAAGCTAGGCTGATTGATGAAAACAGCCTCAGCTGGGGCCATGCCCCATTCGGCCGAGGTTGGCTTAATGAGGGCCCAGTTGGCCCTTATAAGGCGGCTGGGGCCAGTGAGCCAGCGTCTGGAACAGTCTCCCTCTAGCTGAAGAGGGAGACGGACCTAGCTGTCTGAGTCCAAAAGGGTACTGGAGCGAAGCAGGGCAGGGGAAAGGCCAGAGGAGCAGGGGAGCTCCAGGCTGGCAACTCCGCAGGATGCAGGGCCCGGTCCTAGGTCCACAGAGGTACTGGGTGGCAGAGGAAGGCAGCAAGTCTGAACCCCCTCGCCTATGAGGAGTGGCTTTTACACTGCAGTCCTTCCCATGGAGCAGCGGCTTGGTGATGACTGGTAGTAGCCGAGACTGAGGCAAGGTGGGGATTAGAGGATTGGGGGCGGGGGGGAAAGCAGGGAGACCCTGAGACTGTGGGGGTATTACCAAGGAGCAGCAGCCCAGCCTGAAAGGGCACTGGGGTCCAGGAGAGACTCAGGCCCAGCAGCAAGCAGGACACCAGCCTGAAGAGGGTGCTCCAGAAGCTGGAAGAGCTAAATCCCGGAGACAACCAGCAGGAGGCGCCGCAGGGGTGAGTCCCGCCAGATCTACAGCGCCCCCACCCCACCTGTGAGGGCTCGGAGGTCCAGTAGCCAGGAGCTGGGGGAGAGGGGGCACTGCCCAAGGTGGCTGGGAGCAGCAGCCTTGGGCAGATCTGGGGGCCCCCGGTGCCTGCATCCACTGGAAGATACGACCCTGCCCACCGGGAAATTCTGGGGGGACCCCACAGCTCCCGGCTGACAGGGCTGAATTCACGGTGGTCACTGGAAGTCACAGATTCTGTGACTTCTGCGACCTCCGTGAATAAAAACGTAGCCTTAATCACGACAACCAATAGTACACGTAATTCCTACAGTTTATTTAAATAGTAATACTTTGGGTAGTATGCTATGCAAACAGAAGTAGACTGACTGCTTTTTATGAATACTTATAGATCTTGATATTGCTGTATTATCATTCTGTTTAACTAGCTGGATTTCAACAATTTAAGGCAGTCTTCAAATTTACCAAACAAAAAATAAAGACTTACCTGCAGCTTGATGAAAGCCAATGGCTGGGGCAAATCCAGCAGCCCCGGCATATGGTGAAGAGATTATTCCTGGTGTGCCTAGAATTCAGACACATCTAATTAAAATCTATTCCAACACATTTAGCAAATAGAAAAATTATCAGTATAGAGACACATTTCATATCACTGACATTTCAGAATAACACTCTTCCAAAGGTTTTACTGTATTTTACAGAACTCACGTTCAACAACCGAAGTTGATGTTTGAAAAAAAAATATTTACAAGGTTAAAAGATACAATCAGAATTTACACTGTTTGGTCTCCAATAAAAACCTGAAGATATTATGAACACTACCAAAAGAATAGAGAGAAAATGCTAGCACAATGAAACAAAGTAAATAGTGGATGGACTGTACCGTCCCACACCAAACCCCCATTCAATATGCTTACATTTGGGTTAAATCTCTAGCTGGAGTTTCTTTAGTTACTTTTAAAATTTAGAATTTATTTTAGATCATTTTCTCCGCATCAGCCTTGATGTCTCTTCCTAAATTAGGCTGGGACAAAGGCTACTCTGCTGGCAAGATACAGTGGCAAAAAGCAGACTGGTAGAGCAGTGTCCAGCTCAGTTCTGACACTGTAGCACATCAAAAGTTTCTCCTCATGTTTAATAATTCAACTGGAGGGGAGAAGGAATAAGGGTAAGAGGAGAAGTCTCAGCCACAGCTAACTTGAGAGCTTTTGCAGAGAGTGAGGCTGCGGACAGGGGATTTTGAATCCTATGTGATACCAGGTATCAACAAGATTTGCCAGGAGCTGACGGCTCCTTCCTCTGACTATGTCAAAATGCTATCCTATTCCCCATAAGCACGTGTGACAGATGCTCCCATCAGTGTCCTCATATACTCAGATAAATTGAAGGTCACAGACTACTATGAGGATGTTAATATGTACAGCCTCAGACATCTATTTGAGAAAGGAGAAAGATAAGAAATGTGGTAATTGTTCCCATATTTGTGAAGGGTGTAAACACTCAGGAAGGAAAGGAATGTATATTAACAAAAGGGATGTAACTAGAAATAATCAAATAAAATTAAAAGGTAAGATTTAAGATGAACATGGGAAAATCCCTTACAGCAAAATATTAAACAACAGAATGCTGTCCCCAAGGAAAACAATGAATGCCCAATTGTGAAACATACCAGATTAGAAAACCTCACAAAACAAATGTGAATGCAAATAGATGGACCAGATATTGTATTGGATCTTTTTCATTTCTAATTTCTAAGGGCATGTCTATGTGAATGTTTATAGTTTATGGCAAGCTGGGGTGTAAATCTAACCTGCACTAGTTTGCTGCAGATTAAGTGTTCTCGTGAACCCTGTTAATGTCCTCTTTGAAACAGGACTAGATCAAAGCGCACTGTTTAAATCTATCAAGGTCAATTAGTCTACAGCAGGCTAGTATGGGGTAGAGTCACACCCTACCTTGCCAGGAACAAAATGTTTGCACGGACAGCCCTCAAGACACTGATTAAACACATATGGGAACAATCTGGACACTTTAAAAGCAGACTCTTCCAGGACAGGATCTCAAACACTGCCCTCACATATGACCCCAATATGTGACTTCAAGTGAAGACTAAAGGGAACAAAGAACAAATTAAGAAAATCAAAACAGAGTACAGTCACCTGCTCTGCTATTCAATTGAATTTTACATGTCCCATAGTTTTCAATATGCCACCCATCTTTTACTTACAAAATATAACTGTATTCTAGAAATTTTCAGGGGGAAACATTAATTGAACAAACTGATACAGCCTGAAACAATATACCAGAGGGACATGAACTGCCTCATCGATCTCAATGGCTTAACTCTGAAACCTCAATGTCAGTTTAAATGTTAGTGTTAACTATCTCATGGCTAATGAGTTTAGAAGAAATATCTAGCAAATGTGCTTATTCTAAAATCACAAACTGCCTCCCATGCTTTCCCAAGAGCTCATATCCCCACCTGCAAAGCTTCTCTTTGCAATGATGAAGGCTACATACTGGGAATCAGGAAACATGTGGGGCCCTATCTATAACAAAGATTGCTTGCTTAACTGCTTTCATTTTAATCTAGTTTTAAATTCACCCAATTACCCTGAGCAGCACATAGGTTAGTGTTGTGTATGTACACACACACACACACTCCTCCCTTTCAAAATGAAATGTTAAGCAAACAAAAGAATCTGTTTACACATTCAATTACATTTTAGTCCACCACTTTTGAGAAATGCCTTCTACACATAGGGCCCTTCATTTTCAGTTTTTATTTAATTAAATTTACCCCAGGAATGCATCAGTGTTTATTACTACAATTACAAGAAGAAAAATAGGTGAAAAACGTTGGAAAAATATTAATTTTTCTAGGTAAATATCAGGGTTTATTTTGGTGGACAGAAGGAAAAAGTATTCAGTAGATTAATGCTTTGATGAACAGAATTCAATGTGGTTTGCTGCAGAACTAAAACAGAACTTAAAACACAATGCCACCTCTGAGTTTAAGAAAAGAATAGAGCTCCAATCCCAAATAAAACTTTTCATTTGAACCAACAGCTTACTGTTGTAGACTTGAACTATTAGCCTATAAAATATTTACATTTAATAATGGGGCCACACCATTTGCACTGCATATACTCAACTTCATCCTTTTCTCCTGTTTTTGTTAGTTTTAAACTTGGAAATTCTTCATCGTGTTCTGAAACGTATTCTGATACAGATTTTTTTCTTCTTTCCATTTTAGAGAGTGTCAGATCATTAAATTGCTATCTGTTAACAGCCTGAAATATGTATGTGGTGGGCGTGAGATTCATCAATACGTTCATATGCACATGCACTTCAGAAGTTGCATGCAGGCCTGTTTGTTGTGTACATCTTCTAGACTAATACATAGCCTTACTTCAACAGGTAGCTTTGCATATGCACACAGACTAGTGTATCATCATAATACATATATCTCATGCAACATATTGTATTTTCTTAATAAAACAAGTTATTTTATATATTTGAATTATACAAAAGTAGGGTGAAAACTGGGGGGGAATGAATACTTTTTCTAAAACCCAAGATTTTTTAAAATAAAAATCAGTTTAAACTGAAAAGGAAGGGACTTATCTACACATTATGTAAATAAGTAACATGATCATATGTTCATTTTTTAAATACTCAAGTCCCAAAGACAGAAATGATAAATTGCATTAGACACATTTCCTAAAATAACATGGATATTAGTGGGTATAGTGCAATACTGTAGGCATTACCACATTAACAAGCAGACACGTAAGCTCTGACAAATTATTTTGGCAGCCTACTTCCCTCTTATCTGTAGTCACAAGGTGTCCCTTATACAAACAATGCAAAGCATTAATCACATCACATTTTATGCTTGTAATACATGCACTGGTGCATTATACTGACAAGCTTTGGCAATATGGGTACTAATCATTCATTACTCAAGAAGCAATGACAAAGGGCTTTTATTCTGCCAGATGGGACATGTATGCTGGACACCGATACCAGACAGACACGTAAGAATAGAATACAGCTAAAATAGGAAGATCAGAAATTCTAGCATATGTACAAAATCCTCTGCTATCTAGCTGACTGCAGATTCTAAGCAAACTCTCAGAAAATCTATTATGCCTTATGGGAAAAAAAGCTTTTTCAAATCAAATTTATTCCAAAATGCATCAGAAGTTTTTAACATGAGATCTACAAAAAATGTTTAACATTCAAATGGTTTCAAATATAGCAGTGTTTTTAGTAATTAAACTGCAATATCTAAATCCTAAAATAAGGGCTAAAATTGCTAAATGTACATACTGATAATTATCCACCACTGCTGCTTGCTTTATCTGAATTCTTTATCATTACAGCCTCCACTTGCTATAACAAACACAAAGCCCAGGGTTCCAGCTTCTTCACTATCATGTCATTTTATCCTCAGACACTTGAGCCCTGTCTGTACTACCACTTCCACTCATACTACCACTGTTGAAAAATCTGGACCCCTATTTCTCCAGACAGGAACACCTCACCTCTCTCACTTCATATGCACACGTATCCAATTCTCACATTCTTTTCAAATAAAGGTATCTGTGCCAGATGCTAGAAAACTGATAGTTTTAATCTTTTACTGCCTGCAGTTGTAATGCTTCTTGTGATTGTGGACATCTTTAACCCTTAGGGTTAGATGACAGTGGTAAAGATGCTTGAATTCTATCTATTCCAGCAGTTCCACACTTTTTGGTGCAGCTGCACTGGTGGAGAATTATGGGTTATCTGTTAAAGTAGACAGGCCCTGGTGGAGAAGGTAGGTGGTGTTTGTACCAGTCTCAGCACACAAATGTGTACTGTAAACCCTGCATCATATCCAAGTCTTTTCTTAATCTACTGTAACATAATTATGCTTCCCCCACTCGCTGAAGTTTCAGGCAAATTAGTTAAGCCTGAGTCAACACAATTTACCAGGTTTGTAACAGGCACAATCTTAAGCATTGAGAGACCCCAATGATTCCATGATACAATAATTTTGTTTTTAAAACAGAAATAGTTCTTATTTTATTACAGAGAAATATTCAACAGCTTCATTTTTACTTACTTTAAAGACAGTGAGACTGCCAAACAAGTACCGCTAACTTCATTATGTGCATAGTTCCTAACAAAACCCCTACAACCAAACAGCAAAGAGCGTCATCTCTCAGGACTACATCAGAAAGTTATACGGTGCTAGAGGAAAATAAGATTTTCTTACCCGTTTGTAGCACTTCGACCAGTTGAACTGCATTACAGAAATATGTTTTATTGTTGTACATAACAAGGGAAGCATTTGGCCCTTAATGAAGACCCATCCAACAGCCAAGAGCTAAAAATTTCACTTGTCAGCGGTAGCTGCTGGTTGCCAAGAGAGCTGGAAACAGTTGTCAAAATAGCACAGATGGCTACACCGTCTTCAGCTAGTCAAATGCCTTTTTCATAATTTCCATTACCATTAAGGTTGTTTAAATAAAATTGCCAAAGCCACAATACCAACACCACAGCCAATATATTGGAACTTTGGGTCTCTTCTGCTGCAACAACTGCAGTGCATTAACTGTTAAGCAGCCCCGTGGAATACAAGTGTATATGGCAGGGGTTGGCAACCTAAGGCACGCGAGCCAATTTTTAACAGCACGCTCGGGCCTGCCGGGACCCCAGTGTGCCATTAAAAATCCTGCCGACACAGCAAGCTGCAGGGTCCGTGCTCCCGGGCTGGAGTGCCAGGTCTAGCGCAGCAAGCCACCGGCCTCTCCCCCGCCTTCCCCTGGAGCCTGTTGCCATGCACAGTGCTCTGGGGGTTGGGGCTGCGCGCTCCCACGGGCCAGTGTTTGGCTCCCTGGGGAGGAAAAAACGCTCCCTGCTCTCCAGAGCCCCGCCGCCACGCGCAGCCCCGCCCTGCCCCTCAGAGCGCTGCACGCGCGGCGGCAGAACTCCAAATCAGCAGGGAGCCTCATGGTAAGGGGTCCGGGTCCGAGGGGGAGGCAGTCAGGGGACAGGGAGCAGAGTAGGCTGGATGGGGGGGTGGGATCCCAGGGGAGGGTTGGATGGGGCATGGGAGTCCCGTCCCATCCCATGGGAATCTGCCTGACCTTTCCTAGCTAGGGGTCCCGGCCGCAGACCCGACTCAGCCCACTGCTGGCCTAGATGAACAGAACCCCAGACCAGCAGCGGGCTGAGCGGGTCGGCGGCGTAAGATCAACATTTTAATTTAATTTTAAATGAAGCATCTTAAACATTTTGAAAACCTTGTTTATTTTACAACACAACACTAGTTTGTTATATAATATATAGACTTGTAGAGAGACACTTTCTAAAACACATTAAAATTTATTACCGGCACATAAAACCTTAAATTAGAGTGAATAAATGAAGACTCAGTACACCACTTCTGAAAGGTTGCGGACTCCTGGTATATGGCTACATCATGTCTCAAATATGGTCAATGCATCTCCCTTTAAATCCTTAGTATCCCTCAATTAATAGCTTTACCCAAAATAAATTGTTAGAACTACTTAATACAGCTCCAGTTTTTAAATTTTACAAAAGCAGATCAATGAGCATAGCAGCTCATATTCCAATACTTCACTTAAATAAGTCTTTTACTCACACACACACACACACACACACACTCTCCCTTCCCCAAAACCGTACCTACTTAGAAATTTTTACTTCCATACTTCATTTCTGAAGGAACATTCAATGAACTTAAAAGATGGCAAATTCAAAACCAGCAAAAGGAAATACTTTTCCACACAATGCATAGTTAAACAGTGGAACTGTTGAGGCTGAGACCATACCAAGTTCCAAAGAACACCACCACATTTATATGTATACCAAAAATATTGAGAAATATCAATTAATGATAAATGCTGGAAAGGAATTAAACTTCAGGCTCTCAAGGCAATCTTTAACTAAGAGATCAGGATAAGATCTTATTGGGGGCAGAAAATACCACACACATCTAACATGGAGTTCTTACACCACTCTCTACAGAATCTGGCAATATCTCTGAATTGTCATCTTCTGCAAGTCTGAACCAGACCTTTAGTAATGTACATTTTGTCGTTTAGTTTTTGGGCGGGCTGTTTTTTTAAAGCACAGCTTTCGAACAAATCATGAGACTCTCTAAAATATTTAAATTCTCAAGCAGCCTAATGGAATCAAAGTATCAGTTGTAGACTATTGTGTAATTAGACCTTCTGATGCACAGTATTTACCATGTTTGAAGCATAGTTGTAGCTGTGCTGGCCCCAGGATATTAGAGAGACAAGATGACTGAGGTAATATCTTTTATTGGACCAACTTCTGATAGTTTGGAATACTACTGAGGAAATTTTGCCCTGTGGTGAGTAAATAATTATGTTAACAGAATACCTTGAAACAAAAGCTTTTGGCATTAAAAGTCTGAAGAACTTTTGGTTGGACAAATTCAGTTTAAGATGTTCACTTATTTTCCAGGAGTAGATTTTTTTCTTTAACTTTCATATACACTTTACTGGCATCGGGTACTTTGGACTCACTAGTGTCACTCTCCTTTAGGAACCTTGGAAAATGAGGGTGGAAATTCCTAAAGGCCATACATATAAAAAGCAGAGTGTTACTTGCCCCATTATATTTATCTAGAAGGGACGTTTCCTTACCAAAAGTGGCAGCCATGTTGGGGTCAAGGGAGGGCTGGCCATCGCCAGAAGGAAGGTCAAGGCGAGTGAAGTCTCTGCTTTTGTCATTGTTGTATTTTACATTAAGGCTTGTTAACTTGGAGAAGTCAATACGCAGAGTACAGCATGCATTGTAGATATTCTGGCCATCCAAAGCCTACAGAAAAAAAGTGGTTGTAAAGTTTAAAAAGGCAAAACATTTACCATTCACTTTTTTTTTTTTTTTAAAAAAACAGCTTATTACCCAAATACAAATCCACACTAACAGCAACCTTTAAGAAGATGTTGGCCCATTCCAGACTAGCCATCCCCTTCAGCCGAAGATCCTTACTTTCTAGAATATTACTGTAACCTACTGGGTCAGTATGTGTTGCATATCTCTCTCTGTGCCAATCCACAGGGAATGGGGCCTTGTACGGCCCCCTGCTACTGAGCTTGGTCTCCTTAAGTGATGCATCAGACTCATGCTTTTAAGGCTTGGACATCTTCCACATTTAAACTGCACTATAAAATAGTGGCAGCGATATTAGTTTTGGGTTTTTTTGGAACTACAGACCACAGGAATTTGTGGATGTTGGTTCAGGAGCAGTAAATTAAAGTTACTCATAATAGAACTACTCTTACACCATTAGAAAAGAATAAATGAACTGACTTTGTCTTCTTCGTCAAAATCTTTTCTGCACAAGCACACCTGAGTATTCTCCTAACACCTCATCACAAAAAAACAAAAAGAAAAAAAAAATCGGAGGCTAAACATTTTCTACAGACTACCAGTTATGATTTGAGATTCTGTTATATGGAAGTAGGAATAATGATCAGCAAATCCTTAGGTAACTTGAATTAAATGTCTTAACCAGTCAGCCACCTTAACACCAAATAAAACATTCTCTTGGGATTGAAAACTTTTCACTCAATAGTTTACAAGTTATATGAAGACAGCAGAAAGGCCACCACTAAATGGCTACCAGGCTAGAAAATGGAATGATCAGGTGATCATTAATCCCTCGGGTCAGATTCTCATTTAATGTGTGGCCATTTGGCACTGCCAAAGCATGGTAAAGAGATCTTAAATTAGTGTAAGGTCCCTTTATGCTGGCAGAGCAGTGCAAGGTGGCCTTAACATAAATAAATATCAGACTTAGTACAGAACGTGAAGATTTATCACATTACCAAAAATTAAAATGCATGTGGAATGCTTGAACTCTGGTCTCAAAATAAACATAAGAACATGATTCAGTTTGTTTGTAAATTTGCCTGAAATTAAGTCTACACATTTAGTTATTCATTTGGGACTTTTTTTTCTTTCAGCTATGCAATTACCTGAAAAAATTAACATGAACAACCACAAAAGTAATATGCTCTGCATAAGGAAAGGTACAATAAAAAAAATTATGTAGCAAGAGAAATTTCTTCCCTATATCAATGCTAAACATTCTAAGAAACCAAAGAAAGATAAACTGAAGTGGCATGCCTCAGGTCCATTTTCAAAAATCTGTTGTGATACATAGTAAGGCCTGGTCCACACAAATTTTGTACTGGCATAACATTTGGTTAAGGGTGTGAATTTCTTTTTATTTAAAGTCATACAAGTACAACGCACTGCTTATACACCAGTACAGCTTATTCCTTGTCCTGTACAGCACAAGGAGAGTTGCATCGCCTAATCAGAATGACTTGTACAGCTTTAACTATGAGAGTATGCTACAACTTTTGTATGTACACGTAGGCTTAGCGTAAATGAGTCAGGCCGACAAAATAAGACAGAACTGTTGAAAGTAAAAGCAAGATACACTATCCAAAAACTTCAAAATTGTTATTTATAGATAAGCGATTCACATTATGCAATACTGTTAGCCCAAAGTCAAAATAGGTAAAATGATTTTTAAAAGCTTTTTAAAAGAGTGACTATACCATGAAGATTTCTTATCTAAGAAAAGTTGAGCTAAACAAACTTTGTAGGGTATAGGCTACTACACAATTTTAATGAATTAAGTTCACCACTAGCGAGTAATAAGTTCAAGGTAAGTTTCTCTGCCATTTCATTGAAAAGTTAGGGGCTTCTCAGCAGACAGCCCTAATCTCTGGAACTGCACACCAGAAGGAGATCCAACATGACTTTCCAGCTTTAGGGCATTTTGCAAATCTCATCTTGTCCAGGAAATACGTGTATCAACACAAACAGAAAGACTCCAAAGAAGAGACCAAGTCGCTAGGCAGCAGTTCTGCAGAAAAAGACCTAGGGGTGACAGTAGACAAGAAACTGGATATGAGTTGACCATGTGCCCTTTTTGCCAAGAAGGCTAATGGCATTTTGGGCTGTATAAGCAGGGGCATTGCCAGCAGATTGAGGGATGTGATCATTCCCCTGTATTCGACATTGGTGAGGCCTCATCTGGAGTACTGTGTCCAGTTTTGGGCCCCACACTACAAGAAGGATGTGGAAAAATTGGCAAAGTCCACGCAGAGAGGCAACAAAAATTATTAGGGGCGGAGCACATACTTATGCGGAGAGGCTGAAGGAAACACGTTATCTGTAGTCTGCAGAAGAGACGAATGAATGGGGTGCGGTATATGAGTGAGTTTCTTTCAACTTACCTGAAGGGGTTTCAAAAGGATGATGCATCTAGTGACTGTTTCTCAGTGGATATCAGATGATCAGAACAAGGAGCAACTCGGTTTTTTAATTGCACGGGGAGGTTTTAGTTGAGCGTATTCGGAAAACTTTTTCACAGAGGGTGGAGTGAAGGCACTGCTAATCGCGTTACCGTAGGAGTGGGTGGAATGACTACCTTCCTTAAGCAGCGTTTTTAAGGTCAGGCTTGACAAAGCCCTGGCTGGAATGATTTAGTTGGGAATTGGTCCTGCTTTGAGCAGGGGGTTGGACTAGATGACCTCCTGAGGTCCCTTCCAACCCTGATATTCTATGATTCTATGAACACATCTTGAGGAACAGTTACGAAAGGTGGGTAACCATTTGCTCACGTTGATTCCAGTCTAAGTGACTCACAAGCAGTATCTATGGAGGTGGGCTCACAGTTCACCACTTGGAGGCTTGCAGTACTGCTCTACCAAAGCCAGCCTTGTCCCAGGCCTGCTGCAAAAGCACATGGTGGGATGTGAAGGTATGGACTGACAACCAGGTGGCCGCCTACAGATGTCCTGGATACGCACTTGGGCCAAAGAGGCTGCTGAAGAGGCCTGTGCTCTGGTCAAGAGGGCGGTGACAATCGCCGGAGGGCAGCACCTTTCACTGATATAGCAAAAGCAAATACAGGCTATGATCCAGGAGGAAATCTTCTGGACGGAAACAGGCTGACATTTCAGCCTAAGGCCACAACAACAAATAATCGTGTTATCTCACGGAAAGGCTTGCTCCTTTCAGTGTAGAAAGCGAGAGCCCTCGTGATGTCCAGGGTATGTAGCCTGTGCTGCTCCTCCTCCGACTTATGCGGCTTCGGAAAAAAGACTGGTAATTAAATGTTTTCAACTATTAGAGTGGCGAACTCTCCTTGATCCTGTCGGAGGGCTCTCTGAACTTGCCGACGGAGTCCCAAAGGTTGAAATTGTACCGGCCAAGTAGGGCCTGATGGTTAGAGACCCTAAATTGGAGGTTCACTGTGGAATAAATCCTTCTGCCAAATAAGTCTAGTATCTTGGCATCTTTATTTCTGGGGTTGTCACTCGCCTGGCCCTGTCTGGCCCTTTCACTGATGGCAGACATGACCAGGAACCCTGCAGGAGGGTACGTGTAAAGGTATTCAAAACCCCTTCCGGAGGACATAGTACTTCCATTCCTCCCACATTCAAGAAGGCAGAAAAGAAGATGGGATCTGCCGCATTGACTTGGTGATCTTCAGAACCCCTGGGTGAATGCAACCCAGGCTGGGGCAGAGGAGGGAATGACACTGAAGAGGTCAGACTCCTCAGCTAGCTCCTCAACCTCCAAGTTCAGGCTGGCCGCCTCCCCTTTTAAGGAGGGCTTGGTGCTCCCTGAAGTAATCAGAGGGTGGGGGTGTTACTAGTTTGTGAGGGCCCTGCCACCACCTCATCTGGGGACGATGAGGATGACTGCACCGCCAAAGGTTGGGGGGCATCCCCTTGCTGTGCCGAGGACTGTTCCACGATTGCTGGGACCTCCCTCAGGGTCACCATCTCAGACTTGGCCTCTTGCTCCAATGCTGGTGCTGGCTGTGTTGGGGGCAGCTTGTAGGATGCTGCCTGGAAGGAACAATGCGAGTTCAGTGCCGGCATTACAGGCAGCCCCAAGAAGTTGCAGTATTGCCACTGGGCAGGCCATTGCCTCTGAACCCATGCCGGTGCCTTGGTGGGCTCCTCGTGGGGAGATGATTCTCCCCAGACACGGGAAGGGCTAACAGTCCCTCCAACTCAGACCATTGTCCTTCTGGGAACCAGGACAGGGCCGTGGAAGCCTGAGTCTGTCGACTGACTCTCAGCAGCAACCGGTACGGGGAAGGTGAGGGCCGGTTCCTGCCCAAAGAATGTTACCATAGCCCCAACGACCAGTGTTGCAACCAGGAACGGTCTTGCATCTGAGGAGACAGACGCCTACGTGACCTGCAAGGCAATGGCAACCGGGACACTGGTGATCTCTGGCAGGAGGACCATCAGTACCAAGAATATGGGGATTGGTGTCATGACTCAAGTCCCATGTCTCGTCAGCCAAGACCGTGGCCCTGGAGATCTGGAGACCAGGGTTGCAGTACCAGGGTCTTCGGACGTGGCGAAGGGGAACAATGCCTGTGGTCCGGAAAGTTCTCATCACCGGCATGATCATTTGATCTAGTGTCTTTGCCAGGCATTTGCAGTGCCAGTCAGCCTAAACGTTCTTTGCCCACTGGGCCCACCTCAAGTGCAGATGGCCCGGCGATGGGTCAGGACTCCCTACTGCTCCCCGGATTCAGAGGTGGGTCCCTGGCTGGGCTAGGGGGTTTGACCACAGTGGTACCCTCAAGAGCCTCCATTGTGGGCACGACGCCTAGCTCGTGTCCTTTGCCCAAAGCTCCCTTGCATGACGACTGCGGACAAGACGACTAAGGCTGCTTCTTCAGTACTGGCGAGTGCTGGCAGTGCACTGCGTGCCGATGCTGAAGTACCATGCATGAATCCCAGTGTGAGGGTTCTGATGCTGGGTCCAGAGCAGCCTCCTTGAGAAGGGCCCTAAATCAAATGTCTCACACTTTTGGAGTTCGGGGACAAAAATTTTTGCAGATACGGCACTTGTCTTTTCGATGGCACTCTCCCAGGCACTTCAGACAACTCTCGTGAGGGTTGTGATGGGCATCGGCTGGCTGCGCTCAGAACACAACTTTTAAAGTCTGGGGAAGTGGGGCATGCCCCCCTCCAGGACAAAGTCCCAGATGGGACTAGCTACTAAATTACTACTAAAACACTTAACAGCTAACTAATCACTGACTAAATAATAAAAGGAGAACAATCTGAACAGTGAAGAATCACTAATGCTCTTGCTAAGCAATACCAAGCATGCCAATCAACTGTCACAGGCAGTAAGACGGAACAGAGGGCATAGGGCCGGCAGTGCCTGATATACCAGCGCATAAGACTCCACTCCACAGGGTGCAACAGCAGGCCCTACAGATACCAAGGCAAAAGTCTCCAAACAACTGTGCATGTGGTGCACAAACACTAGAATGGAGTCAACATGAGCAAGCACTTGAAAAAGAATAAAGGCCTCCTGAGCCCAGGCTAGGGCTACCAGAAGAACTGCCATATTCAGAAGCAGCAAAGAATCCTGTGGCACCTTATAGACTAACAGACGTTTTGGAGCATGAGCTTTCGTGGGTCAATACCCACTTCGTCAGATGCATATAGTGGAAATTTCCAGGGGCAGGTATATATATGCAAGCAAGCTAGAGATAATGAGGTTAGTTCAATCAGGGAGGATGAGGCCCTGTTCTAGCAGTTGAGGTGTGAAAACCAAGGGAGGAGAAACTGGTTCTGTAATTGGCAAGCCATTCACAGTCTTTATTAAAACCAGAGCTGATGGTGTCAAATTTGCAGATGAACTGAAGCTCAGCAGTTTCTCTTTGAAGTCTGGTCCTGAAGTTTTTTTGCTGCAGGATGGCCACCTTAAGGTCTGCTGTAGTGTGGCCAGGGAGGTTGAAGTGCTCTCCTACAGGTTTTTGTATATTGACATTTATGTCCATCCGTGTGCATTTGGAAAGGAAGATGATATCTGTCTGTATTTGTGCAAGTCTATAAGGTGCCACAGGATTCTTTGCTGCTTTTACAGATCCAGACTAACACGGCTACCCCTCTGATACATATTCAGAAGGACTCTGTAGGAATGACATACTAGGTTGAAATTCCAAGGGCAAATGCGTTACTCCTAGGAACTGGTTAAAAAAACCTGATATCTGCTTTCCTTTTTTATTCAACTGGGAGTTACAAATTTGTGGCAAATTAAAAGGAACACTGATGTAATTCTGTTCCCTGACAGGATCTGGATTTTGCTTAGCCAATCTACTGTGGAATTCAGAACTCTGGTACGAACTGTTTACCAAGACATGTAATTGTCCTCTGCTCACGAAAGAATTGAGCAGTGTTTGAGTTCTGATGACCCAGCAGATTGACTTACGCAGGACACTGGAATTATTGTGAAGGTAAGAATCTGCAATAGCAGGAGAAGGAATACAGGAAAATACTGGACTAGGTACATTTCTTGTAGCAGATTCAAAATTTAACAGCTCACCATATTAAGTCTTATAAAAACAGAATTAAACAGGAAAAATATTGCACATTAAGAAATTTGACCTTGCTGTCACAATTCAAAATCCAGCAAGCTACAAAATGACTATATGCTTACTGACAAAGCAACTATTTTACCTAGCAAATAAATAAAATGAGGGCAAGGACTTAAGTTCCATGCTAGATACGGTATTATATTGCCCACTTGACCAAATTATGAATATTTGGTCACCTACTCTCTCACTCATCACCCCCTTAAATAAATTATCCACTCCTTCAAAATAAAAGCCACAGAATATTTTATTTTGGATGCTTGTTTCTTTGTTTACATATTAATTTTCTTTAACGTGGTGCCTGAGTAGTCAAATCCACTCTACACGCTAGAAATTAAATAGATATATAGAGGGAATTATTAGCTGTGTCCAGGAGAAAGCTAGTGGTGTCTGTTCCTATAAAAGACTATCACTATGGTATCCATTACTATTTTGTCTGCTCCTTAGTTTATTGCATATCTTGTTTGTGCACCTTATATCTAAGCAATGACAGGGTCAACATGAAGGAAATACAGTGAAGTAAGGCTCACATTATGAGAAACAGGGAAATGGACAAAATCACTCCATGTTTTATAATTGCAACTCAAAGAAGGATCCATCTTAGAGAAGTATTTTGAAGGTTTATATCTCCATCCCAAATTAAGACAATGACTGTTTTTTCCACCTTCACGGGTCACTTATTTGCAAAACTGAGCATGCCTAGGGTTTTGTTCCCTAGTTTAGTGACGTAGTATTACAATGAGGAGGTAAGTGTAAGGTTGTACGTGTTTAGAAGCCAATAAGGTAGCTTTGGAAGAAAATAGGAAAGCATCTACATGATTCATCAGTTTTGTGCTATTTTCCATAAAATTTAAGTAGCAGATTGTATTTCTAAACATTTAAATCACTTTGTTTCAATTTAATAAAAATCCTTCTATGATCATGAAAACTAGCATCTAAAGTATCTAGTATTTTTCAGCAAAGCCAACATGACATATACAGAAACTAAATATATTTTTCCCTTACTCCTTCTCTTTCTACTCATTAAAACGCTGGGGTTAATTACAGGTAAGAAAAGTTTGACAGCTTTTGGAATTAGCAGGCAGTATATGAACTGGGGATCAGTTAAAAAAATAAAATATTCAAGTAATTGCAAATTATTTCTTTTTGTATCAAAAAAATTAATACAGGCGTTTGGCAATCGTTGTTAGGTTGCAAGTGCTTATCACACTGATGAGAGATTGGGGAAGGCAATCCACAAGTTCTTCACCTAGGATGCCAGATTATTTATTAGTTATTATTCTTCATGCATAATCACAGGCCCCCCCAAGAATCTGTGCTTGAACCATATGCAGTTTCTTAGCCTGTCATTTTTGCCTGTATTATATTCTACTAAAAGGAATTAGGAGCCAGATTTTACAGGTCTTTGAGCCAACATTTATAAGGAACACGAAATTTCACTGAAATTACTTATTTTTGTAGAACAGTACTGATTTGTAATTACAAGGACGATGGTTTGAAAGGTTTTTGAAAAAAAACTGTATACCTACAGTAAGCAGATATTTGTCTTCCTTTTTAAACCTGAGATATCAAGTGAAAAATTTAAATTCCCCCACTACCAGCATTTATTTCCTGTAACTAGAAGGAATACTAGCAGTGTACAGTAACTCCTCACTTAAAGTCATCCTGGTTAATATTTCGTTGTTACACTGCTGATCAACTAGGGAACATGCTTGTTTAAAGTTCTGTAATGCTCCCTTATAACGTTGTTTAGCAGTCGCCTGCTTTCTCCACTGCTTGATGGAAGAGCAGACCGTTACAGCTAGCTCATGGGGGCTTGGAACCAGGGTGGACCCGCAGCCCCCACATCAGCTCCCTGCTCCCCTAAGTTCCCTGTGCAGCCGCCACCCAGCAGGCTACCAGTTGCTGGCAGTGCATCTGTCCCTCCCCCCACTGCCCTCTGCTCTCCTGCCCTCTGCCTTGGAGCTGCTCCCAGGAGCCTCCCTGCTTGCTGTGCAGAGGGGTTGGGGGGGGAAACAGGGGGCTAATGTCAGGGTGTCCCCCTCCTCCCTCCTCTTGCTTCCTGCTTATCCCTTCTCCATACAGGGTATGATGAGGACAGGAGAGGGCTCAGGATGGAGAGAGCTTTCTGGCTGCAGCAACTTCCTGATTTTTTTTTTTATTTTTTTTTTAAAGGCAATATACTTAGAGTGCGGTCACCATACTTAAAAGAGGCAATGTACATCTCTCCCTCTCTCAGACACACAGGATGTGTGTCTCTGTCTGCCATGCTGTCTCTCCTCCCTCCATTCATGCTGCCTTGTAGAGTGTGAGGCTACATAAACAATGTTTTAACCCTTGCGGGCTCAGTCGAATGCTAGTTCATCATTTAGCAGCAAGGCATTCCCTGGGAAATATCCCACCCTCTAACTTCGCCACCTCAACCAAGCTTCACAATTTGCTTAAAGACACATTTTTTCAAGAAAAAAAAACTACAGCGTTAAGCGAGGAGTTACTGTACTAGCCTTAACCTGCAACCAGGTAGACAGGTGGAATTATTCAAGACCAGTAATGCATAATTAGTAGTAAAAGTACTAAGGTTCATCAAATCATTCTCTATAATTACAACACACCAAAGCTACTCTGAGCAGCAAGAAAATTTACTTACTACTAGAGTGTCAAGAAACCCTAACAATGGTGCAGCTCATAGCAAAACCATTTACATGTAAAGAATGTTTTTGTAATTTATTTTATATTGATTAAATAGGTCAGATGTACACCTTTATGCTTACCATTTTGGCATAATGTGCATTCATTGGATCAGCATACTGAAGCAAGGCCTGAAACTGATTGTTCTTTGTGAAGGTGATAATCTTCAAGACAGTTCCAAACTTGGAGAAAATCTTAAAAAATAATAAATAATAACAATAATTCAGCTACAGTACACATTTTTAGCTCTTGAGATACTGTTTTTCAATAATAATTTTATATTAGAAATTAACAAAATATTTCTCAGTTCTATCAGAATAGATGTTTTGGGGGAAAGTTCATAAAATATATTTTCTACTAGCCACTAACTTCCTCTGCCAAAAAAAATCAAAAGTTAATTCTCTCCAAGAGCAAGAGTCACTGTTTGTCAAGCTACATGCCACAGATCTTGCTCAGAACTGGCATAAAGAGAAAAGGCCTTTGTTCTAGACCTCCAGAGATGCTGGAATACATGGGAGTTTTCGTTTGAGAAGTGGAGTTTCACAAAGCAGTTGAGAGCAGGGATTCACAAGCTGTCTTTGAGGATGATGGGATGGATTGCACCCTCAGCAAGTTCGCAGATGACACTAAGCTGGAGGAGAGGTCTCTTCCAACACTAATCTTCTATGACAGCTTGAAATACTAGGTGCAAAGCTGGATGAATTCTATGGGTTCAGTAACTGAAGATCTCTTCTAAACATCTCAGGTAGCCATGTTTTTTTTGAAACCACAAAAATAACTGTCCATGAGATCTGAAGCTCAAAATGCAATATAATTTATCAAGAGTAAACAGTGTGTACAAGACGATATCCCTGCCTCAGATAGATTACATAGAAAGACAGAAGATCCATGTAAGACTCTGTGGAAGGAGAAACTGAACACAAGTTTTCCCCTCTTTCCACTTCACTGTTTGTCATCTGTTGTCTTATATTTATGTCGCAAGCTCCTAGGGCCAGGGACCATCTTTTTGTTCTGTGTTTCTACAGAGCTTAGTATAATGGGGTCCTGGCTGCTGACTGGTCCTCCTTGGTGCTACAGTAACCAAAAAAATTAAAAAAATAAAAAAGGATCTGAAAAAGAAGAATGTGGGGAACACACTGGAATTGGAGAATATGCATGCGAGACAGCAGAAAGGGGAGTGGAAGAAGGCAAGCGAATGTTGTTGGAAGAACATAAAGAGCAAGGAGGAATGCAACAAAACACTCGATCCAAGTGTGAGCAGAGTTGTGCAGGGCATGGACAGTAAATATAAACATATACATTGGATGTGAAGAAACCCATAGGGCTAGTTAGAAGGAAGAACAATGATCTGGTCAACAGATGAGGAAAATAACATGGCTGCTGATCTCTGGTCCAACTGGGGGTCAGCAATATGGGTAACGATGCATAGGTGGTTACAGTAATCGAGAATGGAGGCAAGAACATGGATTAGTCTTTTAAACATTAGAATGAAAAGGAAGGGTTGAATGTATCCCCATCCACTGTCAATATGGTCAACCACAAACCTTATGGCTAAAGCTGTGAGTCTGTCATGGAGATCACAGAAGTCAGATTCCGTGACTTTCTGTGATTTCTGCAGTGTCTGGTGCTGGCTCAGGGGCTGCCTGAGCAGAGCAGCCCCTGGGTCAGCAGTAGCAGTTTGGGTTTGTGGGAGGGGGCTCAGGGCAGGGAGTTGGGGAGTTCAGGGGAGGGGTGTGGTATGTACCTTGGGGGGGCCCTCCCCAGCTCCTACTGGCATGGCCCCATGCAGCTCCTAGGCAGTGGAGGGTCTCCGCACTGCCTGCAGGCCCCACTCCCGCAGCTCCTATTGGCTGCGGTTTCCTGCCAATGGGAGCTGCTGCAGCTGGTGCTTGTGGCAGGAGAAGCAGAGCCCCTGCCTCCGCCACCTAGGAGCTCTAATGACACGGAGCCAGGTAGGAAGCCCCTGCCAGCCTAGCCACACCCACCCTTTCCTCCCCCAGTACCAGCGGTGGTCCCGGGCCACCTCCCCCAGATTGCCCACAGGCCCCAGCCCCTACACTTCCAGCATGCACGGCCACCACACTCAAGTTTTAGTCAGGGCAGGTATTTTTAGTACCAGTCATGGACAGGTCACGGGCCATGAATTTTTGTTTAGGGCCAGTAATCTGTCAGTGACTTTTACTAAAAGTATTTGTGACTAACACGTAGCCTTACCTATGACTGATCACCCTAACCACTCGTCTAGTTTTTAGGTCTCTCAAGCTTACAGTTCCTACACTACAGCCATCATCTCTTTGGTAAAGGACCGAACAGGAATCTCTATTAATCTTTTCATCATGCATCTTAACTTAACCAGAGGGTTGCTGCTGATAAAGTACTTCCCCTTACCCAGGGGCTAAGCATACAGTTTCTAGAACATACACTTCCTTCGAATCCATATAAATTAGGTTATTTATAGGTAAATATTACAACTAAAATAAAATTATGTCAGTCTGACAGTCCAAAAAATGATAATGACACCGAACATTTACATAAATTCTTAGGAGCAACTATATGCCCAGGTACGAACTACCAAAAAATTGGAAGAAAAAGTAACAATAAAGCATTCCAGTTTTGCTGTTTCTTCCTCAACACGCTGTTTAGAAGTCCGTATCCAAAGAAGCAGGAGGATCAGAAGAAGGCATGGAAGAGTGTCACTAGTAAGAATAAATTTGCCATTTTGAATTAAATCCATTCAAACATGGTTCTATAATAATTGACTACAGTTCGTCTTGAAGTGGCAATCCTCACACAAGTTTAACACCCAAAGTACAATGCTGGGACAAAGCATTACTGGATTTACACTAGAATTATAGATATTATTTAATAACCATTTGTTTCCTCTCCCCACACCTGGTTACCTGATACAGCACTTCCAAAGTGACAGGGTAGAAAAGGTTTTCAACAATAATTCGGAGAACAGAACTTTGACCTGGAAGGAGTCCACCCTCAGTAGCAGGAGCACCTGTAAGGGCTAGGGCTCCAGACTGCACAGCATTCACTGCTTGCAACGCAGCTTGGGTTCTCTGAGAAAGAAGAGGAAGACAAGAGTTAACATACATAAACAATTCTCATGCAAAGTACATAAATATGTTGTTTATCAGTTTAAGTTCTGGAGATTTATACTATATTTGTATTTAGAAAATATTCACACAGGACTCCAATATGTAACTTTAGGTAAGGAGTACAGTCAAGTTATTTGGAAGAACGCCATACAGTACTTGCACACACAATCTGCAGCAACGAAAAAAAAATGGCAGTTCCTCACTTTACTTATGATGACATGTTCGACTAATATAGCCTCATTTTTACACCTCTTTATTTTTAAATGAGCTGAAAGCCCCAAAGATCTAGGATAAGACTTTCAACACACCACAGAAGCCAAGCTGTGTCAGTCCTGTCCCAACAAGCAAACAGTGCACTGGACTAGGACTCACTGCACTACCACTCACTTGCTGTATGACCAACTCATTTCAACTCTCTGCCTTAGTTCCACTATCTGTAAAACGGTATTAAGGACAGTTGTCGTCCTTTGTAAAGCTATTTGAGATCTATGGATGAGAAGCACTAAATAAAAGCTTATTATGAATACACTGTGTTACCGCTACCATTCAGAACAATAAAGGTTAGAACTGGTCTACTGTTGAGCATTTTACTATAATGGTGTATTTTGCAAAAATCATGCATCATGCAAACACAAATCTAGAACTGTATAAAATCATGTATTTTGATTGTTAATTAAAATGTTTACTTGATGTGTTTGTTTTTCCCTTTATTAACTTCTCACATACGGAGGGGAAGCAAGTCTTCTGAAGACAAAACTGTCAGCCAGATTGCTTTAGGTTTGATTAGAAACATGTGTTCTATTCACAATCATGTGTACTTTGGATATAGCTGGCCTCAGCCTGCTATTCTGTATCCTTTCACGTGCCTGAGGTATGCTGCAACACGCTCTGTGAGGCAACTTTAAGTAGACTGCAAGCCAGTGGGCCAACTCACCAGCCAGTGCATCAAAACCACTTCCAACAGGATTTCAATCCCTACTCTTCAAGAATTGATTTATAGTTTGAACTTTTTGAAAAATAAAACTCACGTCCTTTCTCCTGACCTGGAGTCTCCTACAGGAGTGTATCTACTCCCTCTTGGCTTCCCAGGTCATCTGCCTTTCTACTCCCTTCTGTTGGAGCCTTCCTCCACCATACTGACTTCCAGACGTCTCAGCCTGCTTCCTGCAGGGTTGCATACTCAGGCTATCTGCTTGGAGGCTAAGGAGAGCTCCACTTCTTCCTGACTTCAGTTTGCCCTTTATATCCCTCCAGGCCTACTCTCAACTTTCTACCATGTGACTTCTAAGACCCGGAAATCTGAGCTAAGCCCAGCACAGGGCGAAGCTGAGCAACATTTCCCTTAAAACCCTCATCCTAGGACACTGATACTATGAACTGTGAACGCAGGCATAAGCAAAACTAGTTACTACCAACCCCTCTACCAGATCCTCTAAATTGAAATTCAAAGGCAAGAGATAAACATGAGTGCAGAAAAATTAAATGGCAAAAGGTTCACTAATGCAGAGTTAAGGATGCCCAGTGATAGTGGGCAAGTTTGGCAAAATTCAAACTTCTGAAAACCAGGAAATACAGAATTATGGTAAACGTCCACACAATTTTAACAATCTTAATCTAAAACAATCTTAAAAGCTGGGAACAGCTACTGGAAATTATCTGCATGTACTCCAGCTGCGTTCACTGTGTTAGGCGAGCATGTTAAATGGTGGAGGAATAAGTTAGAACAGCTTGGAAGAGCTGTGATTGTGATATGAAGGGACTTGGGAATTTGTTTAAAGCACATTACAGAGCTGTGACTGTGCTATGAAGAAATCTGGGTCTGAGTCCCCCCTGTGTGTGTTGTCAAAGGAAAGCGGTGTCTGTACCTACAGGTTCCCAGTCTGCATCATTTTAACACAGAGTTGTGTGTATGTTGTGTCATAGCAGGACACTGGGGTTTTCTTGCCATCGGTACTGTCAGTAGTGAGGTGGGATATAAAAGCAGTCTGTGGATTTAATAGTGATATGGGAAAGGCGAGGTTACTTATGTCGTACAGTAAGTGGAGTTCAACGTATTTGTCCCTATGGCACTTTACTTCAGATGCACATTTATCCCATGCACCTTTGGTAGCAGATTTTTGGCAGAGGTGCCTTTTTGGCCCACTCATGTGCTCTAGGCATCCTCATACCCCATACTGAGGAGACAGAGAGCCATGTGGATGAATCACCCCTCAGGTCCTACTCCAAAACAGAGGGAATGGAAAGCGGGTAGTGGAGCAGCACCCATAGGTTCAAACATCTCAAAGAACTCCAGTTACTGTACAAGGTAAACAACCTCTCCTTTTTCAAATCATGTCCCTTTGGGTTTGCCACTCCAGGTGACGCCCAAGCAGTATTTCCTGAAGAAGGCAGAAGTTTTGGAGAAGATTCTCAGACTGATGGCAGAACTGCAGTGCTGACAGGCACATCTGCTCTAGAGGCGTACACTAAAGTACACCTCTACCCTGACAGAACGCGGTTCTCAAGAGTCAAAAATCCCTACTGCGTTATAGGTGAAACCCCATTATATTAGGGTAGCGGCGACAGGGCTCCAGTGGCGATTTAAACAGCTCCAGGCTCTGACTGCTGCAGGGAGCCTGGGCCCTTTAAATTGCTGGCCAAGCCCCGCTACTGCAGCTCTGGGGTAGCGGCAGCAGGGCTCCAGCGGTGATTTAAAGGGCGTGGGGCTCCCCGCAACAGCCGGAGCCCTGTGCCCTTTAAAGCGCCACCTGAGCCCCGCTGCCAGAGCCCAGGGATTACTGCGCTATATGTGAACCCATGTTACATCGGGGTAGAGGTGTATAATGTTTGGAAACAATATGAATGGAAGCCTAAATGGAAGCTCTGTAAATTTCTGCAACTGCTACATGTTTTTAACAGTGCCATGAAAGTAGAATGAGATCTGATAGAATCTGAAGTTGGGGCTGTTCCAGATCCTCAACCAAAAACATCAAAATTGATGATCAGTAGAGGAAGGCTGGGTAGTAGTGATCAATACAGAAGACGGATTAATTTTCTAATATTTACATCTCTTCTTGGGTGACTCAGTAGATTGATGGAAGGTACGGAATTAGACTGGTCAGGATCTCTGAGCCATCTGTGACCTGCTAACTCTTTTGCACAGGTGTGTAGATCCAAAGTGAGCAGTGTGGACCTTGAACCCTTGAGGGTGTGCCAAGGACTAATCAATAGACTCATTGCAGAGCTTACGTATGTCAAAGGGAACGTCCTCTACGGTGGTCTGATCAGTAGCCAAGACCCCTGATGCATGACAATTGCTACAGAAACAGAGCAAGCTGCAATATCAGCTGCATCCAGCAAGGCCTGTAACAAAGTCCTTGTTAGGAGCTGATCCTTAGTGATGATCATGTTCCACTGGTCGGTTTTTGATGTTTCAAGCGGACAGATAGTCAATAAATTACATTTGCTGTAGTTGATGTGATTACACTTTACCATTAAAGCTTGGTAATTTTCAATCGTGTACTGTAGCACTGTGAAAGAGTAGCTCTTGCAATCAAAGACATCTGTGCATTCTTGGTCCTCCATCATAAAATGTTGCCTTGGAATGATATCTGCTGTGCTTGTTGACAGCATCAACCACCAAAAAGTTAGGAAGAGGGTGTGTAAACAAAAAATCTGAATTTTTCACTGGAACATAATTTTTTGTCAGCTCTTTTACATGCAGGTGAGACGGTGACATGAGGTCTCTAAAACAGTTGGCCCTTGAGAAGACCTAGGCTTTTTTGGAAGCAGGTTCTGTCTGAAGAGATCTGTTTTTCCCTTTCCTAGAAGCCCTGCTGAGTACCCTCTGTGTTCCTGTCCTGCAACGATCTTCTGGTGAGAGGGTACAGAGGTCAACAGGGCAATATGTTCATTTGGAAGCCATTGCATGGCGGGGAGGGGGAGTATCTGGCCCAGATCAGAGCCTGTTATGGGTGTTGTATAAGCCAATCTGTTTTAGGGGTCTGGGCCTGAAAAGTGGAAAATCCCCACACAGGGCAACAAAGAAATGAGGTGTTAATTTTGAGTCTTAAAAGGCCACAGATCTTGAGAGGCTCAGGGAGAACTCAAAATTTAACATCTACTTTTACTGCTCACACACACACACAAGCTTGGGCAGAAGAGAGAGGGGCATGCTTTCATAGCAAAGGGTCTTTTGAACTGCAGGACCAGCTGAGGAAATAACTAAAGTGTGATCGGTCTGTGTGACCTTGAAGAAGTGAACTGTAAACCCAGAGCTCTCACAATGTCTGAATCCTGGGAAAGCCTGCGCTTAAGGTACTGGGGAGGGGGGGGGTCCCTGCACTAGTCCTGGGGGACCTAGAGCAGCTGTCCGTCAGGTCTCATTTCTGTGAAGGATAAAGCCTGTGCATAGAAAGCAGACCAGAGAGGTCAAGGAAAGAGAGAGTACTGCAACCGACTCAGACCAACGGAAGCTTAAGAGCCCACAGTTTAAAGTGCCCCAGTATGGTGGTCACAAACATAGCAGCCTGGTGAATGTCCAGCAGAGGGAGCTTTACCAAGGTTATACGACAGCTGCAAGCAGTAAAGAGAGAGAACTTGAACTAAAATGCCAAGACCTACATCTCTGGACAGGGGAAAAAACAGAACAAATACAAAATGAGAAGGTATTAACAAGAAGAGAGAAGAAAAGAATAAACCAAGTGTCTTATCCACTCCAATGAAGTGAGTTTATTTTCATCTCATCTCCTAATTTTGTTGTAAATATTACTGTCATCTGACCAGGCATTATATTTGCCACAGAAAAAGGGTGGAATTGGGACTAAGAAAGACCCTACAACAAAATGTGGTCCGTAAGAGAATGTGCCAAAGAAGCAATCCCCAGTATGACAATGAGAGAACCACTGCTGTAAATGAAATTTTTAATTCTGATACTGGACTTTAAGTGTGCCACACAATATGCTTTTCAATTTTCACCTTGATCATCATGAATACACAGCACAACCAGCTGTCTTTAGAAGCCACACAGGAATCATACAAAAGTCTCACAGACATGTATTGCTATCTGTTTACTTTCATACAACTGTAGTTTTTCTGCTAAATAGGTATACAAGAAGACAGGCAAATTCTTCAACATGCTGTGCTCCAGAATGCACAAGCATATGAATTAAAAGATTAATATCTTAGATCCCAATGCTTCCATAAAGATACTGTGCTTTCCACGTAAACCAAGCTTCAGTAACTCCTTGACACACGCAGTTTTGGTATTCTTATACTTTTATCAATGGAGTACTCAAGATGGAAAATCTGATTCTTGTTTTCTGCTAGAAAGCTTACTAGTCCACAATGGAGATGACAATTAGGAAGTTATTAATCCTTAGACCAATATCCTGGGAGAATGTTCTTGAATGATGACTTTCAAAGTTGTTAGTATTAACAGCACAATTAACAGAATTGTGAGAGAGGCAATGAGCATCTGAAGTAAAAAATAAAAAGTTGCTTTTAAAAATATAAGGAATCTGGAAGACAGTTATTCCACAATGACTGGAGTTTCTGATTGCCTAATTGTGCTGAGGGCATCATGAGGGCAGCTTCATAATCTTGATTAGAATCAGATGCAAGGCTCTGAATGGACAACAGAGGATTGCAAGGCAATTTTCTCTGATTATTTCATATGCTTACCATGGTGGCAACTTGAAATTCAATGGAACTGAGGCCTGTAGATGAGCATGCAACTCCAGAAAGAGCAATTTCATTCCCATCTTCCTCAATATGATGTTAAGATGTGTACATTCAACTTCTTAGTTCAAGACCATCTCTAGGTCCTCACATATTCTTACACAGAAGGAGGAAAAGTAGTATGGTTTGAAAAAGATTCTTTTAGCAGGCATAGTTATCACCTGTGCTATAGCCTAGAGTGTCAACTGAAAATTTATATTAATAATATGCCACTTAAAAAGTCATGTGCCACTTCAGATTTTAGGGAAGCCATGAACTATGACACTTTTACAAGTTCTTTCATTGCTGTGATGAGGCTAAGACAGAGGGACCTGAGTTCCTAGCATCTGTCCTAGTAGAAGAATGTACGAATATGTAAGACGATCTAATTTTGATGTGAAGGTAAATATTTACCAGGCCTATGTCAAAGTCACCAGAATCCAGGGCTGCCAAGGAAAACATCCAATAGCTCTATGCAGAACCCACACCCTCACACATCTGCTGAGCTGTTCAAGCTGCATTGTCTTCAAATCGCTGTCCTTTGTCAACAAGTAAATACATTAAAGCTTGCAGAATTGTATTTCATGCTGTAAATTGCTAGACAACCCCAACATACTAGATAGGTGAATGATCTCTTGAGGCATGCCTTGGTGATTAAGGGAGCTGGAGGACACAGGCAAAGGTAGAACCTCTCCCTTTGCAAGGTTTAATTTGTGCAAGAGCATCGTCTCTGAAAGTCTCCAGAACCCTTCTCTTTGTCACCTTATGAGTGCAAAGGTCCCAGAAATAGAAATATTAATCCCTAATACTGATCTGAAAGTCCATCACAGAGAAGCTCAGAGAGAAGATGAACCTCCTAACTGGTCTATCCTTTACCATGTCCCAGAGCAGAAATCTATTCCCTGGTCACACTGCCAAACATCTAATCAAGTCTCCAGAAACCTCCCTCCTGGAGAAATATTTTGCCCTCTTTTCCCTCCCAAAGCTGCTGTATCAAAATTTCTTTCAAAATGAACACGAGAAAATTAGGGCAGAGTTTTTACCTGGGCATTTTTCCAGGTTTTTACAACAAAGTTGCTATCTGATCTGTGTTCACCAGTTTGGTGGTGAAGTTCATGGCACACATTAACATATCAAATACAGAAAGCTGCATGGGAGCATTTACATGAGATTGATTTGATCCCATCATTCTAAATTGACTCACTGTGATAGCCTATCCAGGCAGGGAGAAAGCGGAGACAGGTATCTGAAAGGCCGCACTACAGTCTTTCAAAGAGAGCAGCCACAGTCTATCGGGTCTTTATGTAAAAACAGAAGTTCAAGGGGGATGAATGTCTTGGCAAGAGACTCTATTCCTACTTCTACATTGGGGAGCTTCATGAGATCCTCTGAAAAAATGCTAAAGAATTGTTTGCTGAGGAGCTATAAAAGAATAGTACAAGAGAAGCGTGCCCTGAAACATTCCAAAGGTTCCCATGTACAGCTTACTGCTTCTTTTCTCAGACTGGAAAAAACTAGCACACAATTAGCTGACAGAGCTAGCCATCGCCTTTTCTGCTGTCTCCTCTATAGGATAAACTGCTGTTACAACAGCCTCTGACACTACCCAACTCAGAGTGAGAAGCCATTGCAGAATTTGTTAGCCCCATAGTAAACCATTAACCTACCTCCTAACAGTGGCCAGTGTCAGATGCTTCAGATGGAATGAACAGCACAGGGCAATTTCAAGTGATCCAGTCACTGATGAACCTATCTTCCAGGAACTAATTCTTTTTTGAACCCAGTTCTATTTTTGGCCTTCACAACATCCCATGACAACGAATTCCACAGGTTGACTGTGTGTTGTGTGAAGTACTTCCTTTTGTTTGTTTTAAACTTGCCGCCTATTAATTTCATCAAGTGATCCCTAGTTCTTGGGTTAGGTGAAGGGGGTAAAAATAACATTTCCCTATTCACTTTCTCCATCCCATCCATGATTTTATAGGCTTATCGTATCTTCCCTTAGTTGTCTCTTTTCTAAGCTGAATAAACCCAGTCTTTTAAATCTTTCCTCATATGGAAGCTGTTCTATACCCCTAATCATTTTTGTTGCCCTTCTCTGTACCTTTTCCAATTGTAAAAAGCTTTTTTGAGATGGGGTAACCAGAACTCCATACAGTATTCAAGGTGCGGGAATATTGTGGTTTTATATAGTGGCATGATATTTTCTATTTTATCATCTGTTTCTTAATGGTTCCTAACTATCATCCTTTTTTTTTTTTTTTTCCCTTTTTTTTCCCCTACTGCTGCACACTGAGTGGATGTTTTCAGGAAACTATCCAAAGGCTACAAGATCTCTTTCTTGAGTGGTAACAGTTCATTTAGACCCCAGACTTTTATATGTATAGTTGAGAACTTTTTCCAATGTACATTCCTTTGCACTGAATTTCATCTGCCATTTTGTTGGCCAGTCATCCAGTTTAATTAGATTCCTTTGTAACTTTTCAAAGTCAGCTCTGGACTTAATTAGTAATTTTGTATCATCTGCAAGTTTTGCCACCTCACTGAACACCTCTTTTTCCCAGATAATTTATGAATATGTTTACCAGCACTGGTCCCAGTACAGATACTGGAGGGACCCTGCTACTTAACTCTCTTGATTGTGAACACTGACCATTTATTCCTATGTTCTGTTTCCTTTCTTTTACACAGTTACTGATCCAGGAGAGGACGTTCGCTCTTATCCCATGATTGCTTTGTATCAGGGTGGATAAAAACAAAAGAGTGTTTTGTTTTTTTTAAAAAAACAAAAAACAGTATTTAAATTATGTTTTTGCTAAAATGCTTTTTGAGGAAAAAACCTATCTAAAGATAGTTTTCATTAAGATACATTATAGCTCAAAGATATCTCATTACGGAATAGGGGTTATAAATTCTAATTCTATAGTATGACACAATATAGTTATGTAATGTTTAAGAGAAGTTTTTTAAATGAGTTCCAATAGTTCAAGGATTAGGGACCCATTCTTATCGGGCTCCAGGGGCATCTGTATAGATTATTTAGGTTAATCTTAGAAGATATCGTCAGAGATGCTTAGTTTTGCGGTTCTCAAACTGTGGATTCATGTCACCAGAGGTAACATGCTTCTTAAGAGCAAAAATGTTTTTAAATAAAACAAACAGACCTCAACCCTATCATCCCTCTGCAAATTTGTGTACAGAGAGTCAATCCCTTACCTCTCTCTGAAAGTGCAAAGTTTCAAAAAGTTCAATGAACAGAAGATTGTTGAGGGTGGAATAGATCTGGACAAGCAGAGGAAGTCTGGAGATAAATGTAAGAACAGAGGGACAGGCAGTAGAAACAAAAGTGAAACTGTTTGAGCAGCATATTCCAGAAGTCTTGAAGTCTGAATGTAGCCTTCATTGATTTGAAATCTACCATACCATTCTCTCACTAGAAGGGAAAACTTATAATGGCAGCACACCAGAAAAGAGACCCAGTTTCGGAATATTTTAATGAAGTTCCTTTACCCGTAGGTAAGACAGGCATGTGTGCAAAATGCAAACAGTGCAACAAAAAAATGCAAGGCCGGGTTGCCAGAAGGAAATATCATGAGAAGTGTTCCTTCTCAGGAGGAAGCTGCCTTGAAGATAATGAAAAGAACATGTCTGAACATGCAGCATCTTCAGGTGGATGAACTTTTTTATTTCACTTTTCTTAAAGACTGCCTGTCTTCCTTCTGGATTATTCTTGAATTCTCATGTTTTCACAAAACATATAGCTGTTACTCTATGGTACTATCATTTTAGATGCAATTGTGATAAAAAAATAAATAGCTGAAACAGGCAGATCTTCCTTTTACAATTTCACCTTTAAAGTAGTACTAAGTGTCAGCAAATGCAATGCGTAATACTAAATGAGTAGTATGGTAAATTAAAATAACTGCATTGACTTATTTTGTTTAGGAGAATCCATCCTTAACATACAGGATTCTGAAGGCTCTCCACCTTCAAGATCACCACCATTTTCTATAGTTTCAGAGTTATCTGCCAATGATAGTGTTTCAGTCACATCATGTATGTCACATAGCCACAGTATATCACCTGCAGCAAAAAGGAAAAGAAACCATCATCCCAAAACAACCGTAGATAAGTTTGTGATAAAGAACCAGCAGATTTCAAAAAGAGATAACTGATGAAAAAAATGCCCACAGTTTGTTTATGCAACAAACTCCTTTCAGTATGACTGAGAACCCCCACTTCATTAAAATGGTTCAGTCATTAAGACCAGGATACAGTCCACACAACAGAGCAGATGTCTCAGGCAAACTGCTGGATAAAAAGTGTTTGAAAGAGAAATTGACCAGTGTGCAAAACGTCTAGAGGGTAAAATTGTTAATCTGAGTCTTGATGAGTGGAGTAATGTCCACAATGATCCTGTTGTACATGCTTGTGTGACAACAGAAGAAGGGAATGACTTCCTTATAGAAACAAACTGATACATCAGGAAATGCACACACAGCAGAATACTTCATATGGCCTCCATATTTTTGTGCCTCCCATGCAGAAAAAACAAATGAAATTGGGGGCAAGGGACATGCGTCTTTCCTGGCTCCCCAGGCTGTTCCAGTTTGGGGGAGGGGGACTGGGTGGGTGTGCCTGTGGGAGAGACGTTGATTGTCATCAGGGGGCGGGGCTGGCCAACAAGTGAGAGAAACTCTGTCCCTCTCGTGTCATATTGTGGCTTGAGGGGCGTGGAGGAGGAAAAGTCTTTCTGTTATGCAGCAGGAAGGCTCTGCTCCCGAGGCAGAAATGTAGCAGTCTGCCTGCCTAGTAAAATGTCTAACTTCTTGAGAATTGAAAAAACACTTACCATATATACTCGTTCATAAGCCGAATATTTTTGGTTAAAAAATGACACATCAAAGAGCGGGGGTCGGCTTATAAATGGGTCTACACCAAAATTTGATGATTCTAAACTCTATGGAATCATTGAATTGAATATCTAATATGAGACTGACAATCTTTGGCATACGGCTCACCAGGGTAAGCACCCTGGTGGGCCAAGCCAGTTTGTTTACCTGCCGCGTCCACAAGTTCAACCCATCACGGCTCCCAGTGGCCACAGTTCACCGCTCCAGGCCATTGGGGATGGTGGGAAGTGATACGGGCCGAGGGATGTGCTGGCCACCATTTCCCACCATCCCCATTGGCCTGGAGCGGCAAACCGCGGCTGGTAAACATACCAGCCCAGCCTGCGAGGGTGCTTACCCTGGTGGGCCATGTGCCAAAGGTTGCCGATCCCCGATTAATACATTGTCATTTTGTTTACCTGGAGCATCTGCAGGCATGGAGCCCCTCAGCTCCCTGTGACTGCGGTTCGCCGTTCCCAGCCAATGGGAACTGCGGGAAAGGGCACAATGGCTGGGAACAGCGAACCACGGCCACAGGTTGCTGAGGGGCTCCATGCCTGCAGATGCTGGAGGGAAACAAAACGTCCTGACCCACCAGCAGCTTACCCTGACGGTCTGGAAACCAAAGTTTTCCAACCCCTGAAATATAGAGTTGGCTTATGAAAGTGTCATACAGTTTTTGCTATTTTTACCTATCCATTTTGGGGGGATGGGCTTATAAATGAACTGGCTAATGAAGGACTATATACAGTAATTAAATTCGTATCATGTTACTGAAAATTAATTGTTTTTAAGTTAAAGAAAATAGATTGTGTTAAAAAAACACCCTGATTTTGTTAATGTTGCAGGTTAATTGATCTCATTCTCTGGAGACAGAAATGTAGTAGCTTGTCTGCATAGTAACATTATTAATGATCCTACTGCTAGTTATCTGGTTCCCATTCTCAGTCAATTACCCCAGGAACATTAAATCTGTAAAGTTTGAAGGCCCCTACATTGCTGGAGTTTGAAGGCCCCTACATGTAAAGCATTATAAATGACAGTAAGGGAATCAGCTAAGAAGATCTATGTGCTTTCTCACTTTTTTTCTGTGCTAAAGTGGAACAATGGGGTTAGATTTTTACTTACCCATTTTAAAAAAAAGTCTTTGTGGGCAAATAAAACAATTACCAGGCAGTCAATAAAACATCAGGACAATCAGAACCAAGCATTTCTCAAAGTACCCACCCAGGTCTAGGACAACGATTAGCAAAACTGTATGACTTTCATGTGTGAAATTCCACTTTTTTTTTTTTTTTTTTTTTAAACACTCTTCAGTATTCTGTAATGTAATTTAAATGAAAATCCAGGATTATAACTGGAATGCAGGGTATTAGTTACCAAGTATTCGTAATTTAACTTTCATGTGTTTAGTAAATGCTGAACAGTTAGTGACTTTTTTCTGTTTTGTAGTTTAAACAACTTACCAAAACAATTGAAACTGGTGTGATTATATTGAATTATTTTAACATAAAATTTGCAGAATTTTAAAAACATTGGTGCAGAATTTAATTGCTTGGCACAGAATCCCCCCAGGAGTATCTTGTCCACATACAATTCTATGACTGAATCAACAAGTAATTTGTGAGGCATGATTTCATTGTACAAAAGCTGTTTTGACTCTTCAAACATATTTTATCTATGTGTCTAAAAATTTTGTTCTTTACTACAGTTTCAGCCAGTTTGCGTGGTCCTGAAATTAAGCTCACTGGCCTGTAATTGCCTTTTTGTATATAAAGAGCTTTTAATGTGCAATAGCAATGTACAGACAAAGAAGATGACAAGTCCCTGCCTAAGAGAGCTTACACTAATTTATGATTGGATGGAGTAATATCCTATCAAAGCTGACTACTCATTTTACATTAAATTAATGAATTGCTTTCTGTCAATGTTCATGAATGTACAATTGTATTCATTTTTTAAAATGGAAGTATTATACTTACAGCCTGATTAGGCAGATTGTCAGTTTTCAGTTCTCTATGATTGGAATACTGAATATAAACAGGCTGACTGCGGAGGTGAGGTGTAACAGGAGTGTAGTAGTTCACCATAGTAACAGCAGCTTCTTCGGAAGCCATTTCCAAGAAAGCCTAAAATCAACAGAAATATTGCAATTTTCAATGCTTCTTTGTTTGTATAACAGACTGAAGAAATCATTTATCCACCAAATCCACCTCATCTGAAAAACCCATATGAACTAAAAGTACAGATGTGATTTGCTTAAAATTTAAAAACCAAATACTATTTACAATTTATACTTTTCAAAATACTTTTGAGACTTGCAAATTACTTTAGAGTTAACCTCAAATCCTTTTAAAATTTGTATTACAGTAAAAGAGCCCACAATCAGATCAGGTTTCCATAGAGGCACTAAAAATATGACATATGGAATGCTCTCAACACACAATGGAAGACTTAAAATTTCCAGTATCACTTTTTAGGTCCCAAATTCAGAATTGCTACCCATTTCACATTTAGGGTTTTGGTTTTTTTTTGTTTTTTAAACATAATGCTCAATGTTCACTATGCTAATGTCATCATACCTACCACAGAACTTCGTAAGGACCTGTCCTTGTGCCTTTTGGCAGTCTACAAGTACATTTTTGTATCACTATTTTGCAAGAATTTATTATTTTGTATATAATATTAAACTCTGTAAAATCAAGTATGTTGAAAAAACAGTCTTACTTTACCCACTCAGTAAATCTGTAGGCTCCACATCAAGGTGGTTGTGACATAAAATGAATGCATCACATCAACCAGGAGTGTTATACACTGATGGTTGGGGACACCTATATTCCCACTGTCTTGCAAGCACAAACATCTGGCAGGGATAGTTATACTGAACTTTAGTGACTACAGCATTCTGGTAATGAGTTTGATACACTCCTGGAACCCAGTGCCGTCCCCAACTACCCACTCATCCAAACATGAGAATATACACCTCTACCCCCAACAGAATGCTGTCCTTGGGAGCCAAAAAAACATCTTACCGTGTTATAGGTGAAGCCATGTTATACAGAACTTGCTTTGATCCACCGAAGCGCGCAGCACCACCCCCCTAAGCACTGCTTTACTGCATTATATCCGAATGTGTGTTATATCAGGTCGCGTTATATCGGGGTAGAGGTGTATGTACTCAGTTAAGCAGGACGATGGTGAAGAAACTGGAAGCTGGTTAGTGTCAAATGACAACACCAAAACAAATGCCTAGAACACTGGGCTTTTTTTTTTTTTTTTTTTTTTTTTTAGAATCATTTTTCATGCTTTTTTTTTTTTTTTTTTTTTTTTTAATAGATTTCACTGTTTATTCAGGGTAAAGCTTATGTTTACTACTTAAGCAAAAAACAGTTAGGTTTTTCTTTAAATACAAAAAAAAATGTAGGTAACCATAGTTCTCTATCCTCAGCAGGATGTCTGAGAACAGCTGTCAGCATCAGTACTCTTGTCCAAGACAGACAAAAAGCTTTACTCAGCATGCTGAACGTTAAGTAATAAGATTATTCTATTTCATCTCTTCCAATAATATAAAGAATGGCATATTATGTTGGGCATTTACACAGATTTTATCATCAATACCATTGCATAATTAAAAATGTTTTACAACTGATGTGCTAAAGTCTTGAATAATCTATAAAATAATAATTGGCTCTACAATATTTCAGCCAAATTGCAATATCTAAGAGGTAAACTTGTATATAAATTGCATTCTCTTGTATTTTATTCATGCAAACAACTACATACCTGGCTTTTTCCTTTTAACATCAAGAGATTGGTTACTTTGCCAAAAGGGAGACCTAATGAAATGACCTCTGCTTCAGTGACATCATTTGGAATTTTACGAAGATGAAGGACACGAGAAGGGGAGCAGGGAGATCTGTCTCCTTTAAATTTCTTGTTGTCATTCCCATTAGCTAGAATATTAGAGAAAGAACAATTACATAATGCATAATTCTGAAAAAGTAGTCAGATGGTTTCCTTTACTACTATTAAAGGTGATCATCAGTAGTTATCAATATTAAAAAGAGACTCACTCAATCTATAATCTACTCAATTAAAAACATTAAAAGAACTTAAAAATACAACATCTGCTCACAATTTCCTCTGCAAACTTGTGTGGTGTTAGAGCCACCAGGCCATGACCCTTTCCTCCAAGTTCCTCTTCAAGGTCGATGTGTACCATGTCATGTACAAGAAGTTAACCAACTAATCATACATTGAAAGACAGTTGGAGATAGCTAATAAATAAAAATTTACTCTGTGTTCTATTCTTCTCCATCACTTTTTTTCTGTTGCTTATATTCCTTGATTGTAAAATCATTATGGTACGGACGGTCTAGTGTGACTAAAGTAACTAGTTAAACTGTGGGTACGAATATAAACAAACTTAAATTCTCACCCATATTCTTGGTTAAAAAAACAGGAAACTGACTATACAGAAAGCGTGGTCAAATGCATCTATAAATAAGAAACATTTTATTCTCTAATCTTGTGTTACAAGCAGATAAAATTTCAGAAGAGTGATTTGTAAGTTGGCAGTTTCCATCTAAGTGACACATAGGTTAGAAAGCTCTTATCAGAAACTTCAGGATGTCTGTTGTGAATAGCTGGCAAAGTGCATTTTTTTGTATTTATAATTATACCCTGTTGCATAACAAGAAACCAGACTCTACCACATTGTAATCTGAAGGAAGAAGCTGTAACTACAAAACTTTTTTCCGCATATTGTCACTGTCACAGTTGAAGGCAACTGTATCTATATTCCTTTCCATGGTCTACCAAGGGCACCTACTTTTAGGCTTTTGGTTCCCAGCTGTCCCCTCTCTTGAGCAGAGATTCTCCAGGTAAATCACCTGACACAGGTTGTCGCAAAAGTTCATTCTTGTTTGGCACACTGCTCAATACAGTTCCTCCGAAGCTGATAACATTTCCCAAGGTTCACATCATATATTCCCCCCGCAGAGAGGTTACATACAATCACAGCCCACAGTAATACATAACTTTAGTATTTAGTACAATGGGCTCTAAAAATATTTCAATGTAATTCAGTAAGGTTAACTGGAGTTCAAGATGTTTTGTCCACAAGAATCCCATTGCAGGTGTGCTCAAGGCTGAAATATTTTAGCCACCAGTATCTATTGGAGCTGTGTATGCACCTTGCACACTTCTGCGCCCTCCTCCCCATCAAGGCTATTTAGGGTGAAGCAGACACCATTCAGTTCTTTTACCAATACAGAAATCCAGGTAAGAACTCCATATCAATGAATAAGGAAGGAGAGTCATGGGATCCACATGAACAAAGGCATCTTGAAAAACTTGTTACTGTAAAGTAAGTAGACTCTGAGGAGTCATCCAGAGGGATCCTATTGTAGGTGTATAACTAGCAATTGCCTCTCAAGGAGGTGGGTGATAGGAATCCTATCTAAATAACTACTGTAGGACAGTCCTTCCAAACTGGGATTCTGATCTAGAAACTGACACAATAATAATAGTGATTGGTAAATATAAGAACTGAACTTCAAGTGGCCATACTATAGAACTCAGAAATAGGGATTTCCCACAAAAGCAAGCTACAAATGTCAGAGTCCTAGTAGAGCGTACCCTAACTTGAGGGGGAAAGACAGTTATTTAATGAGCAAGAAATCTTAATGTAGTTTAACTCATTTAGACTCTGAGGAAACAGCCTGCTCTTTAGACTTATCCAAAGCCACAAAGTTTGGATGATAGGTTAAATATCTTTGCTGTAGCAAGATAAAAGGACATAGCCTTAAGAAAGTCTAGAGTGTGGAGTTTAGCCTCCACAGGAGATTTAGAAGCTGTAGGGGGTGGAAAACAGTAAGTACATAAATTGATTCATATGAAAATACAAAACCATTTTTGGTAACCATTTTGGATATGGCTTGAATGAAACCCTGTCCCCATGAAAAACATAGTACAGAAGGCTTGCCATCAAAGTCTGAATTTCACTGACCCTGTGAGCCAAGGGAATAGCTACCAAAAATGCTATTTTAACAAAGGAGTGATATAGTGAACATATCATGGGTTCAAACAGAGGGTCCATTAAAGATAGGAGTACAACAATCAAGTCCCAGGAAGGGAATGGTTCTAAGTAGTGGAAATGTATGAATCATGGCCCTTTAAAAATCTAAATACTGTTGTGTGGAAAAATATAGTATGACCTCAGGATCAACTGAGGCAAAGCATTCTCACCTCTACTCAATCGATACAATGTAACGGGGCAGTATTGGACTCCATATACCACAAAACAAGTTCTCACATGTGAGAAATCAGTGGTTCATTAAGTTCATCCAAAAACCTAACAAAGTTTGCCTCAATCCACTGGGCAGCTTGTAGTTACATGACGTATGCAAGATTACATCTTTGGCTTCTTTAGGACAGGTAAGTTTATCAACCAAATACAGTCTGAACTTACTGGCAGAAATTCTTCAAAGAATGCTGTTCTCTCCACTTGGGTGTACAGATCCTCAGAATGGGGTCCACCACCAACTGGCCGTCTGTAGCCACTATCTTAAATTCATTTTTGGTTCCTGTAGAAGCTTGTCCCATTGCAAGCCAACAAGGATTGATAGGTGGCAATATGAACCTGCAAACTGGCAGAGGAGTAAACTTTCCTCTATAGAAGATCAGTCTATCTTCTTCAGCTCCTTATGTATGGGTGTAGATTTAGGGAGTCCAGGCATCTTAGACTTCATGAGTTGCAGTCACAATCAAAAGATCCAAAGACCAGGTGGGTAAAAAAAGTACTCAACCTCTTGGGGTTGGGTGGGGGGTTACTCAGTACCTGCAATTTGCCAATATAGATGTTTGAGACCTATGCAGTGGTCTGCCACAGGACCATGACAGGCTCAAGAATGCCCTCAACAGGCATGGCTAAATGAACCTAGGATATAGGTGTCTGAACTGTCATTTATTAGACTTCTCCCGCATAATCTCTCAGGGAATCTAAAGTGTCCACCACTCTTAAGGTGGTCCTGGAAGGCCCTGAAATAGTCGATTGTAGATTAAAATGGAGTCACATCTTCCACTGTCCATATCATTGTCAACATCAGTTGAATAGGTTAAGTCCACAAATTCTTCCACAAGGCCATCTTTCTCACTCATCACTCCGAAGGTGCTCTGAATGGGATGGCTGAGCATCACTAGAAAATTCTTTAAGAGGAGGCAACTTTAGTCTATATCTTGATGCAGCTGAATAAGGAGCAGAGGAAAGATGTTGACGGTTCCACAGAGACCATGGGGGTCAGGACCGTGCCCCATATCAGAAGTGCACATGGTACCACAAAGGCGGAAATGCTTCAAGTCTTGCAAGTCCAGGATAGGTCGCAGACCACCCTTGGCCTTTGGGATTAAAAAGTAGCTGGAATAGAACCCCCTTGTTCTCGTACTCTGGAGAAACGACCTCCACCGCACCTAGCTGCGGTAAACCCTCTACCTCCTGAGCGAGGAAACTTCCATGAGAAGGGTCCCTGAAGAGGGGCGGGGAGGGGTAGTGAGAAGGAGCAGAATAACGTAACTGAAGGGTATGACCCCATGCCACCGTACTGATGACCCATCGGGCCGATGTTATAGATGCCCACGCAGGGAGGAAAGGAGAAAGGTGGTTGGCAAAAATAGGGAATGGAGGATTTGGGAACAGTCCAGTAGATTGCCCTTGAGCATACCCTCAAAGTGAGAGCTTGCCCTCCTGCTTATTGTGGGTCGAGCTCAATTGAGAGGCCTGCGAAGGCTGTTGGCTAGGATGCCGCTTGTAGCTTCTGGATTTCTTATGGGGAGGCTCCTGGTGAGGGTGGCTCCTCTGGCCCAGAGGCTGCTGCGGCTTCAACTGCTTGCGGACAGGACAGGGAACATATAGGCCCAGCGTTTTAAGGGTCATGCAGGAGTCCTTGAGGCCATGAAGCTTATTGTCCGCCTGTTCCACAAACAGGATTACCCATCGAAGGGAAGGTCTTACATCGACTGCTGAGCCTCCCCAGACAAGCCAGAGAGGAGCAGGCAAGACGCCCAGTACATGGCGGTGGCCGAGGCCATGGCTCGAGCGGCACTGTCACCCTGGGCACAGTCTTGTCCTCCTCCATAATTGCCCGGAACTCATTCCTAGAAGCTTCAGAAAGAGTGCCCTCAAACTTGGCCATGGCTTGCCGCATGTTAAAATCATAGCATCCCAGGAGGCCTTGATGGTTGGCCACACTCAAATAAACTTTACTCTTAGGGGTAGCCTCAGGTTGACCATGTTGCTCCCTGTGGTTAACCACTTCTGCCATTAGGGAACTGGGAGCAGGTGGGTGTACAGTTAGACGTGGCCTTTGGATGGCACAAAGTACTTGCGCTCGGCCCTCTTGGAGATGGGTGGCAGGGAGGAGGGAGCTTGCCACAGGGCATTAGTAATCTTAGAGACCCCATCATGAAGGGGGCAGAGCCACCCTGGCTGGTGCTGTGGAGCAGAGGACATCGGAGAGTGTGTTCAAGGTCTAGCTCCTCCGTCCGAAAACCCAGGTTGGCAGCAACTTTCTTCTGTAGTTCTTAGTGTGCTTTAACGTTATCAGGAGGAACCATGGGAAGGGGCCCCATTATAGCCTCGCCTGGCAATGATGAAGAAGATGCTGGTGCCGTAGGGTCCTCCACAACCTTTGGTGGCCCGGTGGCTTGCTCCCCTGCTCCCTCTTGGGCTTGTGGGGAATCTCGTGACCAAGACTTCATGCACTGGAAGACAGCGGAAGAGAGGGACAGTTGGTCTCTCTGAGGCTCTGGACACTGAGTGGGCGGCCTAGGAGAACCCCAATGGGTTCCATGGGTACCACTTCACCAGCCACTGTGCCTCAGGCGATGGGGCTGATTTTGGTGATGACAATGTAGCCGGTACCGCTGGTACCGGAGCTTGTCCCACCATCAGGGAACCTTGCTCCGAACCAGGGCTGGATATTCAGCAGTTGCTCCCAGGCGACCAGGAGAGAGCAGAATGTCCACTTCTGGTCACTCTGCCTGGAGTCCGATCTGGAGTGGGGTCTTAGGGACCGGTGGTGCTCGACAGATCCCCAACAGCTTGGAGCCGGCAATCTACATCTTGCACTTGATGAGTGATACTGGGATGAGGAGTGGGACCAGGCGTCGGAATGGGTCCAGTGCCGGGACGCGCCCACATGCAGTGATGCCCTCCTAGAGGATCAGCAACAGTCCAAGGAATGGTAATGTGGATACCTTGATAGGTCCTGGAGCGATACTGTGATCTCGGAGATAATGGGTGCCAGGACCAGTACTTCTGCCGGGGGGTGCATGCCTCCGAAGGTCTGTGCCCAATAGCTAGCAAGTTGTGCTTCAAGCCTCTCTACCCATGCCCAAGGTCTGGGGACCAAATGGGGCTGCGCTGTGTCTGCCTTTCGTGGTCAGATGCATGGTGGCTAAAGGAGGGTGAGCGCTAGTAGGACGTCCCGCTTGAGGGGGAATGGTGCCACTGAGGTGGGACACCAAAGCGGTCTAAACATAGGTTTACCCCATGACTGAGGAACCACAGGAGCCAGTGTGGGCGGCACCGGAAGGGACATGATCTCCTGCACCGCCTGCAGGGCCTCTGGCATGGACGGCATGCAGAGCTAACAGTGGCCTTTGCCGCTATCCTGGGTAGCCAGCAGGGAGCGGGTTAGGCTACATCGCTTCACCGGAGCTTGGGCCCAAAATTCCGACGTGGGTGAAGTTGCCTGGCGTGTGACCTTGCTCACACTCAGTCTTATCCCTTCCCTTGCAGGAGGTTGGAAACTGACCCTGCACTCTCTTCTTGGGCTTCTTGGCCGGAACCAGAGATGGGGACCGGTCCCGGCTAGTGGATGGTCCCAGTGGGGTGCTGCGTACCAAGGTCATGGAGCTTGGTGCCGAGTCTCTAGCTACAGCTAAGGGGTTTATAAACACTAACAGAAAACTATACACACTATAATACAAGAGATAACTAGTTCGTACGAATGAGCAGCAGTACGAATGAACAGTTTCAGCTCCGTCACTGGCAACGAGAAGGAACTGGAGGGTGGGGGAAAACAGTGGCATCCTATATACCGCAGCTCGTGCACGCCATTCCAGGGGGTGCTGGAGCCAGTCCCCTACAGATACTGCTGAGGGAAAAATTTCCAGCACTAGTGCATGTGGTGAGCGCACACACCTAAGTTGAATGGACATGCACAAGCACTCGAAGAACTACTAGTTCTAACATCTTGAAAGACAGTGATCAGAAACAATCAGTTCAGTTCACTAACTATAGATAATACTTTCTTTGTTTAATGAGTCTTAAATGCAAAACATATTTTGACAACTTTTTCCTTCATGAATCCAGCATATTTAAGATAGCTTAATTTAACTAAAATATTTTTTAAATGCTGGTTTTGTGCATTTTTAATTGATTTCCACTTTCCATCCAAATGCAGCTTGATACATAAGTGAAAAATTAATCTAGGTTAATAAGAAATGTGTCATTCACTATTTTCTAATGTAATAAAAAATAAAATATTAAGAAATTAAGTGTATGATACAATTTATTTAAGCTATTACATAGTATATCCTCCAACCAGAAACACCAGCAAATTAAGTGTAAATGCTACATAGAGTTGCCTATCAAATTATTTTAATAGTTACTAACCAATAAGAATAAATCATTTTTTAGGAAAATAACTAAAAACTATATATGAAAAACACGATTAAAATGATTATTTAAATGAAGGTCTCCTGCTTGCTGATAGAAGTCAGTACACCCTACAAAGGGAGCAACATCCAGAAAAAGACACTTGCTCTCATGTGATAATCAGGTCTGCAGGAAATGTAAAAGCAGCCTCAGTGGATTAAAAAGATGGTATCTTTGTCAACTATATTATGACCAATGGTACCTGTTATCCAATATATGTTAGGTTTAATATATACTACATCAGTAGACATTACATGCATAATAAGTGTTGGGAAGTTATGTTAACTGAATGCATTATGCCTGTCCTACAATTCTGTTTATCCACGTCAAGCATCCCACAACACTTTGCAAAGATGAAGTCAGCTTTGACATTAGCAAACAGGAAAATCGTCAAAGCAAAGACTCATGAAAACATTCTACAGAGGACAGTTAGGGAGTACCTTCATGGCTCATCAGCACTTCAGATGTAGTACTCAGAAAGAAATATGGGAAAGAAGAGGACAAAGCCAGGACAAGTCTGGTACAAACTAGTGGGTTAAGCAGGTTTTTAACTTGTAACTAGGTAGGGATGGCTCCAGGGTTTTTGCCGCCCCAAGCGGGGAAAAGGGGATTGGGGGGAGCGGGGAAAAAGGGGGAGAGCTGCGATCGGTGGCAGCTCTACCACGCCGCTTTCTTCTTTGACGGTAATTCGGCGGCAGGTCCTTCCCTCCGAGAGGGGCTGAGGGACCCATCACCAAATTGCCGAAGAGCCTGACTTGCCACCCCTTCCCCATGGCCGCCCCAAGCACCTGCTTGCTGAGCTGGTGCCTGGAGCTGGCCCTGCTACTAGGTGAAATCCATACCGTCAAAGCATACCTTCTGTGAAAGGTGAACATGCTGCAAGAATTCACTTCACTGAAGATAGTTATGTACATCTCCTTTTCATATTGTACTGATTGTCTTTAGACAATATATTAGGTTAAGTTTGGTTATTTGATCTCTTGAACATTTTTAAGAATGGATATCAAATGGAGTCAAACAATGGGCACTGGTATATTAACTAAAAGGCATAGCCAAAGTCTTAGAAATCTTATCAGGGTGCAGTACTGATGAATCTGTGGTACATGGCACTCATGCTAATTGTGCAGATCAGTTAGTGTTGGTTACCAAAGATAGAGGATGCAATACTGCAGCTGAACAACATGATTCTGGGAGTCTATTAAGACTCATGGTACCAATGTGATTTCAAAGGAGCCTGCTTAGACAAGTCAGCACTTTTAGCCTTCTCACTCATTATCAGCAATGGTACCAGTGCTAAGCCTCATCTGGAGATCTTTGCTCCCTCCTGCCTGGGGCAGCAGAAGTCAGACTGACTGAACTAAGGAAGACTGATGGAAAGCTCAGAGTGCTTGATAGAAGCGTGAGATCAGAGTCAGACAATCTCTTAGAGCCCCAGAGTGATGTGTCTAATAGCTAGAGCACTCGATGGAATTAAATTTGAAGCAGAAATAGACTGCTTCCGATTCAGAGACATATGCATTGTCTTACACACCAAATATTACTTCAAAGGGACATCACGAGCCCTGTGTGTGCACTGTCCTTACAAAAAGAATCACAAATGGCACTTAGTAGGAATACAAGACTTCCCTATACAAAACGCACATTTTGTATGTGCAACATTGGCAGGCATAGCTCTCTCCTAGAAAACAGCAGATTTTAAAGCCCAGAGACCTGCTCATCATCATTGGATCTCATTCCTTGGTACTGATGAAAGACTCAAAGAAAAAAAATTTAAAGAAGTCTTTTCTAATCAAAGAAACAGACTTAAGTAAAACTTCAAAAACTACACTACAAACTCTATATCTAACTACACTACATACTATATATGTATATAAAAACATACTAAACAACCCATACAACCACATTTTGAAGCGAAAGCTGAAGAGATGAATGCACAGTGAAGCAGGTGGTTTCAAAGAACCAGGACTCTTTGTCTAGCATTGCCTCATCAGAATTGTTCTGGTTTTCTTCTCTCTCAATCTTTTGAATCACTCTTAGCAATGGAATGGGAGGAAAGCATAAAGAAAGGGTACCTGAGAATTTCTACAGAGATTACTGGTTTGATCATACCTCCTCAGAGGAGGTAATCCTTGGTCCATTATATCAATGCTGAGTGACTTCACTAGTGCTGAACAAAATAATTTCTGGTGATTTTAAATTTAGTTCTATATCTCTTTTTGATTATTTATAGGTCTCACTGCTCTGTAATACATCTTTGTCCAGGTTTCAAGGAAGCAGGAAATATGTCCACCAGTCAGAATGGGTTCCTCATGTTCTAACGTGGGGCGTTATGTAGATTAGTTCTAGAATCCAACACCACTCATTAAATTGCCAGATGGGTCTACTACAGAGTGAATCTAGACACTTTTGCTCCCCAAGGGCCTGAATTTGCTGTCTCTGCAAGAGTCTAAGACTCTGGGGGTCTCGGGGGGCTGCTCATAAAAAGGTTTCATGAGAGTATGAAGGAAAAAAAAAAAATCAGATTTCCTGAAATTGTGCTAACACTGATGAGCTGTAAAACCATGGTAAACTTTATAATCATTTTCTTAAATATACCTGTAGCTGGAGTAGAATTGCTCATGGTAAAAGGCCCGTTAGTGATACCAGAAGAAAGAAGCTCGTCAGATCCACGCTGAAAGATAAAATGCAAGATTATCAGTAAAGACACTTCTGGGCAACACCACACATTTTTGAGAGATATTGAAGAACGTGCATTTCAACAATGAAGAGAACAAATGCAAATGTTGTCAGCCAGCCACGTCACTCTAGTTGGCCATTACACTTCAAGGTGCTAATGTTTTCTGAAAATGAGCTTAGCTATATTAAACTGAAGACTGACTAATCTATTACTTATTCTACTATAATACAGCTTATATTTAATATCTCAAGATACGTAGCATTTAACCATACGCAGATTTGATGAGACCTACCATAAAACAAGTCTACCAAGAGATATAAGGATTCAACTAAATATCAATTTAAGCAACACAAAAATGAACAATTTTGGAGATATAGTATTTAGTTGTAAACAGGTCACTAGTCATTCAAGGCATCATGCCTGTTGTACATTACTACAGCAACATAGTATTTGAAAAAGTTCATTATGAAAAATGTTACTGTATTTCCAATGAATCAACTTTTTAAAGTGAGTAAACTGTTAATATTAGCAGATGATATATCTGAGTTTAGTCCATTTTGTGACCAAGACCTGCAAAAGCTGTATTTGAAAAAAAAAAATTTAGAGGGAAGTGTGGTGGGGTGTTCAGCCCACACTAGACTGGAAAGGTTAATGAGGTCGAGAAGGGGCCAGTTAAGTGAACAGGTCATAGCTGATGAGAATTAGGTAGCCTACGTAACCACAGATTGATGAAGGAACCCAGCTAAGAAGGAACAGGCAGGGCTAACATAAAGCCAGGAGGTTGGCAGCAGAAAAGGATTGCAGGACAGGCACCTGTAGTCACACTCTGGTTTTCAGAGAGGGCAGGAAGGAAACCCAGGTCTGAGTAGAAACCCAGGGACTGCAGGCCCTGAAAGAAGGGTTTAAAAGAATGAAAGTCTAAGATGGAGATGGAGTAGCAAAAGTCTCAGGGAAAGGGCAGCAAAGTGGGACTTCACAGACCTTGACTGCAGATCAGGTCCCTAAGCTGGAATCCGGAGTAGACGGCAGACCCAGGTTTCCCAACCAGCCACTGGGGAAGTGGCATAGTCAGGGCAGAGAGGGAGAAAATGGCCATTTTGGATAACTCCTGGAAGGGGGATAGCACAGTGACCTGGCCAGAGGGCAAAGCCACGAAGAGAGCACCTTGAGTCACAGAGGGAGAGGTGGCGGGGTGAGAATGAGCAACAGAAAGGGGTGGGGTGGGGGGGTATAGTAGCTGGAAGGAGCTAATCCACATAACAGTGAGGTGGCACCGTAGCACAGAGAGAATTCAGTTATAGGAAGAATATAGACAAAGGAATGTTTTAGCTGAAAATATAAATCCAAAGCCAGTTAACACACTTTTTAAAAAGCATGCTTCTAAATCAGAAGATAAGGCCAAAGAGACATTACATCATCTTGTCTGACCTCCTGTATGTCACCAGACACCAACACTTTCTGAGCACCTGCACACTAAACCCAACAACTGAAAATAATCCAAGTATTACAGTTCACAGTAGACTAAAGTATTATGTTCCATGTGCAGAGAATAGGAGGGACCACTGGGGCACCATTGCCAAAGGCTTCTGCAATGGCAGCGAAACAATTATAAAAGATATACCTAGATAATATTGGCAAGTGACCTGCACCCACACCTTCCCAAAAAAAAAAAAAAAAAGTATTTCCCCTCTCCCAGTTCACTGCCAATCTGATCTGAAGAAAATTTCTTCCCAACCCTACGTATGGTGATCAATTAGACCTTGACTATATGAGCAAAAACCAACCAGCCAAGCACTTGGGAGAAAGAATGTTTGGTGCTACCCAGAGCCCCAACCCTCTCCATCCAAAGTCCTATCTCCAGCTGTGGCCATCCCTGGTGCTTCAGAAGATTAAAAACAAACACACAAATACACATAGTTGTCTGAAATCCTGAAGTATGAGCTTTTAAGGATATAAGACAAACAGGAAGTGAGCCCCAAGGCTGATGAACCCTGGCCCTTACCCTCACAAGCAAACCCATCATACAATCACATTCATAAATTTGTCCAGTTATTAAAACTAAGTTAATAGCAACTTAATATCTCCTATTGGGTGGCTGTTCCAGAAATTCACCCCCTATGGTTAGAACCCTTTTAATTTCCAGCCTGAATTTGTTTGTTCCCACTTATATCCATTTTTTTTCTTGTGCCAATATTGCCATTTATCTTAAAAGATCTTCACTTCCCCAGTATCTACCCCCTAATATATTTATACATTTTATAAATATATTAAATATAATAGCCACCTTAAAGATAATATTTTCAGTTTATAAATTGAAATGATTTTGCAATGGCATGTTTTAAAAGGAGGTAATTTCTCAAAAAAAAGTTTCAAGTTATAAAACTTCTTCCTCTAACAAATGTTTATTACCTATTTCACTTTAAGCAAACATTTAAGTTTCATTCAAGTCAATGGGACTTAAACACATGCTTCTTCATTTTCAGAATCAGTTTCTGTTTTTCAAAGCTTCCAGAATCTTACAGAGAACAGTGTCTCTGAATTACGAAGAACTTTTAAACACGATTAATATTACGTATAACCTTAATTGCCTTGCTGAACTAAGGCCTGGAACATTAGGGGAAATGTGTGCAAGAGACAAGGACCGTTCACCAAAAGTACTCTGCCACAAACCCTCTGATATTTAAGTGTAGACCAGAATATCATTTTATTCATCCAAGCTGATCTCAATTGCTGCCATAGCACATGCTAAAAAAGGCAGTCTCCAAACAAGCCAAGAAAAAGCCATTCAAGTCTTTCTAGATCAAAGATGACACTTCAAACTATACCTGGAAAGGAAAAATAGGCCAGTGCAGTTTCTGAACAGCAGGTAAAAGATTTCACAAAACCAATACTGTTCAACAGGCTAAATCACTCTGAACCAGCTGAACCTTCTGAATGATCCTCAGGAGAAGTCCCAACTAGAAACCATTGCAATAACCTAGTATAGAACAGTGGTCCACCAAGCAGGGGCAGCATTAGACTCACTGGGGTTCTGGGTAGAAAGCCAAAGCTCCACCGCACTGAAGCTCAGGGCGCTGAGACCCACCACCTGGGGCTGAAGCCAAAGCCCGAGCAACGTAACTTTGAGGGGGCTCCTGTGACATGGGGCCCCAGGCAATTGCCCTACTTGCTCCCCCTAGTGCCAGCCCTGGCTTTTGTATGCAGAAAAACAGTTATTGTGGCAAAGGTGGGCCGCGAAGTTTTTATAACATGTTGCGGGGGGCTCAAAGAAAAAGGTTGAGAACCCCTGGTATAGAAGACATAAGAGTATAGATTACTGTGGAGAGATTCACTTCCAAAGGAAAAGGTTACCATCACTCAGCCAGATATAAATGAGTCAAGATGAGTAACCACTGTCACCTGAGACTTTTAAGGGCAAATACAAATACATGGAAATGCCCCAAGCTGCAAATCTGTGTGTGATATAAATAAGTCTCCTTATGGCAAAAGCCATTCCTTCCTTACCCACCCAGAATTCCTCCTCCCTCCCTACCAACTCTGTCTCAGCCAGAATGAGTATCAGCCAGTTCACTGTCACCCTAGTCCCATTCTTGGCCAGGCACTGGGATAGTACAGACACTGTATCCTCTGGGCCATATAATGTGACACTGGTGTGTCATTTGAATACCAGTACCACAGACTGAAACTGTCTCATCTCCCTAGAGGCTCACACACAATGAACAGGACGGGTATAAAACAAAGCCTTGCACAAGCTTGCAACAGATCTCTCCAAGCAGAAGAACAACTGCTCCTGGCAAAAAACTGATACGACAAGGTTCAAAGGTAAGTTTCAATGCTGTCTCAGATATAACTGATTGAGAGGTCACCATTACAATAAGGAAACGTTACGCAATGCATTTTATACCAACAGAAAAATGGGCTGTTCTTTAGAAATAGATTCAGGCAGTCACTCAGAAGAGAGATCAGTAGTGACAGTTTTGCTAATGTATATATCTGCAGCTTCAGTAAGAGGTTATGAAAATTTGTACTAGCAGGATCTTGAAAGTTAGCATAAAATGTTATTCCAGTCTAAATTTAGCATGAAAAAACTAAATGCCAGCATTAATGAGTTATTCATGTATACTTCATGGCAGAACATTGTTTCCTGATTTTAAGGTGATTAATATTATTGTTTATATAATAAAGGTTATAGTCTAGTCAATTGATCTTATGAGAAGATAAGGTTCTTGTCCCAGAATCGGACTACACAGAGTCTTGCAAGGTCCATGGGGATGTATGACAAGAACACTCATGCTGAGAACAAAATACAGCCTTAAAGACTTTTACTGATATAATAGACAGACTAGTAATCAAACGAACAAGTAATCAACCAGAATTAAAAAGGAAATAGTACTATTCTAGAGGTTCACGTATCACATGAAATAGGAGGGAGCTTGGGCTATAAATAGCAGAGAGAAAGGAGGGTCAGGGCAAAACTGGGAGGCAAGATCAAATCAGTATCTTAGATGCCTATATACAAATGTGAGAAGTATGAGTAATAAGCAGGAAGAACTGGAAGTGCTAATAAATACAACTATGACATTGTGGGCATCACCAAAACTTGGTGGGATAATACACGATTGGAATGTTGGTATGGATGGGTACAGCTTGCTCAGGAAGGACAGACGGGAAAAAACGGAGGAGGTGTTGCCTTATATATTAATAATGTACACTCGGACTGAGGTGGAGATGGACATAGGAGACAGAAGTGTTGAGTGTCTCTGGGTTAGGCTAATAGGGGTAAAAAACAAGGGTGACGTCATGCTAGGAGTCTACTACAGGCGGAGGAGGGAGAAACTTGTTCACTTAGCCTCTAATGATAGAACAAGAAGCAATGGGCTTAAATTGCAGCAAGAGAGGTTTAGGTTGGACATTAGAAAAAAATTCCTTCAGGGTGGT
>NC_133774.1:123600519-123698527 GCF_003597395.2 Chelonoidis abingdonii
TTAAAACTGGAATAAGAATCTGGTGCCCTAGCGAGGTTGTGGAATTCTCCATCTCAGAAGATATTTAAGAGTTTTAGATAAAATGTCTATCAGGATGGTTCTAACAGTATTTGGTCCTGCCAGTAGAGGGCAGAGGACTGGACTTGATGACTCCTGTGAGGTCCCTTCAGCCCTAGATCCATGAATCTTATGGGGAAAAAATTTACTATAAAACTTTCTAGATAAACTAATCCCTCTTCGAGAACCTGATGGTAAGAGACAAAGACCAGCCTTGTCTCTGGCTGCAAACAAGAAGTCTTGGTTCCTAATGCCTCGACTGGAGACGAAAAAACTTAGGAGATGCTTTAAAGTAATAAACAAAGCCAAGAAAGACCCCAAGAAAAAATAAAAAACATGGTGGTTGCCCTGCTTATAGAGCCTGAGCCACATTCCCAACCTTCCCATTGTCCAAACTTAATTTCCTCACCACATAATATCAGGGTTGTTACTCTATAGCTGGCATTCATACACATTAATGACAATCAGGCTCATTTCCTCATGTCGCTTTTTCTGGCCTAATGGTTTTGTTACGTGATTTCCAGGTTTTATGTAGTGTAGCTGTTAAGTTCTATAGAAGGCAATCAGTAGGTTTACAGTATGCTAAAGATTCACACGTATCTAACGTGCTTAGCATCCATTACAGTACGTCGGCCTGTAGGGGTTTTTTTGCATTACTGCCAAAAATATTCCAAACAAAGCTATAAATCTATTATAAATAACAAAACAACAACACACATAAGAAGGATTATAATAAAGCAAGCAATCAGGCTACTTAGCTTGTTGGGCTACAACATATATTTGCTTGCCTTTAGAATCATAAACTGGCATTTTTTAAATACTTAAAAATTTAAGGTAGCCAATTCATCTTGAAAGACAACACAAATAGGTAGACAATTACTCCTGAGGAATTCTGCTGCAACTGCACATGTGGAGAATTTATGTCATCTCCAGAAAGAAATGCTGACAGAGCAAAGGAGCACAAGAGCGTCTGCACCCTCCCCAGCAATGTTTCGCGTGCCCAGGGAGACCAGGTGCCGACCGTGCGCTGAGGCCAGCTGCTTGTTCTGCGCTGGGCTGGGCCGAGGATGGGACTTCCTCTCCACTGCACAGCATCCGTGCCGGATCAGGACCACCCACAAGATTCTCCCTCAGCTACAGGAAGTCTGAAACTCCTTCCACTTTCACCAACCCTGCTTCCATCACTCCTCAGCTGGCAGGGGGAGGATCCCTGTATAGGGAGCTGCTCCACATCCCCACCAACCCCATGCATGCAGACCCTTCTCATTCCCAGACCCTCCTGCCATCCTATCAACCTACACTCAGAACCCTCCCGATAGCCCCCTCCCCTTGCACCCGGACCACCTCATGAGCCACATGCAATTGTATCCCCACCCACTGAGCCTTACTCAGCTTCTGGCTTTCCCCCACTGATCCCACACCTAGTCCCCCTGCCAAGCTGTATCCCCCACCCCCCATCCAGACTCCCACATTGACCTGGTGGAACTGGATCCACCTGCAGAGTCCCACCACCGTTGCACCCAACTCAACAGCACCTCGTGCATCCAGATCCTCCTGCACCTGGATCCCCAACTGAGCACCCGCACCCGACTGTCCTACACAAGAACCCTCTCAACCACACGCTGAATCTCCCTACACTAACCCCTCCACACTTGGATCCTGCCTTGCTAAGCTGCCTGCCCACACCTTAGTTCTCCTGGCACAAATGGGGGTGCCTTCTGGGCGAGAGGCCCAGTCCTTGGCTATGCTAGGGCTGGGTGCAGCCTCACCACTGAGTCTGTGTTCCAGAGTGAGTGGTGGAGCTGCATAGTGATCTCCCACCTGCTGTGCAGTCAGTTCCTGTGCTTCCTTAGTGCCTGCTGGGCTTCCACTTTGACAAATAAAATTGCAGAATTTTAAAATATGTGTCAGAATTTAATTTTTTGGAGCAAGAATGCCGTAGGAATAAGAATTTTCTGATATAAGAAATTTTTTGCATAAATTAAAAACATTACAGCTGCAAAACCTACTTTTAAATTACTTCAGAAGTCAGACGGGTACATTTAATAGTTATACCACCCATAGACAATACTAAAAGGTTGTAGTAAAGATGGAACACATGGACTCTTCTAGTTGTCTCATAGGCCAACCCAGAGGGCCCAAGATATTCTTAAATTCATGCTGTCGAAAGTAATACTTTTCACGAGCACTAGTGGAAAAGTAATTGTTACAGCACTCAAAAGCATCTAGACATTCCATGAAGAGATTAACTCGCCCTCCTTGAAAGCTCACAATTTATTTTGTCAACCCCCAAATCAGTCATAAAATAGGATATCAATATTGTACTGTCAAGGAATACTTTCTAAAAAGTTACTTTTCCAAAAGAATGGTCACAAGCCAACACCTGGACCATTTGGACTGGCTTTCTCTCCACATCTTAGAAGCTCTTTCAGCTTTCACACTGAGGCTTGGACTATACCACAAACTAGATGGACCATAGTCACCGTATTTTACCTATTGTTCATTGCATTCACACTCAAGTGTGTCTTGGTTCAAAAACACCAGGGGGAGGACTAGCTCAGTGGTTTGATCATTGCTGCCTAGAACCCAGGGTGTTGAGTTCAATCTTAGAGCGACCATTGGGATTGGTCCGGCTTGAGCAGGAGTTGGACTAGAATGATCTCTTAAGGCCCTTCCAAGGTCTAATAATCTATGATTCTATGTCCTCCTAAAATTATTAACAGGAGCACTCTGTTAAGGTGACGCACTATAACCATTGCTGTCAATAGCGCTGAGCATGTCGACTACTGAGTTCACGTTGCTGCAAAGCAGACTTATGTTACTTACGGTCCCCAGCACTCTCTCATAATGCCTCTATTCCCGCTCAAACTCCACTGCAGGGTAATGGTAAAAAAACTAACCCGTCTTTTTAAAACCTGCAAATTGTTAATGCCCTCCCTCCCCCCCCGGATTACCCATCTTGGAGAGCACATCCAGAGCCGGCGACAGGACAATTACACTCCCTGAGGTAGGTCTAATAATCAGTGGGAAGGTCCTGATCAAGCCCTTCTAATTGACCAGAAGCAGTTGAGTAAGATAGAACATCTTCTACTGGAAGGAAGAAGCACTATCACTGTTTAAGGGCACCACAGGAAACGAGGGCAAACGTGAAGCTTTTAAGGTGAGAAATAGATCATAGAAGATAACTGGAATCTGGCTAAGTGTAATGTCAGTGGAACCATGCCCAGAATCAAAAAAAACCCACTCTATTTAGCTAGGTTAGCAGGATTCCATTAGAATCCTTTCTACTTTGCGTTAAGGATCTCCTGAACAGGCCGAGCACGAGCATTTCTATTTGCATGCCCAATAACACTAGACTGAGATGGAGTGAGCCCCCGAGTTGGATGCTTGATTTTCCTCCTGTCCCGGAATTAGGAGATCTAGAAATGGGCTGATCTGATTAATGGTATGCATTTCGAAGTCCTTGAGAGCCAGAAATGACGGGCCAGTAGTAGTGCGAGGAGGATGCGTGCTCGGCTGTGACAGATCTTCCCGTGTTAAACTTGTGATTAGTAGCAAGGAAGGTTATCTTGACATTATATATCAGGACCCATGGTTCCCCTGAACAATTACAGGGCATTTTCTGTTCGTCGGATGTAAAGAGGTCACATATGGTCAGCCTTTTTTACTCTCCCGCTGTCGCTCAGGCATCAGCCAGGCATCTGCACCAAAACCCACCCCCTCGGCTGTTTGAGCGCCGTCGGTGTTTGCCGCATCTGTGAGAATGGCTGGGGTGGCACGAGGGCAACAGATGCTCATGTATAAATATCTTGTTATGTCGTGATCTCCCCATTCATAGTCTGCAGAGAAGCTTCTACTATGTTTGCACGGGAGTACCAGTCATGCCAGTCCCTGTTGGCCAGTAAGTTTGGTGGATCCAGCTTTGCAGATTTGCAAGTAGAGTCCGGTGATGGCCTCACATAGGTGCTTGTCTCCATTGTGGCTTAACAGCGAGACACACTGGTGCACTAGTTGCAGTTGTAGTGCGGAGAAGAAGTTATTCACTGGTGCAGTACATGTTCTTTGATGGGTGTCCCCCTATTGGGTGCGCTACTGTACGTGTGCCTGCCCTGCCCAATAGAGAACTTCGTTAGCAGTTCCATTAGGTCCATGCATGTGGTGATTCGCTCCTCATAGTCAACATGCTGGTCAGGCGACGGTTAACCCCAGATTCTCTCTCGCGCAGAGTCGGCACAACTTCCCAAGTAAGGTCGGTTGTGCGGCACATAGGGAAACATCTCGAAAAATCATCGTTACTGGCGACAATGAGTAAGTACTTCTTTAGAGCAGCGTCCCATGGTGCACCCTGTAGGTGACTCCCATGGGTGCCCGGATTATTGAAGATGGGTCATTACAATACATCACTGTGGGCCGAAAGACTCGGCAATGGAGCAGAGTCCACATGACCACAGTGTTCTGCAAAAAGTAGCAGTCATGTTCTATTGCCCCCTCTCCTTATGCTTAAAAAGATAGTCACTTCATGTTAGCGGATTAGGTTGGGTGGGAGTGTCCCTGAGATGTATTGGATGAAGGGAATTGTGAGGGAAGGGAAGGAGAGAAACTCTATGGAGTATCCGCTGATTGATAATTCCAGAACCAACTGTTTAGCTTGTCGATTCCAGCTCTGTGGGCAAAAGAGTAAAACGGCCCCCCAAAGGTGACAGAGAGAAGAAGCGAGTGCATCAATGGTGGTACACAGGTCAACTCGTATGTCCAAAAATGGCCTTTGGCTGCTGTTGGAATAAGTGCATGCTCGGCAGTAGAGAACGAGAATTCAGATTTCTGAATCCTTTGGCTTTGCCTACAGATCAGGTAGATGCTGGTAACAGGGAGCAATGGAGGGGTGTCTTGGTCTGGTATTTGCTTCTGGGCTGTTGAGTGAAATCCCAAGGACCGTAGAGTGTAGAGTCTCAAGTCTTTAGTTAATGAGGAGATGCTACATACTACTCAGGCACATGGCTTTTTATGCCTTGAGTCGTGATCTATATATCTAGATCAACACACTGCTAGAATTTCTGATCTTGGTCTCACGGGTAGCGTGCTACCTATGGATATGCATCACTCAATCTATAATCTATCGGGTGTCAAGTGATTAATCACTGTTAAATTAATCTGTTATTCACCAATATAGAATACATATTTGTGTCACATTTTCATCTACTTGATTTCAATTACAACACAGGATACAAAGTCTTTTCTATATATTTATGAGTAAGTATGTGCGCGTAGAAGAGACGAGTAGGTGATTTGCAATCACTAATATAAGTTACAGTAGTGTGAACTCTATCGATGGAAGTGAACTTACAATGTAGAATTACTATAATCTCTAAATATATGGAAAAAATATCGAATATAGTAAAATTCCAGAGCCTGTAAGTCATTTAACTCTCCTACTTCCATCACTAAGAAACAAGTTTATGTTATGTTTGCAGGAGATAATTGCTGCCAGCTTCTTGTTTCCGATGTTCACATGAACGTGAGAACACACATTCTCATGCCTTGTTGTAGCCAGAGATTCAGATATTACATGCCAATGTACTAAGATTCATGGTCCTTAGTGTTTCAACCACCATCCAAGGAATTTGGTCCATGCTTGATGACTGGTTCAGCTCAATAACGACCAAAGCAGCGATAGAACCATTGCGTGGTCATGTTTCATTATCTCAGCCTGGCTACACTGGAGAAGTTGCAGGCTGGTGTGGGCTTACACGCATGTAACTTACTCCCATCCACACTGCAAGGCACGTTACAGCGCTGTATCTCCCTGGCACAGCGCTGCTTTGTACTCCACATGAATTAGAGATAAAGGACAGCCGCGGGCGGGAGTGCCAGTGTAACGCAATTAATCTTACTACACTGTAACGACCTCCGGTAAGAACTCTCTTTGTTTTGTGGGAACTGGGGCTCTGGGAGCTGCTTATCTAAAAACAAAAACACAGCAGTGTTTGCTCGAGCAGAGGGCATGCAGGGAATCCACAGCTAGTGTTTGTTGAGGAGAGACAGCAGGCAAGGGGGGTTGGAGGATCCGTAGGAGCAGTGCTATTGGTCTGAAGGCTATCTGCATTTAAGACGTGAATGAGAGAGGTGGGTGGCGGAAAGTCGTTGGACATTGCAAGGCAGGGAGCTGACACGTCTGAGCTCCAAAATCCCTCTCTCTCTCCCATGCTCCCTGTCACTCTCCAACCCCACCCCCTCTTTTGAAAAGCAATTGAGCCTCTTGACGCTGGATAGCTGTCACAATGCACCACTCCAACACCGCTGCAAATGCTGCAAATGTGCCACCTGCCAGTGCTGGTAGTGTCAGTGTGGCCACACTGCAGTGCTTTCCCTATACAGCTGTACGAAGACGCTTAACTCCCAGTGCTTTACATCTGCAAGTCTGCAGCAAACGCCAGTCAGATCCACAAGCAGAAAGTTGATTTTCTTTTTTGTGGTTCAGTTCTGCAGTTTCCGCATCAGAGTGTTGCTCTTTTAAGACTTCTAAGCATGCTCACACCTCGTCCCTCTAAGATTTTGGAAGGCACATTCACATCTTAAACCGTGGGTCAATGCTGTTAGCTATCTTAGAAATCACACTTTACATTCTTTGTGTTTTTCAGATCTGCTGTGAAAGTGTTCTTTAAATGAACAATATGTGCTAGGTCATACACCTGAGACTGCTATAACAGATATGCAGATGCAGGTAAAACACAGCAGAGGACATACAATTTCCACCAAGGAGTTCTAGTCACAAATTAATTAACTTATTTTTTTTTTTTAATGAGCATCATTCGCATGGAGCATGCCCTCTGGAATGTGGGCATATGAATGTCTTAGCATATCTGGCACATGAATACTTGCAATGGCAGCTACAAAAAATGCCAGGCAATACCTGTCTCACTTTCTGGTGACATTATGTAAATAAGAGGAAGCAGCATTAGTTTCCTTGTAAATGTAACCAAAACTTGTTTGGCTTTCAGCTATTGGCTGTACAAGAATTTAGAACTGAGTGTGGCTGGTAGGCTCTCAGTTTTGATTGTTTTGTTTGAGTGCAGTTATGTGACAAAAAATTCTACATTTGATTGCACTTTCACAACAAAATTGCATACAGTACTTGTATTGACGTGGAATGAAAAAAGCTATTTATATTATTACCTGCCATATTTGTAATAAAAAATATATATTTTTGATTTATTACACCACATGCAATTTATATATTAATATATGAATGTAAGAAACACTATTCAACCTAACCAGGTGGAAGAGGCTTTTTTTTTTTTTCTTCTTTAAAACAACAAAAATCACTCAAAGCGCAGATTCAGTGGTGATGAGTGACTTCAACTATTAGCATATATGTGGGAAAATAAATAGCAGTGGCACAGACTATAACAAAGTTTTTGGACGCACTGCAGACAACTTATTTTTTCAGAAGGTGAAAAAGCTACTGGGGGGAAGAACTGTTCTAGATTGGATTTTAACAAATAGGAGAGAACTCATATTAAGAATTTTGAAAGTGGAAAGAACAGCTTGGGGTGAAAGTGACATCAGGTTCACATCTAAGGAAGGGTAGAAGGAGTACGGCAAACAGAAATGGATTTCAGGAAGGCGGATTTTTGGTAACGGTTCAGAGAGCTGATAGCGTAAGGTCGCAGGGGAATCAAGGACTGAGGGGAAAAACAACTGAGGAGAGTTGGCAGTTTTCAAAGAGAGACCTATTAATGGGACCAAAAAGATGGTTACTCACCTCTGTAACCTGTTGTTCTTCGAGATGTGTTGCCAGATCCATTCCAGTTAGAGTGTGTGCGCGCCACGGTGCACGTATCGTCGGAGAATTTACCTAGCAACACTCTGGTGAACCGGCAGGTCGCCCCCTGGAGTGCGGATGCGCGGTATGGTGTAATATATCCCTGCGGCCCACCCGCTCCTCAGTTCCTTCTTGCTGGCTACTCGGACAGTGGGAAGCAGGGCAAGGTGTTGGGAATGGAATGAGCAACACATCTCGAAGAACAACAGTTACAAAGGTGAGTAAAACCGTCGTTTTCTTCTTGCAGAGTTGCTTTGCTCATTAATCCCATTCAGTTACGGTGATTCCAAGCCCTTAGCCTAGGCTGGTGGGGTCGGGGACACATAGCGGGAATGCAAAGACCGCTGAACCGAAGCGCGCGGCGTCTCTAGATGCTGGACCAATGCGTAATGGTTCGCGAAGGTATGGACGAGACCAGGTGCTCACGGCAGATTCCCTGACAGGAACATGCGCCAAGAAAGGCAGCCAGACGAGGCCTTGAGTCGCGTAGAGTAGGGCGTTGAGATTGGCCCGGCTGGACTTGAGCCAAGTCATAGCCAAGCTCGGATACATGACGTGACCCAAGACGCAAATGCCGCTAGAGGAGATGCCCCTGCCTCTCATACGCTCACGTCACCGCTACTGAATAGTGGGGAGAATGACGGAAGGGCTTGGTCCCGCTCGAATGTAGAACCGCGAGAGCCCCGGACGTCTAAAAGGTGGAGGCAGTTTTTCCTCTCGACGCGTGCGGTTTTTGGAAAAGAACACTGGCAGAAAACAGTTTGCTTACGTGAAAGGCGGAGACGACTTTGGGGAGACATGCCGGTGAGTGTCGCAGATGCACTATGTCTCTATGGAAGATGGTATATGGAGGATCCACACGTCAGTGTCGCGGAGTCCGGAAACGCTTAGCCGAAGGTAATTGGACGACTAGAAAGCCGTCTTCTTGCCAGGAAGGTTAGCAGGCAGTGAACATGTGGCCCAAAGGCTCGAAGGGGGGCCCAATGAGCCTATTTAGAACACCAGGTTAAGGTCCCAGGTAGGTAGGGGGCTTGGCCTGAGCGGTATAACCGTTCCAAACCCCCTTAGAAACTGGAAGACATCGGGTGAGAAAAAATTGGATTGCCAGCTTCCCCGGATGGAAGTAGATATGGGCGCGAGGTGTACTCGCAGCGCGGAGATAGCCAACCCGCTGCTCGCTTCAGGCACCACAATAATCCAGGATGGTGGAGGATTGATAGCAGGAGCTGGCAGGGAGTGACCAATGCTGGGCACACCAAGTAGCAGAAGCAACTTTCATTCCGAGGGTAGTCGACCGGTGGAGGGTTCCTGCTACCAAGCAAACACCTGTTGCACTGCAGTGGAACAATCTTCAGCTCAACTGGGTTAACGGCAGCTAGGAACTGCTGTCAGGTGGGGGAACTGCAGGTCCCGGTGAATGGTGAGCCTGCCGAAGTCCTGCGTTGATCAAGTCGCCCACAGTTGCAGGGGATCGGGGTCCGACAGGGACAGGGTCGAACAGTCTGGGGTAACCGAAGTGCTGTCTCGGCCCAAGCGGCGCGATCAGGGATGAGGCGGGCTTTGTCCCTGGCGGACCTTGACCAATACTTCGGTGGACGAGGGGAAACGGTTGGAAAGGCATTAACAAAGGTGAACCTACCAACGGGATCATGAAGGCTGTCCGATAGGGAGCCCGGAGAGCGACCTTGCAGGGAGCTAGAAAACCTGGCATTTCTGGTTTATTTTGACGCAAACAGGTTGATCTGGGAAAGCCCCACTCTTGAAGATGAGTGGAGAACGTTCCGTCGTATGACCATTCGTGTGGTGAGGAAGACCTGCTCAGGGTGATCCTGCGAGACGTGTCCGCGGACCCCCAAGAGAAAGAGAGGCACCAGGTCTGATGGACGTGGGACTACACAGAATTCCCACAAGTGGGACTGCTTCCTGACAGCGGGGAGATTGACCTTGTGCCTTCCCTGCTTGTTGCATAACACATGCCATCGTGTGTCCGTGAATACTGCAACACAACGGCCCTGTAGATGTGCTGAGGAACGCTTGGCATGCCAGCAGTACTGCCCTGAGCTCTCGGACATTGATATGAAGAGTCAGCTCTTGGGGGACTAAAGGCCTTGGGATGCGCGGGGCCCCAGGTGTGCGATGTGCCCCAGCGCCAGCGCGATGCGTCCGTTGTTAGGACCGCAGAGGGCTGGGGAGGGTGGAATGGGCAGACCTGCACGCACCAGCGGTGAACTCTTTCCACCAGTCAGACGGGAGCTGGACTCTCCGGTGGGATCGTTTATAATCATGTCTAAGGTTCTCTGTCGTTGGGTGACCGAAGCCAGCCAGGCTTGTAGCGGGCGCATCGTATGTCTGGCGTACTTGTAACGAGGGACATGCGGGCCATGTGTCTTAAAACGGGCATTGCAAGTACGGGCAGAGGTAGTGGGAAAATCTCTGCAGCTCTGGACCAGGAGACTATGGCTTGAACCGGTGCGGGGAACAGAAGCTGGCATTTTGCAGGATGGAGTCCAGCTCTGCCCCGATGAATTTCATACCCGTTGCGCGGGCACCAGTGTGGGACTCTGTCCAGATTGACGATGTCACGGCCAGACTGCCAAAATAGCTCTTCTTATTGGGTGTCGACGTGGCTGGTTCGAACTTGAGCCTTTGAGGTTCGCCCTCTGATAAGCCAGTCGTCGAGGTAAGGGAACACGTGAAATTCGACGACGGGAGAGGGAAGCGGCGACAACCGCCATACATTTCGTGAAGACCGAGGGCTCCGACAAAAGTCCAAAGGGAGGAACGTGAACTGGTAATAGAACTCGATTCACCATGAAACGCAGGTACCTCCTGTTGGGGAGGGTAACTTGCAATATGAAAGTATGCGTCCCTCATGCGTGAGGGCGGCGTTTACCAATCGCCGGGAATCCAGGGAGCGTTGAATGATGTCCCCAGGCCACACCATGCGGAACTTGAACTTCTTGATGATGAATTGTTTCAGCCGCGTAGGTTGGATGGCGAAGGCCCCTTCGCCTTGGAGATCAGGAAATAAACGGGAATAGAACCCTTCCCATTAGCCCTCCTAGTCCACCTCTAGGCTCCGTTGATAGAACTGTGGACCTCCTGCAGAGGAGTGCTCGTGAGAGGGGTCCTGAAGATGGACCGGGGAGGAGGTGAGGGCGGGAGGGAGGCGGGAGAGAGAACTGGAGACTGGTATCCAAGTTTCCACAGTACGTAGGACCCAACGAGTTGTAGTTAGCTGGGACCCCCAGGAGGAACGAGAAAGGCGATGGAAAACTGGAGCGGAGATCCTGAAGAGGGAATTGGTACGCTGCTCTCGGCGCACCTTCAAAAATTGGACCTTGGGGTCCCGAGGACTTGGCCTGGGACCGGCATTGTTGCCCGGCGGAGGGCTCGATTGCCGTCTGCGGTTATACGGCCATGCCTGCGGCCAAAGTCCTGTCGTGCGGCGAGGTGGGGTAGGGGCGTGGGGTTGAGAGAGCGGATCGACCGTCTTTGAGTCTTGAGGGGTATGCATGCCAAGTGAACCGCATGATAACCAGTTTATCCCCTTCCCCCATTTCAGACTTTGTATAGTCCTGGGTCCTTTTGCTCAGACGCAGCGCCTGTCCATCGAATGGCAAAAATTCCTGATCGCTTAGGACGGTGTGCCGTGTGGGGGAGCGTTGCTGCCAACTCTGGGTGAGGGGGGTGTGTCTTGTTTCTAGGGAGTCCCTTTCCTCGGTGTGGTTAAAAACTGGAATAAACTGCCTAGCGAGGTTGTGGAATCTCCATCTCAGAAGATATTTAAGAGTAGTTTAGATAAATGTCTATCAGGGATGGTCTAGACAGTATTTGGTCCTGCCATGAGGGCAGGGGACTGGACTTGATGACCTCCTGAGGTCCCTTCCAGCCCTAGAATCCATGAATCTATGAATTTACTATAAAACTTTCTAGATAAACATAATCACACTCTTCGAGAACCTGATGGTAAGAGACAAAGAACCAGCCTTGTCTCTGGCATGCCAAACAAGAGTCTGATGGTTCCTCAATGCTCGACTGGAAGACGAAAAACTTAGGAGATGCTTTAAAGTAAGAAACAAAGCCAAGAAAGACCCAAGAAAAAACTAAACAAACATGGTGGTTGCCCCTCTTATAGAGCCTGAGCACCACATTCCCAAACTTCCATGTCCAAACTTAATTTCCTCACCCACATAATATCAGGGTGTGCTTACTCTATAGGCTGGCATATTCATACACATTAATGACAATCAGCTCATTCTCCTCATGTCTGCTTTTTCTGGCCTGAACTGGTTTTGTGGTGGTGATTTCCAGGTTTTATGTAGTGTAGCTGTTAAGTTTATAGAAGGCAAATCAGTAGGTTACAGTATGCTAAAGATCACAAACGTATGCTAACGTGCTTTAGCTCATCATACAGTACGTGGCCTGTAGGGTTTTTTTGCATTACTGCCAAAAATATTCCAATACAAAGCTATAAATCTATTATAATAAACAAACAACACACACATAAGAAAGGATATAATAAAGCAAGCAATCAGGCTACTTAGCTTTATGGGCTACAACATATATTTGCTTGCCTTAGAATCATAAACTGGCCATTTTTAAATACTTAAAAATTTAAGAGTAGCAATTCATCTTGAAAGAACAAACAAAATAGGTAGACATTACTCCTGAGGGAATTCTGTGCCACTGCACATGTGGAGAATTTATGTCATCTGCAGAAAAATGACTGACAGGGAAGCAAAGGGAAGCCACAAGAGCAGTCATGCAACCCTCCCCAGCAATGTTTCGGGTGCACAGGGAGACCAGGCTCCCTACCGTGCGCTGAGCTCAGCTGCTTGTTCTGGCTGGGCTGGGGAGGATGGGACTTCCTCTTCCCCTGCACAGCATCCGTGGCCGGATCAGACCCACCCACAGATTTCTCCCTCAGCTACAGGAAGCTCTGAAACTCCTTCCACCACTTCACCAACCCTGCTTCCATCACTCCTCAGCTGCAGGGGGAGGGATCCCTGTATAGGGAGCTGCTCCCACATCCACCCAACCCCCATGCATGCAGACCCTCTCATTCCCAGACCCTCCTGCCAATCCTCATCAACCTACACTCAGAACCCTCCCGATAAGCCCCACTCCCCTTGCACCCGGACCACCCCGATGAGCCACATGCAATTGTATCCCCACCCCACTGAGCCTTACTCAGCTTCTGGATTCCCCCACTGAGTCCCCCACACCTAGATCCCCCTGCCAAGCTGTATCCCCCACCCCCCATCCAGACTCCCACATTGAGCCTGGTGAACCTGGATCCACCTGCAGAGTCCCACCACCGTTGCACCCACAACTCCCAACAAGCACCTGTGCATCCAGATCCCTCCTGCACCTGGATCCCCCAACTGAGCCACCCGCACCCAGACTGTCCTACACAGAACCCTCTCAACCCACACCTGAATCTCCCTACACTAACCCCCTCCACACTTGGATCCTGCCTTGCTAAGCCTGCCTGCCCACACCTAGTTCTCCTGGCACAGATGGGGGGTGCTTCTGGGGCAGGCCCAGTCCTTGCGCTATGCTAGGGCTGGGTGCAGCCTCACCACTGAGTCTGTGTCCAGAGTGAGGGGAGCTGCATAGTGATCTCCCACCTCTGTGCAGTCAGTGTCCTGTGCTTCCTAGTGCCATGCTGGAGCTTCCACATTTGACAAATAAGAATTGCAGAATTTTAAAATATTGTGTGCAGAATTTAATTTTTTGGAGCAGAATGCCGTCAGGAATAAGACATTTTCTGATATAAGAAAATGCATAAATAAAAACATTAACAGCTGCAAAACCTACATTTTTAAATACTTCAGAAGTCAGACTGCGGTACATTTTAATAGTTATACCACCACATAGACAATACTAAAAGTCTGTCAGTAAAGATGAACACATGACTCTTTAGTTGTCTCATAGGCCAACCCAGAGGGCCAAGATATTCTTAATGTCATGCTGTCAAAGTAATACTTTTCACGATCACTAGTGGAAAAAAGTGTAATTGTACAGCACTCAAAAGCATGCTAGACATCTCACTGAACTGAGATTACACATAAGCCCCATCCTGAAGAGCTCACAATTTATTGTCAACCCCCAAATCAGTCATAGAAATAGATATCAATATTTGTACTGTCAGAGGAAATACTTTCTAAAAAGTTACTTTCCAAAAGAATGGGTCACAAGCCAACACCTGGACATTTGGACTGCTCTCTCCACATCTTTAGAGCTCTTTCAGCTTTCACACTGAGGCTTGGACTATACCACAAAACTAGATGGACATAAGTCACCTTATGTTTACCTATTTGTTCATGCATTCACACTCAAGTGTGTCTTTGGTTAAAACACCAGGGGGGAGGGATAGCTCAGTGGTTTGAGCATTGGGCCTGCTAAACCCAGGGTTGTGAGTTCAATCCTTGAGGGGGACCATTTGGGGATTGGTCCGGCTTTGAGCAGGAGGTTGGACTAGATGATCTCTTAAGGTCCCTTCCAATCCTAATAATCTATGATTCTATGACCCTCCTAAAATTTAGTTAACAGGAGCACTCTGTTAAGGTGACGCACTATAACCATTTCTTCAAATAGCGCTGAGCCATGGTCGACATACTGAGGTTCACGTGCTGCAAACGCAGACCTATGTTGACCTTAACGGTCCCCCAGCAACTCTCTCATAATGCCTTATTCCCTCTCAAACTCCACTGCCAGGGTAATGGAAAAGAAACTACCCGTCTTTTAAAAACCTGCAAATTTTTTAAATGCCCTCCCCTCCCCCGCCCCCCGGATTACCCATCTTGGAGAGCACATCCAGGAGCGGCGACAGGACAAGGTTACACTCCCACTGAGGTGTAGGTCTAATAATCAGTGGGAAGGTCCTGATCAAGCCCTTCATAAATTGACCAGAAACAGGGTGAGTAAAGATAGAACATCTTTCTACTGGAAGGAAGAAGGCACTAATCACTGTTAAGTGCACCCACAGGAAACGAAGGGCTAAACCTGAAGCCTTTAAGGTGAGAAAATAGTCTAGGATAACTGGAATGCGCTAGTGAATGTCAGTGGAGACATGCCCAGATCAAAAACCACCTCTATTTAGCTAGGTAGCAGGTTCCATTAGAATCCTTTCTACTTTGGTTAAGGATCTCCTGAACAGGGGCAGAGCACGAGCATTCTATTTGCAATGCCCATATAAACACTAGACTGAGATGGAGTGAGCCCGAGTTGGGATGCTTGATTTTCCTCCTGTCCCGGATTAGGAGATCTAGAAATGGGCTGATCCTGATTAATGGTGTATGGACATTATCAGAAGTCCCGTGAGAGCCAGAAATGACTGGGCCAGTAGAGTGCTAGGAGGATGGTGGCTCTGCTGTGACAGATCTTCCCTGTAACTTGTGATAGTAGCAAGGAAGGTGTATCTGACATTATATATCAAGGACCCATGGTTCCCCTGGAACAATACAGGGGACATTTTCTGTTCGCTCGGGATGTAAAGAGGTCACATATGGTCGAGCCTTTTTTTACCTCCCGCTGTCGCTCAGGCATCAGCCAGGCATCTGCACAAAACCACCCCCTCGGCTGTTTGAGGGCACCGTCGGTGTTTGCCGCATCTGTGAGGAATGGCTGGGGTGGCAGAGGGGCAACAGTGCCTCATGTATAAATATCTTGGTTATGTCGTGAATCTCCCATTCATAGTCTGCAGAGAAGCTTCTACTTAATGTTTGCCAGGGAAGTACGCAGTCATGCAGTCCCTGTTTGGCCAGTAAGTTGAGTGGAGCCAAGCTTGCAGATTCTGCAAGTAGAGTCCGGTGAATGGCCTCACATAGGTGCTTGTGTCCATGTGGCTTAACAGCGAGACACACTGGTGCACCATAGTTTGCAGTTGATGCGGAAGAAGAAGTTATTCACCTGGTGCAGTAACAATGGTTCTTTGAGGTGTGTCCCCCTATGGGTGCGCTACTGTACGTGTGCCTGCCCTGCCAATAGAGAACTTCGTTAGCAGTGTCCATTAGGTCCATGCATGTGTGATCTCTCCTCATAGCTCAACATGAGGCTGGTCAGCGCGCACAGGTTAACCCCCAGAGTTCCTTCTCTACCGCAGAGTCAGGCAACAACTCCCAAGTAGAGGTGCGTTGTGCGGCACCCATAGGGAAACATCTCAAAGAATCATCGTTACTGCACAAGATAAGTAGCTTCTTAGAGCAGCGTCCCATGGGTGCACCACTGTAGGTGACTCCCAATGGGTGCCCGGGATTTTGAAGATGGGTCAGTTACAGAAGACATCACTGTGGGGCCGAAGACGGCAATGGAGGCAGAGTCCACAGTGACCACAGTGTTCTGCAAAAGTAGCAGGTCATGTTCTATTGCCCCCTCTCCCTTATGTAAAAAAAGATTCCACTTCATGTTGAAGCATTAGTTGGTGGGAGTGGTCCCTGAAGATGTATTGAGAAGGGAAATTGTGAGGAGGGAAGGAGAGAAACTCTATGGAGTATCCCTGATTGATAATCTCCAGAACCCAACTGTTTATCTTGATCTTATTCCAGCTGTGGGCAAAGAGAGTAAAACGGCCCCCAAAGGTGACAGGGAGAAGAAGCAGGTGGCATCAATGGTGGTACACAGGTCTCAACTCGTATGTCCAAAAATGGCCTTTGGGCTGCTGTTGGGAATAAGTGGAGGCTCGGCAGTAGAGGGAACCGAGAATCAGGATTTCTGAATCCTTTGGCTTTTGCCTACAGATTCAGGTAGATGCTGGTAACAGGGAGCATATGGAGGGGGTGGTCTTGGTCTGGTATTTGCTTCTGGGGGCTGCAGTGTAAAGTCCCAAGGACCGTAGAGTAGATCTCAAGTCCTTTAGTGAATGAAGGAGGACACAATTACTACTCAGGCCACATGGCTTTTTATGCCCTTGAGTCGGAAGCAGAAGGGGAGCTACAGATCAACAAACACTGCTTTGAAGAATTTCTGGACTTGGGCTCACGGTATGCATGCATACCCATATGTAGAATACACACAGGGACCATCACTCAAAGAACTACCACGCTTCACAGACAAAATTAGCGGGGCTGTCAAGTGATTAATCACATGATTAAAAAATTAATCACGATTAATCACAAAGTTAAATAATAGAATACCATTTATTTAAATATTTTGGATGTTTTCTACATTTTCAAATCTATTGATTTCAATTACAACACAGGATACAAAGTATACAGGACTCTATATATTTATTTTTTATTACAAGTATTTGCACTGTAAAAAACGAAAGTATTTTTCAATTCACCTAATATAAGTACAGTAGTATAATCTCTATCATGAAAGTTGAACTTACAAATGTAGAATTACGTACAAAAAACTGCATTCAAAAATAAAACAAATGTAAAATTCCAGAGCCTGTAAGTCCATTAACTCCTACTTCTTGTTCAGCCAATCACTAAGAAACAAGTTTATGTTTATGTTTGCAGGAGATAATGCTGCCAGCTTCTTGTTTACAATGTCACATGAAAGTGAGAACACACATTCTCATGGCATTGTTGTAGCCAGAGTTGCAGATATTTACATGCCAGATGTACTAAAGATTCATGTGTCCCTTAGTGTTTCAACCACCATCCCAAGGGACATTTGTCCATGCTGATGACTGGTTCTGCTCAATAACGATCCAAAGCAGCGTAGACCAATGCGTGTTCATGTTCATTATCTCAGGCCTTGGCTACACTGGAGAGTTGCAGTGCTGGTAGTGGCTTTACAACGCTGTAACTTACTCCCCATCCACACTGGCAAGGCACGTACAGCGCTGTATCTCCCTGGCTACAGCGCTGCTTGTACTCCACATGGACGAGAGGAATAAAGAGAACAGCGCTGGCGCTGGAGTGCCAGTGTAAACAGCAATTAATCTTACTACACTGTAACTGACCTCCGGTAAAGAACTCTCTTTGTTTTGTTGGGAACTGGGGCTCTGGGAGCTGCTTATCTAAAACAAAAACACAGCAATTGTTTGCTCGAGCAGAGGCAGGCAGGGAATGTCCACAGCTAGTGTTTGCTTGAGGAGAGAAACAGCACGGCAAGGGGGGTGGGAGGAGTCCGTAGGAGCAGCTGCTTATCTGGTCTGAAGGCTATCTGCATTTAAGAGTGAATGAGAGAGGGTGGGGTGGCGGAAGTCGTTGGAACTTGCAAGGCAGGGAGCTGACACAGTGTCAGCTCCAAAAATCCACTCTCTCTCTCCCATGCTCCCTGTCACTCTCCACCCCACCCCCCTCTTTTGAAAAGCACATTGCAGCCTCTTGAACGCTGGGATAGCTGTCCACAATGCACCACTCCCAACACCGCTGCAAATGCTGCAAATGTGGCCACACTGCAGTGCTGGTAGCTGTCAGTGTGGCCACACTGCAGTGCTTTCCCTATACAGCTGTACGAAGACAGCTTTAACTCCCAGTGCTGTACAGCTGCAAGTGCAGCCAAACGCTCAGTCAGATGCCACCAGCAGAAAGTTGATTTTCTTTTTTGGTGGTTCAGGTTCTGCAGTTTCCGCATCAGAGTGTTGCTCTTTTAAGACTTCTGAAAGCATGCTCCACACCTCGTCCCTCTCAGATTTTGGAAGGCACTTCAGATTCTTAAACCTTGGGTCAAGTGCTGTAGCTATCTTTAGAAATCACACATTGGTACATTCTTTGTGTTTTGTCAGATCTGCTGTGAAAGTGTTCTTAAAATGAACAATATGTGCTAGGTCATCACCTGAGACTGCTATAACATGATATGGCAGAATGCAGGTAAAACACAGCAGAGGACATACAATTCTCCCCCAAGGAGTTCAGTCACAAATTTAATTAACTTATATTTTTTTTTTAAATGAGCATCATCAGCATGGAAGCATGCCCTCTGGAATGGTGGGGCATATGAATGTTTAGCATATCTGGCACATGAATACCTTGCAATGGCAGCTACAAAAATGCCAGGCAAATACCTGTTCTCACTTTCTGGTGACATTGTAAATAAGAGGAAGGCAGCATTATCTCCTGTAAATGTAAACAAAACTTGTTTGGCTTAGCTATTGGCTGTACAAGAAGTAGAACTGAGTGGGCTGGTAGGCTCTCAAGTTTTGCATTGTTTTGTTTGAGTGCAGTTATGTGACAAAAAAAATCTACATTTGTAAGTTGCACTTTCACAACAAAGATTGCACTACAGTACTTGTATGACGTGAATTGAAAAACGCTATTTATCATATTTACACTGCAATATTTGTAATAAAAATATATATTTTGATTTCACTTACAACACAATGCAATATATATATATATATATGAATGTAGAAAAACATCCAAATTATTTAATAAATTTCAATTGGGATTCTACTGTTTAACAGTGTGACTAAAATTGTGATTGATCGTGATTAATTTTTTTAATCAATTTTTGAGTCAGTCGCATGAGTTAACTGTGATTAATCAACAGCCCTATAAATTAGTGATGCTCATCATTTTGTACTGCATCAATCAAAAAGCCTAACGCAGAATGAGACCCGAAGTACGTAGTGTAAAAGTTTTGCCTTATCTTCAGAAATCTATATATCCACTGGTACAAAATCAGGCTTTGAGACAATATTCCTCCCTGAAACATCCAGAGCAAGAATATTTTGCAGAAGGCACTTAATGCCAAATAATATTTCAGCCAAAAAATATTGAAGAAAGGAGTAGTTTCCAACAAGTGTGGTCCCAAATCTTAAAAGAGAAATAGACCAGCCAAGAACTTGCATATCAAGAGTGCTGAGCTGTCTCTTATTGGTAAGGCTATAATTACATTCACGGTAATCGCAAATTTGAATAAAGTCCATTATCCCACAACACTGGCTCTTGATCAATGGGGTTGGGCCCGGCTCCCCACTCTGTGTGTTGTGACCTTGGCCCACTTCGGTTTGGTGCACCTGCTGCTCCAAAGATGGAGACAGACTTTAAAAATATGAACCAATCATAACTGATGCAGTGCTGTCTTAATGAGTCCAAAGCTTGAAATGGAAACTACCTAAAATCATCTCACTGAGGTTGACTAAAACGTCCATCAAATATTTCTCACTGTCCTAAACGACTTCCTAAAGTTCCCCAAATGTCAGCCATGCAACTGCCAAAGCTTCCAGCTTCCCTATAGTTTTATACTACAATGAAGATATGCATTGTTAATATAAAACTTTGCAGCATATCAAAAGCGGAAGCTATAAGGACAAAGTAAAATGCACTGTTTAATATTAAACAAACAAGGAACAGTATATAGACAGATTTTCATATATAAAAATATTTTTAGAGGAAATTAAATAAAGCTACCACAGAATTAAGAGTGTCACTGACTCTAGGGACCTTACTGAAGTATTTAAGCCCAGCTTCCTGGAGACAACACGGGCCTTTATTATAGTGCTTGTAAATATTTGTATGCTCTGCTGATCCTATTTTGTAACTTTTATAGCAATATTAAATCAGATATCCATAGTCTTAGAGTAACTACAATACGGCAACTAGTTTTTCTTTTAGCCAGCAGTAACAACTATTAAAGTAGCTTAAGGGTAGGCCTACACTACAAATTTACATCAGCACAGTTGCACCAACGCAGCTGAGCTACTGGAGCATGTCTGGTGAAGATACTCTAAGCCGGTGGGAAAGAGCTCTCCCGTTGGCTTACTAACTCCACCTCCATGAGAGGCAATAGCTATGTCAACAGGAGAAGCTCTCTCTCCAACATAGTGTTGTCTACATGGGGGGTTAAGGTTAGTATAACTATGTCGCTTACGAGTGTGGATTCTTCACACTCCTGAGCAACAGAGTTATACCAAAGTGAGCATGCAGTATAGACCAAGCCTAATTGAGAAGACTCCCCCAAGCCTACTAACTACTTAATTCTGAAAATGGAAAGCTACTGGAAAAATGCAGTCTGGTAACATAGTCCAGTAAATTAGTTGCTAATTGATCTGAAAAAGACTTCTAACTGGATCTAAACTATGGGGATAATAAAGGCAACCTACATTGTGCTGAGTAAGGCTGCATCAAGGAAACCGTATCTAATGAATCTTTTCCCTAGAAAATCAAGGTTTAGCAAGACAGCTAAATAGATCCCCAAGAAAATCCTGTTTATAAAACTGTTTTTAGTGATCATGACCAAAATGTAATCCTTGAACATGAAGAAAGTTATACAAAAGCACCCAGAACTTTCCAGCACCAAATCAACCTTACAGCAATCCAGCTGTAAAAATCCTGTCACTGTCTCAAAGAAAAATCAAGTTGAGAAAAATGTTAGAACAACCTGAGGGTGAGTGCAGACCTTTGTGCCAGATTTCCTAGTGTATTAACAGATGTATTGAAGAGTCTCTGCATACACCAAGAGAGGAGAATCTCCTGCTTTACAACATTATATTGAACATAAATAGGATGCCCATAACAGAATTTGCAATGAAAAAATTGAACGTTGAGCACCTGAAACATAAGTTATAAACAGAGGAAGGACTCAACTCACAGGAACATGCAGTAGAAATAACTGCCCCATTGCAAAGCGGTTGAAAAGGAGGTGGAGGAGGAACAAACATTTTGTTCTACCATGCTACTGGAATAAACCCAAATACTACCCTCGATACAAACATGATCAAGCAGTGGAACTTCAGGAACACAAAGAGAGGAAAATAGTACAAATTAGATATACACAATTAAGTTCTTTCAAAAAGACCTGCCTATCCTGTCCTTCAGGAATAGTCTGCAAATTCTTCCATTGCCGATTTATCTACAACACTTGAGAAGAAACTAGGCATCTAAAAGCTATATAGGTAAATAGGCTGTAACAGCTTTTAAAAATGGAAGCCACAAGTCTGTTCTCTCAGGTCTAACATTCTTCAGAAGTTAAACAAAGAAAAAATTGTAACTTATTTTTCTTTCACTAGTGAATATAATAAAAAAAATGGCCTGGTTTTGAGGAAGAGAAGTTCCCTCCTTTCATAAAGTATCTACATTTTGGATAATTGTTCTACAAGGCTTTTATTCAAAAATATAAGACCTACTGCACCAAAAAGTACATTGTTTACCTTTTTTCTCCCCCTTTTAAGGAATACTGAACACATTACTATTAAATATTCAAGAAACAAACTGGGGGAAAAAAGACAGTAATTCTCAGAATTTCACTCAGGAAATAAGAATGGGAGCAGAGTAGAGAGTGAGGAGTCAGTTTGTTAGCATACTTTTCTTCACTGAAAAAACTAACACTAAATACTTGTTACACTTTACTCTTTCCTCCAGCAGGCACATCTACAAATGCAGAGATGCAAATCCTACATCTGTAAATGAGAATTATACCCACAATAGAGAATGAATCCATTTAGAACAAAATGAAAGAAATCTCCAGAAAGGCTGGAGGTAAAACAGACAAGATGAATCCATAAAGGTCTGGCATTGTAGATAAATAAAATTAACCTTACACAAAGAGGGCTGTCATGTCAACATGCCACCAAACCACCCAAATGAATTGGAGGCAAGCATCATAAACAAGCAGAGAAAACACACACAGTGGCTTAACAGGTTGATCAGCAATCTCCCTAGAAACACGCCTGTTGGTTTAACAGAGAGCAGCTGTCCAGTAAGCCTGCTTGCTCATTGGCTCAATTTGCATGCAGGCAGCTCTATTGTTTCATGTATCAATTATTGAAGCTCCCTGCTAGATCAGTAACAAGATACTATAGGCCTAACAAAAGCCACACAACAGTATAATTAAAGAACCATAGAAAAGGGAAGGGAAAGGATTTTTATATTGAATTTTTTTTTTAATTTAGCATCTATGCAAAAATTAGAAACAAATGGAACTGACAAGCTTAACCCTTAGTGATATTACATCAGACTTTTTCAAGACAGTGCCTTTAAATAGCATCTTTTCATTGAGTTGAAGAAAAGGATACTTGTACATGAATTACAGCATCTTTTCACCCTCACTCCGGGGAAAAGGAATGGGTTGTGCTCATAAATAAAGCCTCTGTAAATCCAAAAAGTACCTTAAATGTGTTTTGTAACTGTGTACAGTTCCATACTGAAACAAGAAATATGACTTGCTTGATAAGGGCTCTAAAAACCAGCATCAGTCTGAAATCCAGTTAATTTCAATGATTTCAAAGTAGTTTTAGCTACTACTCTTACTCAGTCCCCTTTGTCAATTTATTTGGTTTTACAATTTTAAAATTGATACATTCTCACTTTTTTCTATGTAATAAGAGAAAGGGTAAAACTGACTATCTAGAGTATTGTACAAGGTAAACAAAACAGGAAAACATTTTTTCCAACACTGTTGTAACTGAAATAATATTAAGAGTAATCTGCAAAAGTAAAAAGTTAAAAATTCAGACAAAGTGTGATTTCCCCCGCTGCCCTAAATTAAACTATATCCATCTTAAAGGAGTAATCATATAGTCCAAGAGCGATTCTTACAATATCACCTATTACTCATACTGGGCCAAACTGCTGCCTAGTTTGTGTCACAGAGACGCAAGGAGACACAAAGTGCCCCCTTTAGCCCATCTCATGAATAGCAGTACAGGAGGGAAGGTAGCAGCACTGCAGAGTCCATGTTTCCCCCTCATTCACCTGGATAGAGGGAGACAAACAGGACAGGGATTGTATGGAACCTTAGCTCTGCCCCTCAAAATACCACTCAGTGCAGATGTGCCCAGGCAAAATATGCTACACTGGATGTAGACTTGACGCTGTTTACTTCCTCTGCAGAGTAGTAGGGGATTCACAGGTTCTCTGATGCTGCTCCCAGGGCAGCACATCAAGTGTGCCTTTACTTTAGACTCATGGCAAAGCTTTAATTTAGCCCACTATTGGAAGTAATTAGGAGAATATGCTGTTTTTAAACTAAGAAAAAACTTTGCCTTCCATAAAATATTTACAGTAATGATCGTAAACTTATGACATTGCTAATGGGAGAGATCAACAATATAAGTTTTGTTTCCAGGCATTAAATAAGCTTGATTTTCTACTGCAATGGTTTTGATTTCTACTGGTTGGAAGCTTGGAAAAACGAGCGATTCCTTATGGTAATCACATGCTTAACTTTAAGCACAGGAGTAGTACTGAACTGCTGAAGTGGGGCCTTATTGTTAGTGGGGCCAAATGGAGGAAGTCACAAATTTTAAAAGGGTAAAAACCCTTTTGACATACGCATAACTCCCCATTACCTAATTTAGAAGATTTTGGAGAAAAGTTCTTTTCCCTATGAATGATGTTACTGCAAGCATTTATTATAATAGAAGCAAAAAAACTATTTAGCCTTAAGCCAAGCTACAAAATACTTTAGATTTAAAAACTAACACTGTATATATATATAAATTAAGGGGCAAAAAAACCACATTTGTTTGTAAAGTCAACCACTTGAGTTAGGAAATGCAAGAATTAAGGTTCCCAGTGCTGCCTTAGTTCAGCCTACATGCATATACATTATGATACAGTCTAAGGATAGGATAACATTTTTTTCCAATAGGACCCCAGCATCTGATTTACAACACTAGTTCTTCCTGACACTACTGAACTCAAATACTGATAATCTTAGCTTTGTCAAACAATGTTTAGGACTCACATTGCCTCATTCTGTCTAGGTGATCAACAGTAGGATGCTGTAAATCATCTTATAGGAAAATTTCTGGGCAGAAACAAGTTGGCTGCTACATTTCCTGGGATATTAGACAAAAAGATTTTTTGCTATTTGATATGTTGGATGACTTCTCTGAATTAATCCATTTTATTCTTATATTTTATCAGGAGTACTTCCTTTGAAATTAGGATGTATTGGGGAAGCCAGCACCTCGTGTTATTGGCCATGCCAGGAGTGAGGCTGGTCCTTCACCTCCCATTACTGGGTCCTCAAGGAAGGGCGAGAGTATGTTCGGTTAAGATACTTAGAACAGAAATGTTACCACCAGAAGTTTTGGAATTCTTTTAGTGTTTTGCAGTTATAAATTTCATAGCATTTATTATTTTTTTATTAATTGCAATAAAAAGTTATCATAAATTTGGTATTGTCCTCAGTGTGTTTTTGCCAAGCACCCTGAGAGTCCTCTCCCGATATAAAACTGAGTTCTTGAACCCTGTAGTCTGAATTGGACAAGAACCTAAAAATCTTCTGGTCAGATGCAATCAGTGGCAAGCCATAACTAATCCATCAAATTCAGGTCAACAATGCGGAGAGAACCAGAACAGTTTCAGCACCAGAAACAAGAGTTGGTTCACACAAATAGCATAGGTATAGCTGAGGTAACTGCAGTGATATATTGGAAGACAGTGAGACCATGGTGTACTGCCAAGAATACCTTGATAAAGACAGAGTGGTTGCTATTCTGAAAGGGAGTACTCAATACTGAAAGTGGTCAGCGCCCACCATGAATCTGAGGAAGTGTCTGTGGGAGAGATGAATGTCTATGTGTAAGTAGGCATCCTTCATATCATGAGTCGTAAAGCACGTGTCCCTTTCCAAAGCTGAGATTATTCCTGCCAACGCAACCATGAGAAATCTGAGTTTGCTAATGAAGCGGTTGAGAAGGTGCAGGTCAAAAATTGGTCTCCAACCACTCTTCTTTTTGGGTACCAGAAAGTAAGTAAGTTGAGTAAAACCCTCTACCCCTTTGTACTGTTGAAGGATGTGTTCCGTCGCTCCTTGCTGCAGTAAGGAGTTCACCTTGTATTTGAGAATGCTCTCTTGACAGTGGCCCAGGGTTCTGGAGGATGTAGAGATGCAAACTATCGTATAGCCAGAGTGGATGACATTCAGCACCCACTTGTTTGTTAGACAACCCCCAAGTGACATGTGGGGGTTGGCAGGCGTTGGGTATAGTGTTTTGTGGTTCTCAAGCTCCAGTCGAAAATAACATTCAGCTAAAGGCTGAGCCTGGGATGCAGAGCCTGTTGCAGATGGTTTTGGGGAAGTGGGACTTTTCAATCCTGTCTTCATAGGACCCATAATGGAAAAAAATCGCTGAGCCATTTGTCTAGATCTGAGCAATGAGCAGTGAAACTTCCTCTTAGGAACAGATGTGTCTATCCCCAGCAAGCAGAAGTAGCCCTGGAGTTCCTCAGGGTGTGGAGGGACTCATGTGTCTTCTGGTTGAAGAGTCTGATTCACTGAAGGAGAGGTCCTCAGTGGTATTTTAGACTTCCCTAGGGATCCCTGACACATGAAACCATGATTCCCTGCACTTGACAATGGCAGCAGCCATAGCTCTAGAGGAGGCATCAACTGCATATCAGAAAGCAATTCTGGCTATCAGTTTGCCTTCAGCTATTAGAGCTTGAAAATGAGTTCTGTCCTGATATAGAAGGCTGCCAGTAAACTCCATAAAACTTAGCATAGCTCAAGAAATCATATTTAGCCATTAGCGCCTGATAATTGGCTATCCTGAAATATAAGTCAGATGAGAAGATTTTTCTCCCCATCAGACTCAGGTTTTGCCCTCTTTATCAGAAGGCACAGACCTGCGATATTGCTGTCTAGCCCTTTCGGATGCAGCATGGACACCAGTGAATTGGGAGCAGGATGAGAAAACAGAAATTTTGCTCCTTCGGCTGTCATGTAATAGGGCGCTTCTACCCCCAAAGGGGCAGAGAAGCTGGTGGCAGGGGTTTGCCAAACCATCCTAGCTGGCTGCAGTATGGCTTCATTAATGGGAAGAGCAATTCTGTTGGGTCCAGATGCATGGAGGATGTCTAGAAGTTTGTACTGGGAGTTATGGATCTCCTCAAGAGGTATCTGAAGCTCTCCAGCAATTGTGCAGAGGTGGTCCAGGAACTCCCTGAAGTCATGGGGTGGGGGAGTGTAAGAGACATAGTCACCAGAGATAACAATGACAGTCTTGTTGGTTCCAGCGGAACCACTGGATCTGGAGAGCAACGTTCCTTCTCCTGCTCTGCCAATTTTGGAGTAGGGAAACAGATGTGAGTGTCCCCTTAGAGGGGAGGCAAAGGGTGACTCCCTAGCAGATCAGATCTACTCTGCAGGAGGGTACTGGTCCCAAGGTCCCCAATATAACCAGTAGGAGGGGTCAAGAGGTGGTCATGTGAGGCCACCATGGCATAGGGTATCACTGGCTCAGAGATAGCAGATGTCGAGGTTGATCCCAAACTGGTATGGGTCTTTTGGGTGGTGGAGGACACATAGGGCAGGGGAAGAAAAGGTACATTAGGTGCTTCAGAATCCCCCGACACAGAGAAGGCTGATTCCAGTTCCAATGGTGATACCGTCTGAGCTGCTGAAGGGGAGATGTATTCCGCTTAAGGAATGGGTGATAAATTCCTTCCAATGATTGACTCTCGTGGAGGTGATGTATCCCTGGAGATGAAGGGGTCCAATGGAGGACGTGATTCCAGATCTGGAAAAGCAAAAATGTACTGTGGGGGTGGCAACAGATTCAGATCTCCCCAATGTGAGAGGAGTTCTGCTTGTTCAAGTCACTGGAGCCAGCAAGGAGGGTAGTATCTGAAGTTGAGAGTGATTGGATTTTGTCAGTGACGATGGATCCCAGGGTTTTTTGAGGAGTCAGAGATGACAGCACTGACAAAACACAGCCTGGAACCGATGAAATCCAATGCTTATGGGCTTTCTTGTCTTGCCTCTGGGACTTAGTATTAGCAGAATTAAAAATGTAAAACACCTCTGCAATCATCAACAAACAGTTCCTTGCTTAAGTAGTCTTAAGTATAAAGTACCCATAAGTATACATCTTAAAACTATTCAGGAGGAAGGAAAGCTAATCCCTTTCTCAGGTGAAGGTACCCTTCAACATAATTCCACCTGGTAGCCATCTTTTACTGTTTTCCAATTTGCTTTGCATGTTTTATTATAAAACAAGACATTCCCAGAAGATTTTTTTAAACTGAAGCCTTAAAACAGATTTGATCTTTACAAAACAAGATTTTTTTATTTTTATTTTTTTTTTTGAGAGAGATTGATGTATCAAAACATTTTTCTGTAAGGCTACAAATTCATCTATATATTAAATTATTACCAACTCAATTTACATTACAAGTCTCTTGATATTTGGTGTTTTATTTTGGTGAGCTAGCTAATTTGTGATTTTTCATAGCCTGGGGTTGGCTATACTTCACCTACCTACAACTTTCTAACCACTACACTACTCAGATCCAGATCTAGAATACACTTGCACTTGCTTATTTACTTAGAGACACTCACCAACCACTGAAGTCAGGACTGAGCCCAGTGGTGATCAGTATTTTTACTTTGACAATCTATCCATTTCATGTCAATGAAAACAAACTGTGTTTTTACATCAGGATTATAAACATCAAGTGTCAGATAAATTTTGCAAACTGATGCTTAAATTAATAATACAGGAGACCTTTTTAAAGAAGCTATTTGTTTATTAACTGAATTTATATATATATATATATATATATATATATATATATATATATATATATATATATATATTTTTTTTTTTACATTCTGCAGTCCAAAACCCGTCCACTGCAAAGATTTTCAATCTATGGGTCATGAACAGGTTTCAGAGACAGACTGTAACACTCTACTTTTCTCCTTTTCATTTAAAAACAGCATTTCTATCCCTTTTGGCAGCAGAGAACTTTACAACATTGAAACAAGTATAAAACACATGCAGTAACATCGAGGTGAAATCTGTAGCACAGCCTAAAACAATAAGTCTAAAGGGTACTAACCAAAACATCCATCTAAATCAAGGGGGGATGGATAGCTCAGTGGTTTGCGCATTGGCCTGTTAAACCCAGGGTTGTGAGTTCAATCCTTCAGGGGGCCATTTAGGGATCTGGGGCAAAAATCTGTCTGGGGATTTGTTGTGCTTTGAGCAAGGGGTTGGACTAGATGACCTCCTGAGGTCCCTTCCAACTCTGATTCTAAAGTAGTCTGGGACTCTGCAATTATGCAATTCAGCATTTTTCACATAACTTCATGAAAAGGAGAATTTTTGCATACACAACAAGGGGGTCAAATTAAAGTTGCATGGCAATCTTAATTCAGGCATTTCCTAACTTCTGAGGGCTTGATTTTCTAAATGTATTCTTTTAATGGCATTATGTGTGTAATATGTAGTAAATAACTTGAGCAGTTAACAGATCACAACTATAGCACACATCCTTGGTTAGATTTCTTCATTCAGATTATGTTTCACAACCTTACTTTTCCTCTGACAATTTAATACAAACTAGTAAACAGGAAACTTCATAAAATAATTCCTTTTACTTAAAATAGTCTGGGGAGACATTTGTATAAATGTGGGAAGAAGCTATCTGGAGAGATGGGTTTATTAACTGGATTCAGCCCTTATATATTTGTAATTTTTACAGATCTCACTGCAATCACACCCTATTCTTCTAATTTATCTTCTTAGACACATTATCATCATTGCTTCTGACTATCCTGTCAGTGCAGTGAAGTGCATTAAGTAATGTAATTAACAGTCAAGTATGTTTCATTCACTTCTTCATCCCCTGCCCAGGAGAATTGTGCATGCACTATGGCATGTTTTGGAAGGGTTTTATTTTTGTTTTAAATGTACACATTGTTACTTGTTTATCTTTGAGATAACATGCGGAAGAAGTATGCCTTGGACTTGGAGCAGAAGATGGTGAGGTTTGTGATGGTCCTTAGTTCCTGTAGAATTCGTGCCTCAGGGCTGGTCTACACTACGGGGGAAAAATCGATTTTAGATACGCAACTTCAGCTACGTGAATAACGTAGCTGAAGTCAAATATCTAAAATCGATTTACTCACCCGTCCTCACCACACGGGATCGATGTCCACGGCTCGCCATGTCGATTCCAGAACTCCGCTGGGGTTGGTGGAGTTCCGGAATAGATATAAGCGCGCTCAGGGATCGATATATCGCATCTAGATGAGACGCGATATATCGATCCCCGAGCAATCAATTTTAACCCGCCAATACGGCAGGTAGTCTAGACGTGGCCACAGTCTCTGACCAGCCTCCAAGGAAACTGTCTACTGCACAGATGAACTCAAAACATAAGACATATGCTCATGAAGCACTAAGTAAGAGAAGAGGGTACGCTGCACCAACACCACTTTCAGTTGTCCAATTCAGAAAAGATCTAATGTGAATTCTGCATTTTCTTTTGTTGCTGGAATGACTGTATAAAAAGGTGTGTGTGGTTGATAAAGGACAGAACATAGACCTTCTGACTGGTGATTTGTATCAATGACTAAAATGTAAGAACTCACCAGACAGGATTTTTCATAGATCATGCTAAATGGTATAAATCAGAGCCTGACTCTACAGAAACATGTTGAACTCACTGTAGCTGTGCAGAACCAGGCCGTAAACTTTTTAGTATTTTTATCATTCATCTTCAGACTGCCCCAGACACATGGAAAAATGTCCCCAATAGAATGTGTAAAAATCACCATCTTATTCTCCTTTAATACTCACCTCTGCTGTAATGCCTACAGAACATTGCTTTAGATAACAGTTATGTAAGTGGGGAGTTGCAACTGATTCTACTAATTGTCTTATCACATCTAAAATCTTCATTCTACGCTAAAACATGTTTGTTGCTTTACCGTTCTATCCCACTATTACTGGTTTGACAAATTTCATATGATCTTGTAAACTAGGCTGTTAGGGGACAGGGACTGTGATTATATGTGCACGCAGCATCGAACATAATGAAGTCCAGATTTGTTTACAGCCTCAAGGAACTACTATAAATACAAATGCCACGGTTTTAAGATTTTAGACATAGATAAAACATAAGGGGGTACCCTAACTGTCCACATTGGACTCAGCAACACTGAAGTTAACCATATTTGATTAACAGTCTGTCTTCCACTCAGCTACTTTTTCATCCCTATGAAGCTCTGGATGCATTTCCAGATAGAAGATAAACCATAATCCCACTTCATCAACATTCTTAAATGATCAACATTGAGGTAGACCTTCATAAAATCACAGGGTTGGAAGGGACCTCAGGAGGTCATCTAGTCCAACCTGCTACTCAAAGCAGGACCCATCCCCAGATTTTTACCTCAGTTCCCCAAATGGCCTCCTCAAGGTCTGAACTCACAACCCTGGGTTTAGCAGGCCAATGCTCAAACCACTGAGCTATCCCTCCCCTCCCCTTCTCTCTCTTACAGGAAATTATTAAGATTTTCAGATCACTGTTTTAAGAACAGCTTTTCAAACACAAAGCTACAGATGAACACATCTTTCACCACTTTTTAAAAGCATACAGAACTTTATTTGCCCTATTTTAGCAACCTCATAAGAAGACTACTACGAGTCAAGCCTAAACCAAAAGGGCTTTATGTCCAATCCCCAAAACTATCAGATTTAAATGGCACAGATTTATTTACATAACAGAATCAGAAGACCCAAGCACTATAATATTCTGTATGTCTGGCTTGCATGTGGCCCCTAGCAGGATCAACATTCTTTCTTAACATACTTTCTTCAAGAGTCAATCTCACAAATCAAACATGCAAATAAATCAGAGCATGCATTGAAGAACCAGTAGCTACACCAAATTACCCAACACCAAAGAGAACCCGGAGGGGCAAGAAGGTGGAGAGGAGGATTGGCTGCTATTCCAACTAATTACACAAGATCTTAAGTGGCTACTCACTCTAGGACTACTTGATTACCCTGAAAATAGATGAGGATTCAGACAATACTTAAAACTAGCATGAAATATTTTCAAAATGACAACACTGCTTACATTAAACCTCTATCTATAATTATCTATCAAAGTAGGTCTTGATATTCCAATTTTAAATTGTGGGGGAAATATATTTAAGGAAGGCTCACCTAAGTTACCTAGTAGGACTTTAAAAATACCACAACACAATTTAATCAGTGCAGTGTATTTGATTTGCCACAGAATGTCCTATTAACAAGATCAGAAAAACAAAAACACTTAAGACTGGCTGGGTTTTATTTCTTTAGATTAAGGAAATAAAAAGCAATTAAAAGGACATCAAATTGATAATCACAAATGCTTGAAACTTGGGTACCTACCAGTTACAATATCTAGTTTTTATATAGGGCTTTTCTTCAGTAGATCTCAAGAGTGATTTACAAAAGGTGGTCAGTATCATTAGGCCCATTTTTACATTGGGGAAACAGGCAGAATGGTGAACAGTCAATCACCCACCCTAGGTCACTTACGAGGCCAGTAAACCGAGATGGGAACAGAACCATATCTACTGAAAAAAAATTCATGTATTTGATAGCACTTTGTGTATAGTTACTTTGGTTGTTTCCCCTGAAGCAGCAGCTTCCCTGCTGAACAGATCCTTTTACCCATCCAGAAAAGTATTAAATTCAGGGCATACTTTTAGAAGGATTTCCTATACAAAATATTTTTTAAGTTACTTAGTATTTAAAAATCCAGGCAGACAATGCCACTTTACATTCAGTGCAGTCACCAGCTACTGCAAGAGAAAACTGAAGGGATCTTCTGGAAGAGACCTGTTTCATGCTTAAAATGTAATTTGAACATTCCTTCCCCATTCTGGAAAGAGATTTTCATTTCAATACACAAATGTGATGCACTCATTTTACAATATAGAGAAAAAGACAATTAGATGTATATCAGTCACAAGCTAGTAGCAGTTATGAAAAAGCAAGCAGCTAAAGAATGATGTAAATGTCATTTCTCCTGCTGATTGAATACTTTATCATCACAAAATCTCTGACTAGCAGTATCCTAGGAATCAAAGATATAAGAGTAAGGCCATATCTACACTACCAACTTTGGTTGAAGCAAGTTGTCAGAGTACAGCCATCAAAGTTTATATGTTGCTCAGGCGCATGCATACTTGGCTGCTTGCATTAGAACTGCAGGTACTCACCAAGAGTGTCTCTGTTGATGCAAAGGCCAGGGCACCATGAATAGGTATCCCAGTGTGCCATGCACTGCTGTCCAGTGCAATGACTTTTGAGACATTTTCGCAACCTGTTGTGAGGTAGAAATTACTTGTGCAGCAATCTCTGAGAGCTGAGATCAAGTTCACAGCATGTGGCTTTCTCCATCCCATAATGCCATCCATATCCCATAAATTTTCATATTTTTTTAAATCCCACAAACCCACATGGCACATAATGGTCTCCGCTGTCTGACAGAAGCATAGACCCCGCAGATGTCTGTGCTAGTCTGATGAAAGTTGCAAATACAGAACACGATTCTCCTGTATTAACAGGTCCACCAGAAGTACAGCAACAATAGGGGACATTAGGATTTCTTTGAGAACAGTTTTCTAAGAAACAGTGAAAAAACAATTCAAAGTTGTTGGTGGCATTCATGAAGCAGTAGCAGTTGATCAAACCCCTCTTCTGGGCCCGAGAAATGAGCACTGACTGGTGGGATTGCATTGTAATGCAGCTTTGGGATGATTAGCAGTGGCTGCAGAACTTGCACAGGTGGAAGGCCACACTCCTGGATCTGTGTGCTGGGCTCACCAGAATGGAAGCTGCATTGAAGTGAAGAAACAGCCACACACTGGAAACTTGCAACACAAAAATGCCACTGGCCAATGGGAAATCACTTTGGAATTCGAAAATCCACACAGTGGGAGCCAGTGTCATACAAGTATGTATGGCCACTAATTTTCTCCTGCTACTCAGGACTGACTCTTGGCAATGTGCCGGACACAGTGGATGGATTTGCAGCAATGGGGTTCTTACACTGTAGCGGGGGTGGTACAGGTCACACATACCCCTGTCTTGGCACAAGCATGCCTGCCAGAGATTACATCAACAGAAAGGACTACTTTTCTACAGTTATGAAGCACTGTTGGACCACTGGGGATGCTTCACTGGTATCAATGTGGGCTACTGAGGGAAAGTGCAGGACGGTCGCTTCTTTGAGAACATAAGACTGCTCAAAAAGCTGCAATCAGGGACATTTTTTCCCCGACCAGCAGATTACCATTGGCGATGCTGAAATGTCACAAGTGATTCTGGGGACCCAGCCTACCTCTTGCTTTCGTGGCTCATTAAGCCACATACTGGCCACCTATACAGCACTAAGGAAAGAGTCAACTACAAGCTCAACAGATGTAGAACTACTGTTGAATATGCTTTTAGTAGACTGAAGGAATGCTGGCAGAGTTTACTCACTAGATTGGAGCTCAATGAGAAAAATATCCCAGGGGTTACAGCTGTTTGTTGTGTCCTGCATATCATCTGTGAGGCAAAGGGGGCAAAACTGCTGCCAGGGTGGAGGGAGGAAGAACAGCCAAATATAAAAGCCATTACAAGAGCCCAACATAGAACTAGGAGAAGGAGACTTTGAAAAAGCCCTTAATGTATAGGGGCAGCAGTGTTCTATGCTTTCTCTTGTGTCTTTCCTCCACCCCCAACTTTCATTCTCTGCGCTGCTCACGGCAGTGATCTCTGGTTCAGCCTCCTCCAAGGTATTCAAGGTGATTTCTAGGGATCAGATAGGGCCTTCGCCAAGTATGGCATGCAGCTCTTTGTAAAAGCAGCAGGCATGTGGCTCAACACCAGATTGACTGCTGGTGCCTCTGGCCTTATGGTCTGCCTGGCAAAGTTCCTTGGCTTTCACGACACTGCTGCCGATCCTTTTTATACCACTTTTCATGCATACCCGATGCAATCTGCCCATAGATGTCCAAGGTTCTATAGCTGTGCTTGCACAGCCTCCTCTCCCCACAGGCCCAGGAGATCCAATACCTAGTGTTTCCTCCAGGCAAGAGTTCATCCAGTGTTTGGAAGCAGCATAGATATTTGGGCAGCTGCACACAAGGGCTAGTTCCTAAGCATGGAACAGGCATTTCAAAAAACACAGAGGGACTGAAAGGGGAGACTGGCTTCTGGTCTGTTACCCCTGAGGAGTGGGATTTAAAGCATTCTGGAACAGCTGCTGGAGTCAGTACAGATCACACAGTGGCAACACATGTATTACGTTGACCCTAGTAGGTCAACCATGGCTCCACGACATTCAGAGAAATGGTTTTACTATGTTGCTGTAACGGGACACTTAGGTTAACCAGAGGCAAATCTGAGTGTGGAAACATACAAATAGGTTGATGCAAAGCGACTTACCGAGGCCTAACTTTGTAGTGTAGACCAGGCCTACGTTAGAAACTATATTCTTATTTATAAAAAACGTGTGTGCACAACAAAATCAGTTTACAATATTTATGTGTTCTCTATTTCATGTTTCTGTTATAATGTACCAGTATGCTGCCTCCTTTTATGTTTGAGGTCCCCAGGTAGGAATACGGAATAAAACAGACTGTTGACTCAATAGCTGGTAATTCTTTAAGAGTCCTTTCCCCCATCCAGTGACAATATAGTAGTCTGCATAGTCTCACACTATTAAGAAAGCATCTCTTGCAATGCAGTTTTTATCAATCTGGTTGATTAAACAATCCAAGGTGCTTTAACACACTTCCAGTATGTACCATCTATACCAGTTGGATACGTCAACAGGCATTGTAAAGGAAAACCAGATTCCAATAAGCCTTAATATCAGTTTAATTATCTGAAAGAGACTCAATATTTTCAAGTTTTTAAATAAAAGCCATTTCACAATTTAATCCATTGGGTCAGACACAAAATATGCAGTTAAGTAAAATTACCGTTAGATATTATTTGCAGTTTTTAATATGGTGAGCTGGATTGTTATGTACACAAAGAAAGCACATACCAACCTTCTTTGGCTTTTCTTAAAGGTGCATGGTTGGCACTCTGGGTGCTTTGACCGAGTTCAACCACAAATTAATAGACAGTTGATTCTATGGCATAACAAAAACGGAGAGCACTAAGGATGACTGATAGAGCCAGAGCATAAACTAGGGCAGTGACTTTCAACCAAGAGTCCAGGGCCACGGGGGGGTGGTGGGGGGGCCTGCAAGCAGGTTTCAGGGGTCCGCCAAGCAGGACCAGCATTAGACTCGCTGGGGCTCAGGGCAGAAAGCCGAAAAGCCCCATCACACGAGGCTGGAGCCCTGAGCCCCGCCACACAGGGCTGAAGCCAAAGCCTGAGCAACGTAGCTTCGTGGGGGCCCCTGTGGCATGGGGCCCTAGGCAACTGCCCTGCTTGCTATCCCTTAACACCGGCCCTGGCTTTTATATGCAGAAAACCAGTTATGACACAGGTGGGCCATGGAGATTTAACAGCATATTGGGGTAGGCCTCAAGCCCATAGTAGTGTTTTTGCTTGATTTTCTATGTTTGATGCAACCAACTCTGGAAGTTTAAGTTTTAATTTAATGCAAATTCATTTTTAAATTCTTTACTGAAAAGGCTCTATTTTGTTCAAATTTTCCAGCTGCAATGGCATTAATAGTTCTATAGCCCCCCACTTGTTTAATAATGTCAATTTAAAAATTAGTATTATAGACCACACAAGTGAGACTAGTGTTCAACAAGTTGCACGATGACTTTTGTTCATGGATGAAATGTACTAAGTTGCAACAGGTAAAACGCATGCTGTTTAAATATAGCAATCAACATTTCTTTTACAAACCAAACCAAGGAAAGAAATATGGCAGGAAAAAAATTAAAACTAGTTTGAACAGCTGATGTTATTTGCATTATAAACTTACATTTATTTGCAAGTCTGATTTTTTTTTTTTACCTGGGAAAAATCAGTGACAAATTGATTATACTGAAAAGGTTAATAGGGACACAATTTCTAACTCCAAGAAATTAAAATTTTACTTTAACATCTTTGCAATGTACCAAATAATCTTGTGACAAAGTGTAGCCCTCTCCTCCTGTTGTCTTGTACAAATGGCTCTAACAAGACCAGTTTGTAGACAGACCCATACCTAATTTGTGACCAACGTGTAGTTTACTTGTGTTCTCTCAACCACCACCCCTTGCCAGTCCTCTGTAGCAACTCCACTTACAGTGATATAATCATCTCCCCATTTTGCCAGAGGGAAGAGATCTCTCCACACAGATGTCCCTTTATCCCAGTGGTTTTCAAACTGCGGGTCACGACCTAGTACTGGATTGTGGAATGTAAGGCACTGGGTTGCAGTGGCTCTGGTTCGCACCACCAACCTGGCCGTTAAAAGTCCCGTCAGTGGTGCTGCCAGGCTAGTCCCTACTTGTTCTGACACCGTGCTGCCCCCTGGAAGCAGCCCCAAGCAGGTCTGGCTGCTAGGTGGGAGGGCCACAAGGCTCCGTGCTCCACCCCTGGCCCAAGCACTGGCTCCGCACTCCCACGGTCCAGGAACCAACCAATGGGAGGGGGCAGAAAGAGTTAGTGCCTCCAAGCAGGAGCTCTGCGGAGCCACTTGCGCACTTCCGCCTAGAAGCTGGACCTACTGCTGGCTGTACCGGGGCACAGCGCAGTCTACCATGCCAGGAAGGCAGGAAGCCTGCCTTAGCATCCTCATTGCGCTGCTGACCAGGAGCCACTCGAGGTATGCCCGTGTCCCAATCCCCTGCCCCAGCCCTGAGCCCCCCCCAAACCCAGCACCCCCAGCCCAGGGCCCTGACCTCCTCCTGCACCTCAACCTGTCCCAGAACCCCCTCCCTGAACTCCTCATTCCTGGCCCCACCCTGTAGCCCTCACTCAAACCCTCTGCTCCAGCCCTGAGCCCTTCTCACACCCCAAACCTCTCATCCCCAGCTCCACTGGGTCAAGTGCAACAATAAAAATTTTCTTCAACTGGGTCACCAGAAAAAAGTTTGAAAACCACTGACCCTAGTTTCTAATTCCCTATGCCTCTGCAGGCAGACTTAAGACTCAGGCTATGTTTACACTACCACTTCTACTGATCTAAATTATGTTGCTCAAGTTATGAATAAACTACTCCCCTGAGCGACATAAGTGACACTGAGCTAAGGGACAGTGTAGACAGCACTATGTCGGCGGGAGAGCTTCTTCCATCAGTATAACTACCGCTGACTGTTGGGGGTGGATTAATTAAGTCGATGGGAGAGCTCTCTCTTGTCAGCTTATAGTGGTTACACTAGAGAGCTTAAAGCAGTGCAGCTGTAAGCTCTCTAGCGTAGCTATAGCCATAGTTCCTTATTTCCCCATCCAGGGAAAGATCAAAGAGCCCAAAAGCTCTAGTGTACTTCTCCATAAACATGAAGGGAATAAGGCAGAACCCCCAGTCCCATTGGATAGTACAGAGTGTGATACTAAAAGAGAGCATTCAAGAAGCTAGGTCAGGCATCTGCCAACAGGGGAACAGATGATGAACGACTCTGGTTTTGAAGTGCTTCTGCTGAGATGTAATGGATTTGGTGGGAAATGGGAGATAACTGATGTCTTGGACATGAAAGGTGAGTAAATGGAGGGGGTATCTGTGTCATCAATACAAATGGGGCATGTCAGAGTGTCACTGACTTGATCAGAGTGAAAAGGATAAGAAAGAGGCACATTGTGTGTGTGTCCAGATGAATGTTTGCACACTTAATATGTGCATGATTTTATGGAGTAGGGATTGTCATTTTCATATGCAAGTAAAGGTGAATTAGATTTCTCCCCATGCTGATAAGCTCCCTTGACAGTTCTGCAAGACTGATGGAAGTATTATACAATTTTCAAGAGGAAAAAAAACACCTAGATTTTTCCTACATTTTATTATGGTGAATCAAAAAAACTCACTGTATTTATTTGGTTGTCTTTGGTTCCAAAAGACAAGGAAACCTACATTTCAGCAGTTATTCCTCTCTCTCCACAAACTAAAATAGCTTTTCTCGATATTCTGCAAATTTCCAATTGTTTGCCAGTCTCCATTGTTGGCTTTTTTCCTAGTAAATCCATATTAATTCATTACCCTGCTGTATATGATACAAGAAATACCCACATATTAAACAAAACAAAAAAAGGTGTCATCTGTAAAAAGTCATATTTTCCTCTCTTCTTCCCCCATGGCTTTCTGCAACATAGTCCAAGGTTAGCATACTGGGAGAAAACAAAAGCAGAAAGGCCTGGATTCTGCAGTTGTCTCTTTAACGTAGTAAGGAAATTAAATAGTTTCTCCAAGACTGAAGTGACCAAAACTGGGACAAAAATTGAAAGAAAAATTTTTATTTGAGAGAACAGCCCCACATTCTTTTCAGTAAAAGTCTCCCACTCACTACTGAGGCAAATTTAAAATTGAGGGAGTACTAAAGTTACCTTCTATATCTAACTCTTCGGAGATGTCAAGGAGGCTTCCCACTTTGGGGAGATTAACTCCAGTAGCATGGGCCTGTAAAGGGCTAGTTGAAAATTGACGGACTATTCTTCCAAACTGGATGCATATCTAGTTGCCAAGTCCAGAGAATAATGCTGCATAAATGCTCAAACTGACTCCAAGTAACAACCTTGCATACCTCTGAGATAGACGCATTCCTCAAACATACTGTTTTTGGCCTGGTGGAACATGTTTCAGGACTATGAGATAAGAGAGACACCCACAAGGTCATAAATTGTTTGTATATAAGGTTGTATCCACTTACACAAGATGAGCAGAATTTTTTTTTTTTTTTTTTTAAATAAATTACAGTCTAGAAACAGTAATTAAGAGTCCTCAATCCACAGAACCTAGCTTCCCATGGTAGGAAATGTGGCTTAGGAGAAAAGTAGCCATCAGGGCCTGGATCTTTAATTCTTCATATTCAAAATGATTAAACAATACATTTCTAAGAGATAGTATTTAAGAAGCTGGAATTACAGTGATCATTCTCTTAAAGGCTCAAATGATACCTAAGTCCACAATCCTACAGTGATTCATGAATAGATTGGTAAAACATTACACAGTTCATTTAAGAATCATGACAAGTTATTCAAACTGCTTCTACTTGAAAATAGGAAGCCAATATCAAACAATATAAAAACAGAAAATATTCTGAGCAGCTAATCTGAAAAAAGCAGGAGAAATTTGCATAGCTAGAAAAAAATGGAACTTGAACAAAAAGTCTGTGTCATAACTTACTGGCTGGCAGACAGTGGGATGCCACCAACAGAAAAAAGTCAAAAGGCAGAGAAGCAGACCTTTTCTTATTTCACTACCATGATAGCTGTTATATTTATTGGAGAGTGGCAGTTTGGCCTCCTGAACCTGCAGGTGTAATGTTGAGTAATACTCTTTCCTATATGTTGAAGGGGTTGGGTTTGTAAGTAGACATGAGCTCTAGCAGTGAGGCTCAGTGGTTTGCTCATCCAGAAGCCTTTTTCAGGCTGCATGCCCTCATTAGGTCTTGGAATATCATTCACAGATTGTAATTACAAACAAATGAAGGTCCATAACTCCCTGCAGTTAAAGTGAACTGAATTCTTTTTTCCACACATCCTTCTTCTAGGCAAAATACTAGATAGTTTCAAAAGTGATTTGTAGTCACATAATAGGAATCCAAAATCATTGAACATAAATTCTGAATGTATTTTTTAGCTTCCAAATGAATCAGACCAAACCACCAGTTTTGAATGATCTACTTTTTTGGGGGGAAGCGAATAACACGCAACATCTAAAATGGTAAGAGCTGAAATTTATTTGAATGTCTTGAAGCAAATTTTGCCTCATTGAAAGTGCATAGGTGGAAGAGAGGGCAGAACTGGACAAGCCAGGCAGCATCGCAGAAAAGGAGCTGGGGGTTATGGCGGATCACAAATTGACGATGAATCAACCATGTGATGCAACTGTAAAAAAAGCTAAATATTCTGGGTTCTATTAACAGGATTACCATATGTAAAATATGGGATGTAATTGTGGCACTGTACTCAGCAGTGGTGAGGCTTCAACTGGAATGATTAGTCCAGTTTTGGGCAACACACATTAAGATGTCGATAAATTGAAGAGATTCCAGAGGAGAGCAACAAGAATGACAAAAGGTTTAGAAAGCCTCACCTATGAGCACATTAAAAAATTGGGCACATTTAGTCTTGACAAAAGATGACTGCACTGGGATGCAAGTCTTCAATATGTTAAGGGATGTTATAAAGAAGATGGAGATCAACTGTTCTCTGTGTTCACTGAAGGTAGATTGTGCACACACACACTCCACTGTAGGTGACATCAGCAGTTCATTCACAGATAGAGGGGCTTCGGATCATCTGAGGACAGACGGCAACACCGACTTGCCAGAACTGGCATCATCAAGAGAGGCCTGAGTGATGGTATTAGGAGTAGACAAGGTACACACAGATGACTCTGTTTCCTTGCATATATCCACTATTGGAACATTGCTCAGGAAAGCTGAAGTGGTGCACTAAGTTCTGGTGGAGTGAGCTGTTTTTCCTTGATGGAGGAGACAGTTAAGAAAGCTCGTGGCAGAATTTGAGAGAGAGTCAGAAGCCCAGTGAGATTTGCTGAGATGACACTGGTTGACCCTTAGCTCTTTCAGCATAAGACACAAGGTCTCGGGAAAGATCTAAAAGGTCTTGTATGGTCCAAGTAAAACACCAGGGCTCTACGAACATCCAAGATATGGAGGTGGTTCCTTAGCCTTATACATACGGGGCTTTGGGGAAAAGATGAGAAAGTTAACAGTTTGGTTTAGAAGAAAGGCTCACACTACCTTAGGCATAAACTTCAGATGTTGCCTAGGGCAAGGGTTCTCAACCAGGGGTACGCGTACTCAGAGGTCTTCCAAGTGGTACATCAACTCTAGATATTTACTTGTTTTACAACAAAAAGCACTAGTGAAGACAGTACAAATTAAAAATGTCACACAATGAATTAATACTGTTCTATATACTATAGTGATTTTTTTTATTTTATAATTGATTTATTTTATAATTGTATGGTAAAAATGAGAAAGTAAGCAATTTTTCAGTAATAGTGTGCTGTGACACACTATTGTATTTTTATGTCTGATTTTGTAAGCAAGCAGTTTTAGTGAGGAGAAATTTGGAGTATGCAAGACAAATCAGACTCCTGAAAGGGATACAGTAATCTGGAAGGTTGAGAGCCACTGGCCTAACACCTTGTCCTCATAAAAGACCGTGGAAGGAGGGTTGGCTAGGAGAGCCTGAAGTTCTGAAATCCTCCTTCCATAAGTAATGTGGAATAAGTAATAAGTAAAACGTCACCTTGGAGCTGGCCAAGAAGTTAACAATTATATTTAGATAAAAGAACCTGATAATTGGCTACTCTCATTTTAAGCGTGGCAATGAAATGAACCTTACACCCATACAGATAAAGTCTCTTTAATTACTTATCTTTGGCATGGTCTTTGCTTCGGATTGGAAAAATCATTTGTTAGTGGTTGCAACCACCAAGGAATCAGGAGCTGGGAGAGTGAAGAAACAACCGAAGTCTTGTTGAGGGACTTGGTATCTTCTGTCTATCCTAGCTAGAGGAGGTAGAGAGGCCGAAGTCTGACAGAGCCTTCACCGAGTCTACTAAAGGTTCACTGATAGAAAGGGCAACCCATTCCTAGAACAGGTATCTGTAAGACGTCCAGGAAAGCATGCAGTTCTCCTGCCTCCACCTGGACACCTAAAAAAAGATAACCACCATCTTCATTAGGATCTGAAAAAAAAAAACTCTGCAGTCCTCTGGGACTCCTCTGAGATGCAGCCTACTCTGGAGTTACCACTTTGTCCAGCAAAGTGGAAGAGACTTGAAGACGAATGTCCTTCCTCCATAGAATCCATGACATCAGGTTGCAGGATGGCAGGAAGATGCTGAGAAACTTCTGTAGTGCAGGAGTTAAATCTAGAATCTCTCAGGGTAGCCCAAGAGAGGCCATGGAGGAAAAGAATCTGAGACATCGATGGTGGGTGACTCAAGTTGAAAGTTCCTATAGGGAACCAATCTTGGTCTTTAGGTTTGGTATCTGAAGACAACCTGTAGGGTGATCTAAAGGAACTGGAAGGAGAAACAGGCTACTCTCTGAGTTCGAAGAAAAAACAACCTCAAAATAGGGAGGAGCAGTTCCCACTGGGGTTCCAGAATGTTTGGACACAAGACACAGACAAGGTTCAAAGCAGGCAATGGTTGGGATCATCAAAAGGCAGACAAAATCAGCAGCACTAGTGGTGCGAGTAAGCCCACAGACTGTATCAATAGTGCCATGTATATTATTGATGCTGGAAGAATCAGGATAGCTGCAGAGCATGTGAAAAGTTACGGCCTTGGGAGAGTTCCAGCATAATCCACGAGTGTATCAGCAGAGCTGGCAGTGCTGGTATGACTAAAGAGTGTATTGATGGAGCCACAATGGCCACAGAGCGTTAATGGCACCAGTTGTGTTGATGGGGCAAGCAGAGGAATCAACTGCACCAGGGAAAGTCAGGCAAGGAAAACAAAGGAGATTCCTTCTAACAAAGAAACCTGAGCAGTCGAAGCCTCTCAGCTAAGAGTATCTGTGCCAACAGTGCCAAAACAGACTGAGGAGAAAAAGAAGAATCCAGCACAATCTTGGATCTTTGAAAATCATTGTGCATAAGCCTAAAAATATTTACATGCCAAAATGTCAAGTCTTGCATACACCAACATGACTTTAAATGTTTAGAGTCTGTGAGGCAGTCTTAATTTTAATCACAAATCTGTCTACCTATAAATTAGGGCTGTCAAGCGATTAAAAAATTACAATCACACTGTTAAACAGAATACCATTTATTTAAATAATTTCTGGATGTTTTCTACATTTTCAAGTATATTGATTTCAATTACAACACAGGATACAAAGTACACAGTACTCACTATATATTTTTTATTACAAATATTTGCATTGTAAAAAAATAGTATTTCAATTTGCCTAATACAAGTACTGTAGTACAATATCTATCATGAAAGTTAACTTGCAAACGTAGAACTATGTACAAAAAAACTGCATTCAAAAATAAAATAACTTCATAGTCTACAGACTCACTCAATGCAACTTCAGCTGATCGCTCAGGAAACAAATTTGGTAACAATTGGCAGGAGATAATTCTGCCCGCTCTTGTTTGCCTGTTCTCACTTTCAGGTGATACTGTATTCTCATGGCACTGTTATAGCTGGCGTTGCAAGATACTTTCATGCCAGATGTGCTGAAGATTCATATGTCCCTTCATTCTTCAACCACCATTCCAGAGGACATGCCTTCATGCTGATGATGAGTTTTGCTTGATAATGATCCAAAGCAGAGCAGACCAACACATGCTCATACAGGTATTCATCATCTAAGTCAGATGCCACCAGTGGAAGGTTGATTTTCTTTTTTGGTGGTTCGGGTTCTGTAATTTCCGCATCTGAGTGTTGCTCTTTTAAGACTTCTGAAAGCATGCTCCACACTTCGTCCCTCTCAGATTTTGGAAGGCACTTCAGATTCTTAAACCTTAGGTCGAGTGCTATAGCTATTTTTAGAAATCTCACATTGGTACCTTCTTTTGAGTTTTGTCAAATCTGCTGTGAAAAAAGTGTTCTTAAAATGAACATGTGCTGGGTCATCATCCGAGATTGCTATAACATTAAATATATGGCAGACCGCAGGTAAAACAGACATACAATTCCCCCCCAAGGAGTTCCGTCACAAATTTAATTAATGCATTTTTTTTTTTTAAACGCTCATCATTAGCATGGAAGCATGTCCTCTGGAATGGTGGCGGAAGCACGAAGGGGCACACTATGTTTAGCATGTCTGGCAAGTAAATACCTTGCAACACTGGCTACAAAAGTGCTACGTGAATGCCTGTTCTTACTTTCAGGTGACACTGTGAACAAGAAGCAGGCAGCAGTACCTCCTGTAAATGTAAACAAACTTGTTTGTCTTAGCAATTGACTGAACAAGAAGTAGGATTGAGTGGACTTGTAGGCTCTAAAGTTTTACATTGCTTTGAGTGCAGTTATATAATCAAAAAAAAAAATCTACATTTGTAAGTTGCACTTTCACGATTAAAGAGAGTGCACTACAGTACTTATATAAGGCGAACTGAAAAATACTATTTTTGTTTATCATTTTTACAGTGCAAATATTTGTAATAAAAACAATATGAAGTGAGCACTGTACATTTTGTATTCTGTGTTGTAGTAGAAATATATTTGCAAATGTAGAAAAACATCCAAAAATATTTAATAAAAATACAATACCAACTGAAATTTAACAGTGTGATTAATCGCGATTAATTTTTGAGTTAATCACATGAGTTAACTGCAATTAATCAACCGGCCTAATATGATCTTGATAAATGTATAATAAGCCAACAACGATAAATATTTACGGGCAAGTCTACCAGATGTATAGCCCAAAGAGCCTGAGACCACTAGGTACTTCCACAATAAAAATAAGTAATGTTTATAATACATTTGGCATTTTTAAATACAATTGCAAGACTCCAGTTTCTTACTACAGCATGCACAAAATCTGAATGTAAAGTGGGCCTGAGAATTAGATTCTCAGATAGAAAATGTACATAATGGGCCTTAACAGAAGCAAAAACAATTGACACCAAATGTCCCTGTCCCCGTTATATTTTGTTAGAGTGGCATTTCTATGTCCCTGGTCCTGAGTGCAGAGTACATGCTATTAGTGCCCTTCATAAATATCTATTTGTAACACTAAATTCAATTTCCAGTAAATAAACTTTTTAAAGTTTGGTCAGAAAAACTCATGTGGACCTGTAAAGGACAGGAGATTGACTGCTGAACACACAGTTTTTTTAAAAAATATTAAAGGTTGAAATAAAGGTACAGGAACATTGCTAAGAGATAAAAAGCACACTAATACGTGATTGATATGAACATCAATATGGTATCAACAAGAAATAAAAGTGCTATAAATAAAGAGGGTAACAAGTGCATATGAAAGGACAGAAAAAGATTCCTACCTTTAAACCGACTGCTATAAGATCTGTAACAACACTGTATGAAAAAAAATGAAGAGAGAAAATGGAAAAAGTTAGAGAGCAAGTTATTGCAAAGGCAGTGATAAATAAGGTTAAAGAAAGAAAAACATTGTTATAAATTATAAAGGAAAGAATGTGATGAGTTGTGGATTTTTTTTTGTTTTGTTTTGTTTTTTGCAAAGGAAACTGGATAATCTAGTAATGAAATAAAGCAAAGTTTTAGCTGGTAGAAGCAACAAGTGATAGCAATTCCGCTCAGTCACCGTAAAAGGGGCATATACAATTGTGTACTTTATTATTTTGACATAATTCTCTCTCACACACACACACAAAAAAAATAAAAGGAACACTGGACAGTAACATTCCTCTCTCCCCTGCCCCTGGAACTACATGTACCAAGTCTATTTTTGTAGCCCAAATTTCCACAGTTCTTCAAAATTGAGCTTGTGCATATGGATTTTACAGAAATGAGAAAGTTACATTTTAAAAGATCACTTCCTTCCACACATCCATAAAAATGTCATGAAAGTATGTCAAACTATCAAAAGCATCTCAATTAAATTTGTCCTAACCTACCCTTAACTGCTTCACCAGACACTAGGTTAGGGGTATCAAATTCATTCTGTAGAAAGAATTCAACTTTTTAACTATGATTTCAGCATTGTCAACACCAAGTGGCCAAAAATGTTAAATGAGGCCTGCAAAATCATGAAGATTATAAAAAAAATGGGGAAGGGGTACATGACTCAAAATCAGAAGGCTTTAGAGTTCACATTTTTAAGCTTTTCCTCTGCAATAAAGGGCCAGGAATGAACTTTTATAAATAAAACCTTAGATTTTCACCTAACCACATGACTCCAGGATCTGAGCCTTTTAAGAAGATACCAAATGTTGCAAGAGTGGCAATAAATCATGAGAGTTCACAACACTTTGGACTAAGGTATAAATTTAGGACTATATGCTACTTTCAGTCCCACTGCTGTCAATGAAAAATCTGCATAAAGATGGATGGTAGAATATGAGACCTTTATATATTGGATAAAAGTTCAGTTACTATTTCTTTCAGTGCTATCTTACATCCGGCTTCACTCAGTGGGGAAAATAAGCTTACTTTTATGACACTTCAATTCTGTCCTGTCTTCCCTTTCTGTTCTCCTTTCTCCATTTTTCAACCACTTCCCTTTCCCTCTGTTCCTTCCCCTGCATTTCCTTTCCTGCATCAACTTCCCATTCCCATCGGGAAATGCTTCCATACTCTACCCCATTCCACCCATTTAAATGAACAGCAATAAAACTCTTATGGATATGTCTAAACTACAGCAGCTCAGCAACACCACTGCAGCTTTCCTACTGTAACACTGTAGTTTAGATACTTTTTCCATTGATGGAAGGGCTTCTTCCCATCAATGTAGGTAACCCATCTCTCTGAGAGGCTGTAACTAGATCAATAGAATAATATTTCCGTTGACCTAGCCATGCCTAAAGTGGTGATTTGGTAAATTTACCGTATATCGCACAGGAGAATAAATTTTACACACCCTGGACTAGGTCAAGCTAAGTTTTAGGTGTAGACCAGGCCTTAATATTGGTATTAGTAGCAACTCTAAGCTTTAGAGTTCTCAACATCCCAGTGAAATGAATGGAGGGCAAAGGTGTCACCAACTCTACAATTCATTGTTTCAAGCTATTTGGAGTCTCAAGACGACAACAGTGAATCACTATACTCTGTTTATATTTAAGTTTTCCTCGCAACCATACAGCCTAGAATCTTACTATTTTATTTAAATGAATGCTTTCAATCTGCAGATTCTGCAGCCCAGCTTTTTTTCCAAAACATATTTTCCTATTATATAAATTTTTTTGACATGCTCACCCCGCTCCTCCCCAAAAGGCACTAATGTTTTAGTAGGCTGAGTACAAAGTTTAAGTTTTGGTAACTGTATGGAGATAAGGACTATCTAGTATTATTTTAGTAAGGTAGCTTTAACCTAAACAGAGTTATTAAAATAATGTTTTAATATACATAATAAAAGCTAATATTAAAAAGTCAATTTTCTAAAAGAAAAGAGAGATCTAGTGCCTATGTATGCACATGGGACTTTGGATGAAACTAAAAACTTTTAAACTCTTTTATCCATGTGGGTATTAAATAAATCCTGCCCATTTCTGTATTTGCTTAAGATGCATATTGAAGCATACCAATTTCTGCAGAAACCCTTGCCATAATAAGTTTATATTGTGTGTATGGCATCATTATAAAGTGGTCTTGCAACGAGCTCTATATTTACAAAATTCTGTGGAAAATAGAAGTTTTAAAAGAGGCAGTTGCAAAAAAAGCGTTTGAATGCTTTACTTTGCAACCTTAACACACTCAAGAAACCACAACTTTCCTTTTTGGTGAATATACATTGAGAACAATCATATAATCATCATCGAGTCCTTCCACAGGTCCCCAACCTCACTTGGTGAACATGTCCACCACTGTGCAGTGAATGAAGTAGGCAACTGACCAAGGGAAGGATTCTACAGATCCATGCCAAATTCTCGTCTAAATGCTGTCTGCAATTATAAGACTAAAATTGGAGTAAAGTTATTGACTTTAAACTATTTAAATCTTAATTTTGACACTGATGGAACAACTGGACCATCAGCACACCAGATGATGTGTCGCGTGGGGATCCACAGTACCCTAGCACATTCAACCTGCAGCTGAGAGGATATTATATCACTTGACTGTGGGATATTCTAATGTGGGTGTCTCAATCTCTCTTGTTGAAGCTGTTGCAGTTTGTATAAATTATATCATTAAGTTGTGCCAGAGAAAGACTGATTCTTTAGTTCCATGGGTAGGGCAGACACACCTGAGATGACAAATACAAGTCCAAATATCAAGGAAAAGGGTGAACTGAACCAGGTTCTCCCACATCCTGGGTGTTAAGATATTCGAACGAGGGTTTAGAGGGAAACTCTGCCCCAGATACTTTTGAGAAGCAGAAGAACAGCTCCATATAGCTCTCTCCTACAGCCTAAGGAGAAGAGTTGTATTTCATTCCTTCACAAGACCATCCTGCAAGTGACCAATGATATGCACATTCGCCATCCAAAGACAATGAAGGTGTTACCAATCACTGATCCCTTAGAAAGAATCCTGCTTTGGGAATAGACCACAAAATCCAACAACTTTGCTGCTCCTATCTGAATATTATACTAGTTTTGGATCACTCGTCTGACTGTGTATGGTGCACATATAAAAAGTTAGTAATGCTTTGGTTAAATTGTGGAGTCTTAGTAGGAATTATTGACAATATCATAGACTTGGGCAACTGCATGAACACTTTTTTTTAAAACACACTACAGCTGTGTTCTTTTGATCCAGTTGTCCTCCCTAACCAGTCTAAATTCCACTGCGCATGCATCATGTCTTTGAATGAATAAGCACGGCAGACAGTTGAAGTGACATGAAATGATATGACTAAGAAAATTCATCTCAGAGCAGTCAGACAGATCAATGGTTACACCATTGACTTATAGATGAGTGTTCAGTCCACCAGCTCTTGGGATGGAAGTTTGGGGAAAACTGGATTAACAGTAGTAACCAAGAAAACTTCTTTTTCCCCTTCATCCTGATGTCCTGGCTACTATACCACTTCTGTTGAAAATTATTTTATTTGCATGCTCATTAAAACACAGACTCTTATTTTCACATGTTCAGGATTTTAAAAAAATAACCATTTTCTTCAAGTGTTGTGAAAAATTACTTTTGTGGAACACAAGAGCACCCAAAACAAAATAAAGAAGATTTAAACAATGTTTTATTAGTTCTCAATGATCCATGCTCTAAAAACATTCAGCTGTGATGTGTGTCAGAGGGGACCTTTCATAGCATGGGAAAAATGAGTATTGAGCGACACTTCTGCATCTACAGCCAAACCTTTTAAGATTGAAAGAGACCATTATGAACATTACATTGTACAGAATCAGTTTCCTGAGCTATATTTTTCAAATACTCAAGAGTTAAACTATTAGCTTCTTTCCTCCTCAGTACAAGCTGAAGGCTCTATGAGACTGTTCACCTGTAATGAACAAGCTATCCCTGCAAAGTTTTAAATTCCAGCACACTCAAATCAATCATGCACCAACAACTGTGTTCAAATGCCTGATCCTTTATCATGAATTTGCTGAGAAAAAAAAATTATCAATGTTTTACTTCAGTCACATAGACAAAATGAAATCAAGGATACATATATTGTGCAATTGTTGAATCATCCAGCGTACAATGTAAGAGAATTACAAGTATTGTGCTCTAGCCATATTTTCATTACACAATTAAATCCAACTCTATCATATCCTGATGTAATTATGGCATAGACTTACTTTAAAAAGGTGAATTTCATTAAAAAACAAACACACAGAAGACCACTACATTATTTTATATGGTTATCATCATTTGCAATCACTGGAGATGCCTGAGCTACAGCTCAAACTGTGTAAGAGATAATGGGAGACTGTTGGCAGAGCAATGTGTTAGGGTCCATCCCACACAGGTTCATAACAGTCAGAATTTGTTAACCTTTATGGAATGTTGCATGGCCCATCGAGAGCTGGAAGATGGCTGAGGAAATACTGATGGTGGTTTATTAATTTTCTGTTTTATGCATGTTGTTGCTGGTGTGTTGTTAATAAGCGACAAAGTTTATGTATTAAAAATATTTAACAGTTTGTCAAGAACATCCAGAGCTTGGGATAAGTGCTCTTTTAGGACTTGTTTACACACTTTTTTTGCACTATTTTAGTATACTGGTTTAGAAATGCAATTAAATTGGTACAAAAAAACCTGTTTAAATAAAGCTGAAGTGCATTATAAATCTAAACAAAAGTTGTGGCCTATGAAGCCTTAAGAATTATGGTGAGCAGGGCCGACTCTAGGTTTTTTGCCACCCCAAGCAAAAAAACAAAAAGGAAACCAAATTCAGAGAGCGCAGCTGCTGAAGCAAACAAAAAAACCAAACACAAAAAACCCCACAACCTGGCATGTCACCCCTGGAATTCTGCTGCCCAGAGCCACCCTTGATGGTGAGCAAAAGATTACTGCACCTTTAAGGCTAGAACATTCTGTGTGGCAGAGTTCAATGGCCTTTTCAACTGGAAGCAGTTGCAGCTAGAGATCGAACCCAGTAACAAACTGGCTGGATGTATCTTGTAAATGAATACCTAATAACTGTGCTTACTCAGTTCATTTTTAATTGTTCCAGTACTGTTCCAATGTTTTTAAATAACCTCAATTACTTTAGTTGCAACTACTGAGCTTATTTAAAAATATTTTCCTATTGTGTTTGGTAGACAAAAAAAATCAATCATGGATGAAGTGATTTATATTTTTTCTTTTAATCTCACCCCTGGATCTAAAGTAATTAAAATGCAATTTCCCCTTCACTACATTCCGCTGGGACAATGAAAGAGGGAATCTGGTACTCCTTCAGGCTGCCATGCATAAGAACAATGTTGCAAAAATCAAGTTCTGAACTCCTTAGAAAAATACATGAATCCTCTCTGATTTAGTATAACCTTGCATTCACTAAGCATTGGTTTTAGGTATAAATGAACCTTAGTATGCCATAAAAATGAAGTTCCTCCTGTATGTATAGTTTGCACAACAACTTCAATATATAACATGCAACTTCTTTCTCAACAATGTTATAAAATATTTTAATCATTTTGAAGATTTATATAATTAAGATTTTTTTGTTATGAAATAAGTTCTCAGGAATTTAAGACTAAAACCAGGCTAGCATTGGATTTATTTAAATTTTTAAGATTTTATTATGCCTTTCTTGAAGGCTTAAGTTTTCATAACTAACTACCAATTTTGGGATTTCAACCTGAGAAACCCAAAAGGGGCCCAATTTTCAGAGTGCCTGCAGGCGTCCACTAAATATAAAACTTTCTTCAAGTTTCAAATGGGCACCCAGAAACTGAAAACAAAGTCACCTAAGTTTTGAAAATCTAAGCAGATATTAACAACCCTAAGATCCTTTACCAAAGACACATGAGGTTATCAAAAGCAGGACCTCATGTGCAAAAAAAGTAATTCACCTTTAACTAGCCCAGCTGTACTTAGCTACTGAAACTATGTTGTGTGTCACACACTATTCTAAAGACTGTAAGAAAAGACTATCATCTGCAAAACAAAATCTTTCCACTTTATTAGAGGCTTCAAATACAGTTACACAAATACAATTATTCAAACCTATACAATTTGTATACTGTTCACTATTTATATACAGGAAAGGATGCTGTTCAACTTGAAATCTTGTCACTTAAAACTGAATTAAAAGCATTTTCAGATATTTACATCTACTATCTAGTAGTACTTGCATTCCCCCACCCCCTTTCCTGTTGAAGCCTTAAAATCTACATAGAGAAAAACTAACTACACAAAGTGGAAAAAAAAAAAAAAAAAAAAGGACAGAAAATGCCCAGACCTAGGTGGGAACCCAGAATTTTTGTTCATATGAAATTCTGTGGTGGGGGTGGGATCTGTTTTGGAACAGAACAAAAAAACCAAACCCTAAGTTTCCTTTTAAAAAAAAATAAAAATCATTCTAATCAGAACAAAATGTTTTACTTTTCAAATTTTTATAATTTTTAAAATTTGTTTTTTCAAAAAAAAAGAAAATCATAACTTCCGTACCAATAATGTTAAAACCTTCAGTTCCATTTAACAGTATGTTGTCAAAACCCACACATTTCTGCAAAACATGTAGCTTTAGATGAATCAGCATCTTCCAAAAGAACATTATGCTGGAAGGCTGCCAACTCTATCATCATCATCATTTATGTAGCACTAGAAGACTGACTAATTTGGGCTTCATTGTGTTAGGTGCTGTACAAATATAGTATGTCCATAATTTGTTTCAGTATTCTTAGGTGTCAAGTACCTGTAAGTACTTGAAGTTAAAAAAAAGTCAGATTGGATTTTAAATTGACAGCGGAATGGGACTGGGTTTTGAAGTAATACCATGTACTTAAAGTCAGACTTCCATAGCATTTTTCTTCCTATTGTTGTTACAACATACATATATGATTATGGAAACTCAATGTAATCATGCAAAATATTTCTTCAGTTTGTAATCATATTTTTTGGTTTAAAAACCAATATTGTCAAGGAAACTCACAAGTAATTTAAATTTTATTTTTGAAACTAACTGGGTTTTGAATAACCTCCTGTTAAAAACTGTTGTAAACATGTACATATTAATACTTCAATTCTGTGAACATACATGTGCTTAATTAGGCATGTGAGTAGTCCAACTGAAGACAAAAGGACTACTCACTGCATAAAGTGTTACCTTAAGTGTTTGCAGGAGCAAGGCCTTCAAGTTATTTTAAATGGTATTTAAAGTATATAACTAAGATTCATAAGGTCAGGGAGCAATTTGTAATAATATGGTGAAGCAGTTATGCTTCATTCAAACACAGAACTCTGTTTCAACAGCAATGCTCCAGTAATATAGTGACTGTAGTTCAACATCCCAGAATCCAGAAGTTTCCTGCTTCATACAAAAAATTGCTAACATGAAGGCATGGACTTAAATTGCAGCTTTGAATTACAGTCTTCAAGAATGTTATTAAATTGTCACTTTACAATTCAGAATTGTGAATTCAAAATAGCATGTGTCTGTTTAATTATGTTTAACTTGAAGTGGCAAAAAGGTACTTAGAGGTCCATCTCTGTGATATATCCAGCAAGAGTCCAAATTAATTGTTGTGAACATTTAAAACATTCGTATAATCTACCATGAAATCTTATTCGACAGGGGAAAAACATATTATATAAAGTCACTCCGCTCACCACTACAAATCAGGAGTAACTATGCTCAAGTCAACAGAGCTACACCAGCATAAAAACAAAACGATAGCTTTGACAGATTTAGGTCTCCGCAACGGTTGTTTACATTAACATACGGTGCAGTCTCCTCCAACAGAGAAAACTCCAAATCAGAAACACTGCCCTGAAAATCAGACCATATTCAACCCTTTAACCTAAGGCCAGGCAGGGACACTGCCTGAACCATACTCCGTGAAACGATCATGAGCTCCGACAATAACCCGCAGCCTGGGAGGCTCCACTCCACACACAGCCCCTCCCTCCCAGCATCCAGTTCAGCCTGTCCGGGCCGGCTGGCTTCACTAGCGCGGCGCACGCTTCCTTCCCCTTCGCCCTGTTGTTCGCCCCGCTGCTGAGCGAGGGGACCCGCCACCCACCAGGGCCAAAGCTTCCCGTGCGCGGCACTTCCCCTTGCCAACGGCCGCAGCCGCAGCTCCTGCTGCAAACCGAAACTGCCCCCTCCCCCCGGGGCAGGAGGGGCCGCGGCGGCCGCTGACACGCCAAGTTTCAGCCTCACCCCATGTCAGCAAAAAGTTGGACCCTCTCCCCCGCCCGCCTCAAGGGCCTGGTTCGCCCCCCGCCGGGAACCCCCACGGCCCGACCCTCCTCAGACAACGGGCGGGGCCCCACCAGCCCGGGGGAGGCGAGTCAGCCCCCCACCTGCCGCCCCGCCCGCCCGCCCGCCGGCCTCAGGACCCTTCGCTAAACCCAGCCACATCCCCACCATGCTCGCGTCGCGAGCTGAAGCGGCACCGGCGGCGGGGCAGGCTCGCACCCCACCCACGCAAGCGCGCCCGCGCCACTGCGGGGGCAGGCAGGTACTCACCCATCCATGCACAGACCAGGAAGAAGCAGCGAGGACCGGGGGAGGGAGGGAGGGAGGAAGCGGCGCGGCGGCGGGTGGCACGAAGAGGGGAAACGCGAGAAGGATGGAGAGGAGCTCGGGTAGGGAGGACGAGTAGGGCTGAAGCGGCTGCCCTTCTCCATGCGGTACGGTGAGTGGGGGGCGCCCTCCGCAGGCGACACACCCAGGCCCAACCTCAGCGTGAGGAAGCGCGCGTGCGTCAGGAGCAAGCGCCCGACGTCGCCGGCGCAAGGCGCGCACGCCGGCGCGCGCCTGCCTCGCCTCGCCTCGCCTCGCCCCGCCCCCGACGTTCCTTGCGGGGCCGCTCAGCGCGCGCCACATACCCTGGCCACATATCCGCGTAATGTGTGCGCGAAGCCGCCCCTTCCGGTCCTCTCCCCGCCTCTCACCTCCCCGGCGCAGGCGCACTGCGCGCTCCCGGTGGTTGGGAGATGCTCAGCTCTGCTCCCGTAGCGATAGGCGGCTGGTTTCTGTTCTGAACTGGCTCGTAGCCGAGCCGGGCCTGAGGAACAGCCTCATGCGGAGCAAGGGGCCGGGCATCTGTCCCAGGAACGAGGGTGTGACCCCCCCGTCCCCCGTGAGGGATCGCGGGGCGCTGGAGACAGGCTGGGGAGCCGTGGGACTGGGGGGGTGTCACCTTGGGGCAGACAGGCGCCTGTGGAGAAATGGAAACCTGGGGCCCCGCCCACTTAGACCACGTTTTGGTGGCGCTCCAGGCCTGCAATTGCCCCCCCCCCCTGCCCCGTCAGCCCTGTTTGCAGCTCTCTGGGGTGTCATGCCCCAACTCCGCCCTGGGCCAGGCACGATGATGCCCCTGCCTTTCAGGGGCGGAGAGACGGGGGGGGGATGGGGTGTTCCTCACCCCACTCAGGACCAGGCTCTGCCTTTCTTGCACCCAGAGGTGCCCTGCGGTGAAGCTGCCACCTGTTCTGCGATGCATGCCTGAGCGCTTGTACAACGACTGCAAAGGATTCAGATGAGCAGGGGGAATTTATTTGTCTCCTTGGGTATGGCCAAGTGTGTTACTTGCCCCACTGCTGTAGTGGATAGCACTGATAGTGGATAGCACTGAGTGAAAAGTGAAAAGTTTATAAATAGGAAAAGTACCAAAATACCAGACTGAATTGTAGATATATAAAGGTGTATTTCAGTGTTCCCTTCTTTCTCATATGCACTCCTCTTAAGAATGCTAGACACCAATTCCTTACACCTGTGAAAATCCTATTGCATGACCGCTCTGGGGCAAAGAGCTGTTCATGTGGATTCAGCTGCAGCTCGGGGGTCTCAGAATGTAAATTCTTTGCAGAAAGGACAATGGCGCCATCTGTATTTGTACAACATGCAGCTTACTGGTTGATTGAGTTATCTGGAAGCTACCACAGTACAAATAATAACAATGGTGGCTGTTGCAGAGGACAGCTGGATTCACTATACCACATGCTGACTCAAAGGGGTATATGACCTCAAGTCTTCTAAAGCTGAGCAAGCCTTTTAAAGTCAGTCTGCATTCACAAACTTGTGCTGAGTTAAGGTCTCACATGGAAAAGGTGAAAGTCTGGTTTCAGATGGTTTCCACCCTAGGCCAGGTTATGGTTAGATGCTTCAGAATGAAAGCAAAATTGAGGGTGGGTAAAGCATACAGTGGAACAAAAAGACAAGACATTTGGTTGAACCCCATGCAAACCAAAACCAACAAGCTTCACAGTACTCTGATCTCACCCTGCTGCCTAGACTTGAAATAGAAGACATGATAACATTTTTACTGCAGGAAAATTAAAATGAGCTGAGGTGAGGATTACAAATACTTCCTATAAGTTCAGGGTTTTTTTAAATTTCATGTAAGTATTCTAGAGTAGTTGAAAGTGAAATGACAGCAAGTTCGTGCAGATCCGAGAGAAATATGGGTTTTAAAAATGAGGGTCACCCTTCAAAATGAAGAGGATGGTGAGGGCTTAATTTGAATCTAAATGGTAAATTCCCAAGAGTAAGAGTCAAGATTTTGTTAATGATACAGGAGAATTTGTAAGATTACTTTTATATTCCCCCAAAATAGAGAAGCAAAACAAACATCTGATCAAAAAGCCACATTATAGGCCATTGAAATAGAATCCACAGATACTTGGCAGAAAACGTGAATTTGAAAGTGCATCTCCTCCTGAACCTTAATCAGGGCCTCTCACTCAAAATTTATGATAATGAAAACACCATCACTAGAGAGAGGGAAATATTAATAACTCATTTCAGAGTCCTTAAAAAGTCTTTTCCTTAGAGGTTATGTTAAGAAAAAAGTCCCAGCGTTTTATGGCAGAATACAGATGTTTCTTATTACAAGCTAAATTTGATGTCTTATTTTAAAATACTATGGAGAATATTTTTATAATTGGTACAAAAATAAAAGTAGGTCAGACTCATCAACAAATTATAGACTTCACTGCCATTCAAGAAACCTAAGTTCACTTCCATTCCCTGTTGGTACCCCAGGCCAGTAGAGATTTGGAACAAACATTAATTACCTTGTTTTTATTTGCTGCAATGGAAGAGAAAAGCAAACATATTGTGAAGGTCCTCTCAGGGTTAGAAGAATTTAATTTTGATAGGAAGCAAACTTGTGCTTTGAGAGTAGATTTCCCAATCTCTATGCCCTGTTTTCATTGTTTCACTTTCAGTAGCCGCCTAGCTTCTCTATTTTTCTCTTCCTCTGGTTGGTTGCCTCTTTTGACCTTTGTCTCTCCTTCTAACTCCAACAAGGCAACTTCTGTAAAAGGCAACAAGGCATTTCTGTAGAAGTTGAGTGGCACGTTAATCCCTGGTGTAACTCCATTGAGGTCAGTGAGGTATAAATTATATATATATATATTCCACTCAACTATTTTATAAAGGTACTGGAAAATTATATGGTTGCTTGAAAGGAGTATATGGTATACTTAAATGGGATTCAAGCAAACCCAAAGGTCTTTGTGCACATATCTAATTACATAATCAGGATCTGTGTATATAACTAGCCTATTCAACAAACAAAAGATGGTTAAACAATCATGATTAGTCAACATGCTCTGTTATAGACAAACTATTGTTTCGTTGTTTCAGAAGCCGAATATTTTCTTTGTAATTTAGTTATGAGAAAGAAGAATTTTACACTAAAGGACTTTTGTTCAGCTTACTTACATAACATTTAAATGAACTAACATTCATATATTCTCATCAGATATATAGTCCATATCCTAATAATCTATACACTAACATACTCCTTTACACTATAAATATCTGTCCCATCTTATTTTGCTTTTGATCCCAACGTAGTCACCTGCCATACATAGGCATAAGGTCATTAAAGAACCTGTAGCAGTCAAGTTATCACAAAGTTCTTTCCAATTTCTCATCACCATAAAGCTGTCCTCTTTTCCTAAGCAAACAGTTGCCATGTTATGTTGCAGACTACATGGATGTTAAACTTTTTTTAAAAGAATACTTTAGCATTGTTCTGATTAAAGCCCAAATGGATCGGCTATAATGTTTAGGATTTTTAAAATGTGTTCTCCAACAATTTCAAGTTATACATTTTAGGAGATCAGTTTTGTATTTGTTTGACATGTAATTAATATGTTCTTTTCAAGTCAAATTGTAGTCACAAATAATTCCCAAGAAAATTACATTCTGTGTACGTGCAGAAAGGCAACAGAGTCCATTGGTTGAGTACAGTGCTGGGACTCAGGAATCCTCATATTCCTAATCTGGCTGTTTTAATTGACTCAGAGTGGCCTTGTACAAATGACTAATCTCTCTGGGGTGTTGCAGTGCTTCATGTTGCAACACCTAACTTTTAGGCACCTAGAAAATGACAGGAACAACCCTATGATTCACAAATATGGATTCACAAAGCTTGAGTTGGGAATCCCCTCTCCCGGAGTCCAGTGTCTTAGGCACCTAAGTTGTTTCTTATGAGAATTAATTAGGCTCCTGCCTCACTGCACAAAATGGGCCAGAAGATGATCTTATTGTATAACTTTTAGCCCACTGGTTAAAGCACTCAGCTGGGTTGTGGGAGACCCAGGTTCAACCCACCCATCAGGCTGAGAAAGGATTTGAATAGGGTAGAATATTCAATAGGGTTGAATAGTCACCTGCCATACATAGGCAGTCATGTTATCACAAAGTTCTTTCCAATTTCTCATCACCATAAAGCTGTCCTCTTTTCCTAAGCAAACAGTTGCCATGTTATGTTGCAGACTACATGCTTGAAGGGAATTGAACCTGCATCTCCCTCCTCCCAGGTGAGTACAAATCATGGGGCTAAAATTATTCATTTGACTGGGGCCCAATCTGGTATGTGGCCTCTAAGCACATCTACCAGATCTGGCCCCACATGTGAGCTATGCAGATGAATCCCTGTCTTCCCTCTGTTTGTGGATCTCTCTGGAGCTTAGGCAGGAGACAGGTGTCTGGACGCCCAGCGTGCATGCTCAGAGGGAAAAACTTAGGTGCTGAGGGTAATTTTAACCTGAAAATTTAGGCGCCAAGTAAGTTTAGGCAGCCACAGAATTCAGTGGGAGTTTTGTAGACTACAGTTGAGCCTAGAACTGGGACATGGATTTAAACCCAAACTAAACCCCGCAATTATACCCCTAAGTTTCTTTGTGGATCTGGGCCTCAGTGTTTTAGTTTGTCCATCTGTAAAATGGAGATGATATTCCTTATTCAATTCACATGGGTGTTGTGAGGATTTCTTTGAAGATGAAAGAAGTTATTTAATCTCTTCCATCAACATTCAATTTAACATCATCTTTGTTCTTTTCTAGTCATTTTTATCTAATGAGATCTGAAGAGTTGGCAAGGTAATGAAGTGTTCTTTCAGCATTAAAGAGTCCAGTTCAAACTGGCTAATTACTGTCAAGTCCCAAATTTCAACTCCTCATCCAAATTACACTGTCAGACTAGTGAATGATTAAGAGCTGTAGGTATGATGCATTTGTTTCTCGCTCTTGGTGACTAGACGACTTGTGGGATTGGCGTATCATATGTAATCACAGAGTCACTGTCACAGAATTTAAGGCCAGAAGGGACTACCAGATCACCTAGTACAGTGGTTCTCAACCGATTTATCATTGTGGGCCACAGGTTGAGAACCACAGCGCCCTGCCCGCCCCCCAACCCCTTTGCCCAGCGCCTTCCACCCAGAGACACCTCCACAAAGTGGGGCCAGGAGTGGAGCCCTGGGCGGGGGGCCTGGCGGCAGGGCCCCCAGGCCCCGCTGTGCAGGGCTGAGCGGCAACCCCGACACTGGACCCAGCCACTCAGACCAGGTCACAGAGCAGCCGGGCAACAGCCCAGAACCCAAACCCGGGGCTGTCTCATAGCCCTGATGCCAGCCCCAGCGCCTCTGCATGGCCAACCACAGCACCGGACCCCACCACATAGGGCCTGCTGGGTCAGCAGCTCCAGACCCTGTGGGGCTGGCTGAGCGGCAGCCCCGGACCCCACCACATGGGGCCAGCCAGTGACCCCAATTTTGTTGTGCCATGCTGCACCCTGCCCAGCCGGGCAGCCCGGACCCCAAGGTGCTGGGTGGCCAGGCAGCCAGTAACCTGGACCCCTGGGGCCCGCAGCCTTTAACACACAGCTGGGCTGCATCTGTGTGCTAATTTGGCCGCATGTGGCCCATGGCCCATGGATTGAGAACCGCTGGCCTAGTCTGATCTCCTGTATAACACAGGCCGCCAACATCACCCATCAACTGCACACTAAACCCAACAACCAAAATAAACCCAAAATATTACAGCCAACTCGAGAGTAGACTATTATGTACTACAGGCAGAGAATAGGAAGGACTGAGATCCCTGCAATGGCAGGGAAATGATTAAGTGAGAGAAACCCAGATAATCCTGGCAACTGACCCGCATCTCATGCTGCAGAGAAAGTCAAGAAATCTCCAAGGTTACTACCAATCTGACCTGAGGGAAAATTCCTGCTGGACCCCACAGATGGTGATCAATTAGACTCATGAGCATGTAAGCAAGAACCAGCCAGCCAAGCACTCGAGAGAGAGAATGCTTGGTGCCACCTCAGAGCTCTGGCCCACCCCATCCAATGTCCCATCTCCAGCTGCTGACATCCCTAATCCTTCAGAGGAAGAAGATTTAAAAACAAAAAACCCACACAATATATCGGGGGGAGGAATCATTTCCTGACTCCTGCAGATGGCCAGCGGAAATCCTGAAGCATGACCTTCAGGAACAAAAGAAATACACTGGAAGTGAACCCCAGGCCTGCTGATCCCAGCCCCCCACCATCATAAGCAATCCTGTCATGCAATCCCATTCATAAATTTATCTATCTCTCTTAAGTTGCCTGGCCCCACACAACTCTTATTTGGAGGCTGTTCCAGAATCTCATTCCTCTGATGGTTAGAACCCGTCTTCTAATTTCTAGTCTGAATTTATTTATGACCAGTGTACATCTGTTTGTTCTTGTGCCAGTGTTGCCTTTTGGTTAAGTGGCTCTTCACCCTCCCTGGTATTACCCCCTAATGTATTTTTAGAGAGCAATCAGATCCCCTCTCAGCCTTCTTTTTGTGATATTAAACTAGCCAAGCTCTTCCAGTCTCCTCTCATAAGACAAGTCTTCCATCCCTCTGATCAGCCTAGTAGCTCTTCTCTGTACCTGTTCCGTTTGAATTCATCTTTTTTTGAACATGGGTGACCAGAATTGTACTCAGAATTCCAAATGGGGTCTTACTAATGTCATGTACAATGGCATTAATTCTTCAATATCTCTACGGGAAATGCCTCTCCTGATATATCCTAGGATCACATTTATTTTTTTTACAACTGCATCGCATTGCTGGCTCATAATCATCCTGTGATTGGCCCAAACGCCTTGCTCGCTCTCCTCCTCGTCACTTCCAACTGATGAGCCCCAAGCTGGTAGTAGAAATTCTTATTGTTAGACCACAAGTTGGTGACCTTGCACTTTATGCTATTAAATTTCATCCCATTTATGTCTCTCCAGTCTTCGAGATCATCTAGATGTTCCTGTGTAACGTTCCAATTCTCCTCTTTATTGACTATGCCTTCTAACTTTGTATCATCAGCAAATTTAATTGTCACATTCCTACTTTTTATGCCAAGATCATTATTGAAAATATTGAATAAGATTGGTCCCAAGTCCAATCCTTGAGGAACTCCAGTAGTAACCTCCACAGTGCTTCCCATACATTGCAAGGCTCCTTCTCTGTATTTTCTAAATGACTAGATTTTAAAAATGTAAAAATCATTGCTTCAAATCCAGTACAGGTTGGTGCTAAGTAAAAATTGTTACCATCTAGTAATTGTTGGCGGCCAAAGATCCATCAAAGTTGCTTTCCATTTAATGAGAATAACTTCTGTTCACTGTATGTCATTTTACTTAATTCTAGAAAATGTGATATACTGTTCTCTTTTGTATGGCTGAATATGTAACACCACATTTAATCTAAATCTGTCCCAAAAGGCTAAACTCTCCTATTTAATTTTTCAGTCCTCTTAAGAACATTACTGTTAATATTAACACAATTAATCCATGACCAAATATCAGAAATTGTTGGATATTTATTACCAAATGATGGTTTGGTAATCCTCCTGGGGCTTCTTACTGGAAATGGTCACTCAAAAAGAAATGAATTAATCTCGTCTGCTGGTAGCTGTTTGGCTATTGGTAACCTCACATTGGAAAAAAAGAAAAAAAGCCCAACTATTGAGGAATGGTACAAAAAATATGGGAGATTGTGGTTACGGAGAAATGAATACACCAATTATATACCCAGGAAAATAGAAAGAGGACAGCTGGATAGTTAGATATTTGGTTACCTTTTATTCAGTAGTCAAAATATATTCACCTATGAAAACAAACAAAAAACAGTACACCTGTCCAATTTTTTTTAATATTAACATTTGATAGACATACCTGGTCTTTTAAATAAGTGTATATAGAGATTTCACTCAATTTAATAAAATCACTAGAAATTACATAGGTGTTGTAGTGACTCTGTAATATGGTAACACCCTGTTAAATAGAAAGATCAGATCACTATCTTCCTGAATAATGTCTTTTTAAACAAAAGCTAACTGTAGTAATGATTGTTTTGTTTATTATATTTATATGGCAAGGATTTGTAAAATTCTTAAAACTTCCTAAATAAATAGTTAAAAAATTAAGACAATTATTCATACCATTTTCTTCAGGAATATTCATATAACCTTTGAGTATGTAAGTTCTTGATATAATTTTTTCCTCTGTTCAACTGAAAATGTTACTACCAATGGGTGGCAATGTGGTTAGTGATTAGAGTGTAAGACATGAATTGCAGTGTCACCTTGGGACATTCACTTAGCATCTGACTTTCAAATATGTTGTATACCTAGAATTCTCATTGCCTTCGGTTTTGGGTACTCAGTAGAGCCCTGCAAATCTGCGGATATCTGCTTTATATCCGCGGACCATGGATTGGATGTGGATACAAATTTTGTATCAGTGCAGGGCTCTAGTACTCAGCACTTCTTTTATACTTTACTTCTCTTGCCTTGTTTACAGTAGGGAAATGTTTGAAAAGTTCCCTACTATTGTAAATATTAGTTCAGCTGAATTGACCTTGGCAATGTTGGGAGCCAGTGACCTCCTTTAGCCTGTCCCCATTGTGGTCTTCCATGACAGCTTGTGTAGGGCTAGGATAGGTAGTTTGTAGGAAGTGCGCTGGTATCCCAGTAGATAAAGCACTGGGTGTGACTTGAGAGACCTACATTCTGCTCCCAGCTCTGCCACCGGCCTGTTGTGTGATCCTGGACAAGTCACTTCCTTCTCTGTGCCCCAGTTTCTCCATTTGTAAAATGGGGATAATTATACTTATGTTGTAAGTGTTTTGAGCTCTAGGGATGAAAAACACTACATACGTATTATTATGATTATTATCCCTGCATGACATTTCCCCAGCAGTTCCTCAACACAGCTCCATATGGGGTTTCAATGGGCCTTGCACGGGAACAGGGGAAAATTTCAGCCTCAATAAAGAAAAGAGGAAGAAGTTTATATATAATCTCCATGTGTTTGTTGGACTGTTAAAAGCCGAGTTTATTATATTGCTGAGATTAGATCAGGCTGCAGCTACTGTGCTTGACCACAGTCCAAAAGCAATTTTTGTATATACATTTAACAAACTTTGGTTCAGCTCTTTGTATGTGGAGAATATAATAAAAATATATTAGAGAGCACAAGACCTATACATGTGCCCTGAACAGTTAAGTGGCAGAAATCTGCACTAATTGTAGTATGAGAGTGTAAAAGCAGCAAAGAATCCTGTGGCACCTTATAGACTAACAGACGTTTTGGAGCATGAGCTTTCGTGGGTGAATACCCACTTCGTCAGATGCATGTAGTGGAAATTTCCAGGGGCAGGTATATATATGCCCTTAACATGTAAACATGGTTACATGTGTGTAATGGTAACTACTACAACAAAAGAAAAAGTTTTTTAAAAAAAAGATTTGATAGGTAAGGAACTTTTTCCTGTGCTTGGTTTCATTTTAATTAAGTATGGTTAAAGCGAGATTTTTACTTCTGCATAGTAAAAAGTTCAAGCTGTATAAGTTCAAGGTTCAGTTGTAACTTTTGACAAGAACAACCTATCATGTTTTTTTAGAGTTACGTACAATGTCCATTTCCAAGTGTTCAAAACTTGGAGTTTCCTGTAATCTCGGTGTTAAAGTCTAGATATATTATTTGTAAAAACAGAAAGGATCTAAAGAATGTTGTCTGTACCTGTTAAGCAAATATGTTGGAATTGATTGCAATTCCAAAAGGGTGTCAGAACGTACGCGTAATGCATTAGGAAAATTGCACCGTTTAGGCAATTTGGAAAGTATTAGCCTCGTTCTAGAATATCGATTAACCACAGTAAGGGAAGTGGATATGCTGCTGTGTCCAGTGGTGTTTTCGTGTCTGCTCCTTTCTTGTGTCCTTTGTCTAAACTCTGCCCTTTCATCTTTGTATTTTAATTAAAGGAAGTTTGTGTCTCTGTATGGTTGATCACAGTATCTGGGTGATTAGCAGAGCGCTGTGACTAAATAACAGAAGTGGTCTGGACAAACTGTGAGTCCTTGTTGAACTTCTGAACCTTCATGTAGTAAATGAAAGGGCACAGCACTTCAGAAGGAACTGTGCAGTCAGGATTTGTGAACCATTTTAAACTGGTGATGCCAGTCCGTGTTTTAACTTACAAGGCATTTCTACTATGAGGGTGACCACTCTCTTATATACATGACAGTTTGATGAAGTGGGTTTCTCCCACCACGGGTAAGCTCTCAAATGCTCCAAAAACATGCTGTTAGTCTAGTAAGTGCCAGGGTTCTTTGTCTGCGTTTTATAGATTAGACTAACACAGCTACCCTTGACACTTGACACCATCAAGGCACTGCATTTGCCGTTATGGAGTGGAAATCCATCAACCTCATGAAACAACTTGCATAAGACAAGATATCATGCATTCCTTTCCAAATGCAACAAGGACATCAGTCACTAAATGGACTTAAAGGTAAAAAATCACTGCTATTCTACATTGACTACACAGACCACAGTGAGAGTTATGCCACACGCTATAAGAAAACTGAGGAACCACCTGATCACAATCTTATACAGCAAACAGGAACATCAAAAAGAGCCTCCAACCTAAACTTCATTAATTAACCAACTTCCTACAACGGACTTTCTAAAAATAAGAACAAGTGAGATTCTACAATTATCTGTACCTCCTACAAAAGGAAAACAGAAACTGTTAAGGCGTCCTAATTCCTTGCTGCCAGATGGGCCAACAACTTTGTAAAAGTACCCCCAACCCATTCCCAGGCAATATTCTGTTCAATCATCCAAACCGCCACACTCAGCCCAGGAAAAAAGTCTGTCCTATAGGACAGACTTTTTTCCTGGGCTGAGTGTGGCGGTTTGGATGATTGAACAGAATATTGCCTGGGAATGGGTTTGGGTACTTTTTACAAAGTTGTTGGCCCCATCTGGCAGGCGTAAGGAATTAGGACGCCTTAACAAGTTTCGTGGTTTTCCTTTTGTAGGAGGTACATGAGTAACTGTAGAATTTCACTTGTTTTATGTTTTACGAGAAGTCCGTTGCTAGGAAAGTTTTGGTTAAATTAAATGAAGAGTTTCCAGGTTGGAGAGCTCATTTTTTGATGTTTTCCTGTTTGCTGTATAAGGATTGCTGATCAGGTGGTTCCTCAGTTTCTTATAGCGTGTGGCCATAAGCTCTCACTGTGGTCTGTGTAGTATGTAGATAGCAGTGAATTTTTTACCTTTAAGCTCCATTTAGTACTGATGTCCTTTTGCATTTGGAAAGGAATGATGATATCTGTCTGTATTTGTGCACAGTTGTTTCATGAGGTTGATGGATTTCCACCCATAACGGCAAATGCAGTGCTTGATGGTGTCAAGTGTCAAGGGGTAGCTGTGTTTAGTCTAATCTATAAAACGCAGCAAAGATCCTGTGGCACCTTACGACTAACAGCATGTTATTTGGGAGCATTTGAGGAAGGCTTTACATCCGTGGTGCTGGAGAAACCCACTTCATCAGAAAAGCTGTGCATGTAGTATGAAGAAGTGGTCACCACACTCATGTAGAAATGCCTTGTAGTTAAAACACGGACTGGCATTCACCAGTTTAAACTGGTTCAAAATCTGACTGCACACAGTTGCCCTTCTGAAGTGCTGTGACCCTTCATTTACTCATGAAGGTGTCGAAGTTGCAACAAGGACTCCAGTCTTGTCCAGACCACTCTGTCTTATTTAGTCTCAGCGCTCTGCTAATACACCCAGATATGTGAACGACCATACAGAGACACAAACTATCTTAATTATACAGATGAAAGGGCAAGGAGTTTAGACAAAGGACAAAAGAAAGGCAGCAGACAGGAAAAACCACCCTGTGACACAGCATGCAATTCCACGTCCTTACTGATGGTTAATCGTGATTAATGATCTAGACACACGAGGCTAATACTTTTCCAAATTGCCCTTAAACGTGCAATTGTTCCTAATGCATATATATCGTCTGTATCGTTCCTGACACCCTTTTGGAATTGCAATCCAATCCAACATATTTGGCTTAAAGGTACAGAAACATTTCTTTAATCCTTTCTGTTTTTACAATATAATTCATATCTAAGACTTTATACAGAGATTACAGGAAACTCCAAGTTGTGAACACCTTGGAAACTGGGACATTGTACGTAACTCTGAAAAAAACATGATAGGTTGTTCTTGTCAAAAGTTTACAACTGAACCTTGAACTTAATACAGCTTTGAAGCTTTTTACTAATGCAGAAGAAAAAATGCTGCTTTAACATACTTAATTTAAATGAACAAGCACAGGAAAAGTTTCCTCCCTATCAAATCTTTTTTTTAAAAAACTTCCTTTATTGTTTTGTAGTAGTTTACATTACCACATGTAACCATGTTTACATGTTAAGGGCGGAGCTCTGATTAGCTCTGATAGAACAGATTTGTCTCCCCATACAGTGATCAGATCCAGTATCCATGCTGGAGCTCTTTTTGGATTTGGGACTGCTTCGCCACCCGTGCTGATCAGAGCTCCACGCTGGGCAAACAGGAAATGCAATTCAAATGTTCACGGGGCTTTTCACGTTTACCTGGCCAGTGCATCCGAGTTCAGATTGCTTTCCAGAGCGGTCACAGTGGTGCACTGTGGGATACTGCCCGGAGGCCAATACCATCGATTTGTGGCCCCAGTAACCCTAATCCAATATGGTAATACCGATTTCAGCGCTAGTCCTCTCGTCGGGGAGGAGTACAGAAACCGGTTTAAAGAGTCCTTTATATTGATATAAAGGGCCTCGTTGTGTGGACGGGTACAGTGTTAAATCGGTTTAATGCTGCTAAAATCGATATAAATGCGTAGTGTAGACCAGGCCTAAGTAATGTGATTACACATCTGTCATCTGTGGGTTGTTTTCTGATTCTCTCCCCAGAGGCTATGTGTGCACTGGAGTGTTTTGTTTTGGTAAGCTGTTTTTTAGTATTGTTATTTGTATTTATTAAATAGTTATACCTGTTGCTGTGTGTTTATATTAGAGAAGGACAGGTCAAAGAATGTGTCTTGCACTTGGAGAGGAAGGTGGTGAGGTTTGTGATGGTTCTTTGTTCATGGAGGAGTCCGCACCACTGTTTCCTACCACCCTCAGAAAAAGTTCTGCCTCCCGTACAAATGTGCTCTGATTTTTGAGAGTTCCATTGTGCCAGAGGAGCATAGATGTTGACTGTGGTCTTCACCCTGGAGCTTTAGACAGTCTTTTAGGTATTCTGCGCACCGGCAATGGAGCACTTAGAAAATAAGGACTTCTCTAGCAGAGGCCTAGCTAGTGCTGAGTAACATGGAATATAATTATCTCATTTGTTTCACGTGACTTTTTTTTTCCTTTTGCAACAGTGCCTCATTGTTATCAGTTTCTATTACAGTTTGAAATTATAGTACCATCTAGTGGTCATCTCTGGATTTTTAGATGGAAGGGAGTATGAGAGAGGGAGTAGAATTGTCAAGATGTCCATTTAGTTAGGCAACAGTTTGTTATAATTAAATATACTGCTGATCTTACTTCCTGATTTTTGTCCATTTCATACTCTGCCAGTCTACACTATTGCAGCTCTGTGGGACTACTGCTTAGCTAGAGTTCCCTTATTTCATGTCTACATTTACAAGAGATAGCTCAGTGGTTTAAGCATTGGTCTGCTAAACCTAGGATTGTGAGTTCAATCCTTGAGGGGGGCCATTTAGGGATCTGAGGCAAAAATCAGTACTTGGTCCTGCTAGTGAAGGCAGGGTGCTGGACTCAATGACCTTTCAAGGTCCCTTCCAGTTCTAGGAGATAGCTATATATCCAATTATTAAATTAAATTTAATCCTTCTTGAACTACTTTACATTTTTCTTAATTTATTTTAATTTCAGACCATTTTTCTCATCTATCGAGCTCATGTTGTGTTTTATTTCTATCCTCTAATATGTCTGCATAGCATACCTCCAATGTTGAATAATATTGTACCCAGACCATCATTTAGTAGTGGTCCAACTTTCCCTCTAGTATTTTCTTATTTTCTGATTACATTTAAACTAATCTTTCTTATCTAAACACTGTAGATTCATAGATTCATAGACTCTAGGACTGGAAGGGACCTCGAGAGGTCATCGAGTCCAGTCCCCTGCCCTCATGGCAGGACCAAATACTGTCTAGACCATCCCTGATAGACATTTATCTAACCTACTCTTAAATATCTCCACAAATGGAGATTCCACAACCTCCCTAGACAATTAATTCCAGTGTTTTAACTACCCTGACAGTTAGGAACTTTTTCCTAATGTCCAACCTAAATCTCTCTTGCTGCAGTTTAAGCCCATTGCTTCTTGTTCTATCATTAGAGGCTAAGGTGAACAAGTTTTCTCCCTCCTCCTGATGACACCCTTTTAGATACCTGAAAACTGCTATCATGTCCCCTCTCAGTCTTCTCTTTTCCAAACTAAATAAACCAAGTTCTTTCAGCCTTCCTTCGTAGGTCATGTTCTCAAGACCTTTAATCATTCTTGTTGCTCTTCTCTGGACCCTCTCCAGTTTCTCCACATCTTTCTTGAAATGCGGTGCCCAGAACTGGACACAATACTCCAGTTGAGGCCTAACCAGCGCAGAGTAGAGTGGAACATTAACTAATTTTGCTTTTTATGTTGCCTTTTTCTTTTAACTGTGTATATGTATATAATGTATTATACACACACAGACACACTCGACTTACCTTCCATGTCATCATTCCCCTTATAAAGTTCTTTTATACCCAAAGATCTTTGATTAACCCTGTGTAATGTCATACTGACTTTTCGTCCTTGTATTTTCCTTTTTCAATTTAATTTATCTGTCTCTAAATTATGGTGTCTTTCAGGATACTCCAGCTTTTTGCCCATACTCATGAATTGTAATATTTTCTCTCATTGCTGCTCCGTACATACTAATACTGTATTCCTAATTCCTCAAAATTTATTTTCCTGTAACCTAATGCAGTTATAATGCAGTGTCTTCAGTCCTCAGTCTGGTGAACATCCAAGTACTCCATAACTAATAGCACCAGATCTGGTATGGTTTACTTATAAAATGTCTTCTGAAGGGGGAGGGACCTGATATTCCTTAAAACATTCAGAAACATTATCTGAAGTGGTATTTTTAAGTAATTAATAAATAGCAACATCCTCCTCAAAGTCTATGTAGTCTTCGTGGCAGACGCATTTGTCGTATGTCATTTCTGGATGCCTGGAATAAGTATCACCAAGAGTACATTTCCTTTTTCTTATCTGAAAGATCTGTGTGTCATCTTTGCCAACACTTAATAGCACAATATACGGATATCTGGAAGCAATCTGTGGACAGTTTGGTAACTATTGCAGAGTTCTCATTGATTAACTTAGACCAAGATGTAGAAAGACCAAGTCTAGACCATTTTTTTCATTTTTCACTATACTTTATGTTCATCTCGTTCAACCAGCAGCATGCTCAGTAAGTTTGTTGTTAGGACTACCATTATACTGGTAGCGAGGCGGTGTGGCTCCCCTCCTCCCCAGGGAGGGTGGAGCCCCATCAATCATTCCCCAGGGCGGAACTGCTGGGCGGAAGTCCCGCCCCTCAGAGGGTCAGGCGGCAACCCGGAAGGATAAAAGCCGGGCCCCAGCCTTCAGTCAGAGCCCAGCCGCCAGCAGGAGCAGATGTGCCCGCTGACCCTCGTCACTGGGAAGCCGCTGAGGCCAGAGGCCATTACCAGGAGCTGCCAGAACCACCCCGCAGTCGCTACGATGAGGAGCTGCCAGAGCTGCCCCGCAGTCGCTTCGACGAGGAGCTACCAGAGCTACCCCGCAGTCACTATGACGAGGAGCTGCCAGAGCTGCCCCTCAGTCGCTTCGACGAGGAGCTGCCAGAGCTACCTCGTCCCTACTACGGCCCCGAGGAGCCCCCAGACCAGACCTGGCCCGCCGTCCCGGAGGTATTCCCGGACCTACCGCCCAGCCCTGACTGGGAAGAACCCATGGTGCTGGACGCCCCAGCGGACCAGGTAGGAACCGAGGGGGAGATTGGAAGTAGCCCGGGGGCAGCTGACTACAGTCAGGCTGCAGAGGGCCCCGTGCCTATGTCAGTGTGTTTCGGTCAGGATCCCCACAGATCGCCACTAGCGGCAACAGCCGCTACTAGGGCCCCAGGCTGGAACGCAGAGGAGTGGGTGGGTCTGCGTTCCCCCTGCCACCCGTAACCGGGTGGCAGAATCCCCCCCTCACCCTGACCTAATTGACTTTGCCACTGCTCTGCCCTGCCCCAAAGGGCCAGAGCTGAACACACTACTGTAACTGTTTGCCAGATGCCGCACCTGAACCAGAGGCTGGGCCCTGTTTAACTGTGCCGCTGTTCGGTCCCGCCCACAGGGCCCGAACCACCGGAGCTGACTGCGGTCCCGAGGGCAGAGGTCCTCGGACGACGAGACGAGGCCGGTGTGGCTCCCCTCCTCCCCAGGGAGGGTTGAGCCCCGGCACCCACTCGTCCACAATAACCCATACTAAAAACATTGCTCTCTACTGTTAACTACATACTTCTAGAGAAATGAAGAGGATGTGTCAGCTTTTATGTGATTGGCCAGCCAGATAGTTTTAAATCACATTGCTTTAACCAAATGATTTAGTTGGGGTTGGTCTTGCTTTGAGCAGGGAATTGGACTAGATGACCTCCTGAGGTCTCTTCCAACCTAATCTTCTATGATTCTAAATGAGGATCCTGCAGGACATTGCCTTATTCCATGTGCACCTTAGAAGATACATGTATTCACTGTGCATCTAAATTAAAAACACATACATATACAATGGAGCCTTTAGAATCTTGGTAAAGTAACTAAGGCCTCAATCCAGCAAAGCACTTAAGCACATGCTTAAAGTTAAGCAGGTGTATAGTCCCGTTGTCTTCAGGGAGATGAGCTTTGGTGTCAGTGGGACTATTCACATGCTTAAAATTGTGCACGTTATAGTACTTTGCTGGATCAGTGCCTAAATCAATCAATGATACCAAGAGTGCTGTGCATATGCAAAGCTGTGACTTTTCTAAATCCTAATAATTCCACAAAAATGGAATTAAATTTCCACTGAAATGCTTAAAAGCCTTCCCCCTTAGTGAAGGCTATTTCCCTGTCAAATTTCAACTTTCTAAATACAGACAAGGTGAGTGAAATAATATTTTTTATTGGACCAACTTTTGTTCGTGAGGGAGATAAGCCTTCTCTGTGGCTCAAAAGTTTGTCTGTCTCACCAAAAGAAGTTGGTCCAATAAAAGATATTACCTCACCTACCTTGTCTCTCTAATAGACTGGGACCAATCCAGCTACAACACTGCATACAACTTTCTAAACACAGTCATTTTAGTCCTAGTGATGCTCAAAACCAGTATATATAATAATGAAAGTCTTCCCCCCCCGCTTCCTCATTTTCTAAAATGACTGAATCATTTTTTGCTTTCTAAATACATAAACTGTTGGGCAGACACCAGGACTGGAAAATATAAGCTGAATAGGTAAAAGATTTCAGAAAACTATGTGAGACTGTAAACAAGGGGTTATAATGGAAATGCTTATTCAGTCTTAACTAAGCTCCTGCTAGCACTTTAACTATAATACATAGGAATTCCCATTTATTTTTTAAAATCAACTTATAGAGCCAAACTCCATACACAACTACCATTGACTTCATGGACATGAGAGTTTTGTAAGGTGAGCAGGATTTTGTCTATAGTTAATATCCAGAGTGCTAGCAACAATAGCTTATTTCACTTACCATGCATTATAAAATAGGGTGTGCTGGATACCATTAACATTTTTAGGAGTACAACTTTATGGTAATAGCAGATGTTGCTGGATGTGGTGGTCTTAGACTTATCTTCCCATACTACAGAAGTGCGTAATAGTGTACTCTTGTTGACAGTCAGGCCCACTGAGAGAAATCTGGGGCCACAGTACATCTTGTTCACTGGGGACCCATCCCTCCCATTTCATTTTATTTACACAGACATTACAGACATTTGAGGGGGCCCTGAACTTGGGGCTCCAGTACTGTTGTCCCATTGCCCCCTCCCCCCCTCACATCAGCCCTGTTGACAATATTTGTCAGATCTGAACCAAAAAACAAAAACAAATCCCTGCTATGAATTTTGCCACTGCTACCTGGACAGTTTCTTCTCTTAGTTCCCTTATCTAGCAGGCAGAGATGATATGACTATGTGAACAGACTAAGTCCTCCCATTGCTCTAGCACAGAACCCACAAACACTGGTTTAGTGCCCAAATTCATCTCTCTTCCCAGAGTTCTGCTTTTATAGCCAGTTAACATAGCTTAGGTTGAAGTAGTGTTGCCAATTTTCTGCTTGGACAAAACTGAACAGTGCAGCGTGTCCACAATATGCAGCCTGTTTTGAAAACATGACACAAGTGCACCCTAAAGGTTCAGAAACCAGAAAGCAAATCTAAAGCATCTAAAATTTATTAGTTTTTTTAAAAATCTTATTTTCTGAGGCTTCACTTAGGATTTCTGAACTCTTGAGGCTAGTAATAACGAGCTTTGTCATTCTGCACCCTCACTTGCCCATTATAGATGCCAGGCCAGAGCGCCATCAGCACAGACTGGCAGGAACAGCTGACCAAAGAGCGGCCATTCCTCTGGGCTCCCTCAGCCCCATCTCATCTGTCCTCCACTTCCCTACCTACTGCAGTGGAGTTCCTCGGGGGCACTGAACAAGTGCTGGTGACGGAGGTACGTGTAACTTTGAACTAATGTCTCTTTCGCCATGTTCTCGTTTTCAGGCCTCAGGAGCGTAGGAGATCCTGTTGTGGCAACCCCAGCACAGTATGGTACATACTCTCTGTATGCGCCCAGCCACTGACTAAAAAGTCTTGTTTTGTTTTTTGCTTTTTTGAATAAGAAACCTCCTGGGAATAAATAAAGAAAATAGCTCCCTGTTTTATAAATATGAACCAAGCTGTATTTGATGTCTTCTACTTGTGCCCCTCCTTTCCTGGGGGCTGGGGAGAGCTGAGGAATGCTCAGAATTGTCAGAGCCGTCACTGAAGAAGGGTGCAGAGATGCATTTTGGGATTGCACTAAGCAGGCCAGTTGTACTGGTGCTGTGACTACGCTGGCCACTCATCATCTATGCTGGCAGTACATCAGCAAAAATGAATACAGATTCATGCAGCAATAGATCTTCTCTGACCCCATCTTTTATATACTCATGCATAGAGAAGCTCTGCAGAGCCAGTGTTTGTAAAGCAGCCCCCCTAATCCAGCCCAATCACATTGCCCCTGACCTGTGGAACTGCACTAGGTTCTTTTGCCAGGGACACTGCTGCAGAGGCTAGGCCTGGTTTTGCCTCAAGAATGTTTTATTTCACAGAGGAAAAGATCACTATAGCAGCGCTTCACTATAACAAGAGATGGCCTACCTGGAAAATAGCCCCTGCTAACTGCAGCTGGTGTCTTTTTTGTTTGTTCCTGGGACAGTGGGAAAGGGAAGGGTAATGAGTCTGGAGAGCCATATATTCCCTCCAAGCCCCGAGCTATTATTGCCAGACAGGGAGCCAAGGATTCTTCCTTAATTTTGTGGCAATCGCATCTTCTATTTTCTTTACTCCCACCTCCTTTGCAAAGCCAAAGAATAGGAGGAGGAGATAATTGCCTCGGAATGCAGCACTTAACCCCTCTGAAAAGTGATAATTGCAGCATTCCAAAGGGATTAGCATAGTGGGATCCACTTAAACCTTCTGGGCACAAGGGAAAATTTGCAGCGGTTTCCCGCAGTTGCTAAGAGACCAGCTCAATTCCACCAATGTTAGCAACAGTGTGTGAGCCTTCGTGTTCCAGCCACTGGAGTTTTATGCACCAGAGCCCCAGCCATGTGAGCTCTGTGTCGAGCCCCATTGATTTCAGTGCTGGAGTCTACCTACATTGCAGGCTGGGGACTATGTCATTTAGGAGCCCTTCTCAGAGCAGGTCTAAATAACACTGTGCATGACCATCCTACATTAGGACTTCCAACATTGCAACAGTGAACATTTTTTTTGCAACATTTTTTTGTCTCTAGTGTAGACAAGGCTTAAGTGGATTTTCATTATAACCAACTTCACTGTAAGGGAATTGCCCTGTATTTGATTATTGTAAATATGCCCAGGAAATGTTTGGCATGTTTTGAAAACATCTATAAACAAAAGAGCCCTGTGATTGTATTCATGTACAGAAGATGGATATGACAGATGGGCTACCTTAATTTTAGTGTGCAGTAGAGGGAACTTATGGTAGACATTTTGTATTATTTCAGCTGGTTTCCCAGGTATCTGATCTTTTACTGTCAATATGAACAGTACTTCTGTGATTTATCTGATACATAGCTAATGCTGTAAAATCTGAATAATGAGGAAAGAAAGCCTTAAACCTTACCAAAAAAAGTGTTTTTCTCTGCCTTACTGACTGTACCAGTTTCAGCAGAATAGGTCCCGCTAATATGCCTTTTAGATTGCACGGAAAACAAATTTTATACCATTCTCACTCTGATAATGCTACACAGGATTATAGTATTTGATTAGATCCATCTGCTATGACAAAGGCTAATTTGTATTTGTTTTAATCATTTGAAACTGACATAAAAATGCCAGTTTTCAAAAGGATAATGTGAAGAAAAGGCTTTTGAAGATTTCCTGTCAGAACTAGTTGGGTGGAACTATAACAGCCTGTCTTAAATGGAAATACTGGTTTTGAATAGAATATTAACTACAAATGTATGTTTTTAACAGAATCCCTGCTCTCTCCCGTTGGCTTAGATCAGCTACATTAGAGAGCTTACAGCAGCGCAGCTGTATTGGTGCAGGTTCACCTCTGTAAGCTCTCTAGTGTAGCCATAGCCTGAGTCACTTATTTCCTGCTATCCCTCAGGCCTCAAATGCACATCTTTCCCTTACAGAATATATATTTCAGAGTTTGTTGTGTTGTTCACAGTATCTTCTTGGGATCGAAGCATGCTTTTTTCTACTCACACTGGGACCACTTGTAGAAGTTAAGTGAGTAGGGTTTGGCCTTTGGTTGTCCCTTTACGCAGACACCTATTACAATTACTGATAATCATCTGATCCCTAAATTCCGATTTTACTAAACCAATGAAAAAATATTTCCATCAATAATAATCTAAATGGACAGATAGCACAGTAAGAAACTTTGATTTGCTTGAGAACTTTGATTTAAGGATATTTACTTTGTATATTTGACATGTGATGCTGGGAATTTGTGTTTTAACCATTATAAAGATGTAACTTTTTCAATTGCAGCATCTACTGTCATTAAATAGTGTGACTTCCCCCATGATTTAAAGAGGAAAAAAATAAAAAATGCTTAAAAATGTCAACATTATCCATCTAAATTATAAAAAAAATAAAAATTGAATTCTGACACGCCTAACTATAGTAAAGTTAATGGGAGTTATGCCAACACAGAGAAACAAGGATAGAACCAGCAGAGTTCAGTTATTTCCATGAGCAACCGTAAAGATATAACAGCATGTTGCTCATGTCAGCAGTTACTTGAAGGGTTTGAATTGGGCCACTAGAACTAAAACATACTTCCATGTGTTCTATATTTAACACTGGATTGCACACTACTGTATGGTGCCACACAGAACACCAATCCTACCAATTTAGCTCCGCAGATAGAATTTACTATGGGACAAGGGAATGGAAAATTGAAAAGGGTGGAGTGGGAGAGACCTCCACCCCGCATGAGCCCAGCTGCTCTTCAGGCAGGAGTATATAGCCTTATGGCCAATCCCGCTCACTTTCTAAATTCTAACATACAGATGAAGACCTCAGTCCTGCAAACACCTGCACTTTTACTTTTACTTTTACTTTTACTAAAAGAAGCAACGGAGAGTCCTGTGGCACCTTTAAGACTAACAGATGTATTGGAGCATAAGCTTTCGTGGGTGAATCCCCACTTCGTCAGACGCATGCTCCAATACATCTGTTTTAAAAGTGCCACAGGACTCTCTGTTGCTTTTTACAGATCCAGACTAACACAGCTAGCCCTCTGATACTTTTACTAGAAATAGATTATACATAGTGTGGGTGTAAGGGCCTGCCTAGATGGATGGATGGATCCCTTCGCAGGATAAAGACCTAAACTGGGTTCCTAACTGATTTGTTTTGAAGTATAAAAGAAGAATTAAAAGTAGTTATTGGAATAAAAGCTGTTGCTCAAAGTGCAGAGGAGCATATGGAAGGAGGAAGGGTCTGAATAGATCAGGCAATCTAAAAAAAAGTGTTTGATATTATTTAACAATAAAAGTTCTTCATAGTGGAGAGAGGGGCATATACTTAATATCGGTCACAATACTTTATGGTGGAAGGGTATGTTATAAACACTCCCTTTCCCCCCTTAATAAATCTGTAAATTATAAAAAGGTTATTGAGAATGAAAGAAGATGCCTTTGTCTGGTAGCAGTATGTCCCAGCAGGGGATGTATTGTTAGACTGCTGGAGCACTTCTCAGAGGGTTGAAGACCTATTCAGTCTCCAGCCTACTTCCTAACAATGCACTGAGGCGTGCACCAGTAGCCATCTAATGTATATCCCGCTGGGGCTTACTGCTGTATCAATTGTGTGTAGCAGCAGGTATGAGAAAGTAATGGCATCCCTGCTGGTGTTTATTAAGTATTTTTCTAAATGATTCATTTTACTTTGAAGTCACACACCTTCTTTTAAAGCGTGTAAAAGTGTTATTACATTACAGACTACCTTGATTGCTCGTTTTCCTAAATTTCCTGTTACTCAAAACAGCATCAAACTGTCCTTTATCTAGTACACAGAATATCTGTTCTATTCTCCAAACTTAGGCCCTGATCCTGTAAACGCCTAACCAGGTGTGTATTTTTTTTGTTACTGAAACACAGTAGGCCCCAACCAAGATCAGAGCCCCATTACGCTAGTCACTGTTTACAAACACATTCGGAGAAAATCTCTGTCCTGAGGAGTTTACACTCTAAGCAAGGCAGACAAAAGGATGGAGGGGAAACAAGCACAGAGGTAAAGTGAGTTGCCCACGGTCACACAGCCAGTCAGCCAGTGAGCTGGGGCTTGAACTCTTCTAAATTCCAGTCTAATGCCCTTCCACTAGACTACACACACTACCTCCTTAACTTTACCTACATGAGGAAGTCCCACTGAATGTAAGTAAAGTTACAAACATGCTGAAGTGTTTACAGGGTTGTGTCCCTTTGACATGTTATTAATCAAAATTGTAATGCGTGTGATGTCTTTGCCCATCTTCTACTCAGAACTGAGAGGCTTAACAGACACTGTCAGTGTTGCCTGTGCAACTTTTCACTCTTTTTGAAAATGCCTTCCTCACCCAGTATATAACAAATATCCACCATGTTTCATAGTACAGCAGGTATATGAAATTTTAAAATCTGGTTCTATGTATCTCACTGGTAAATCATTCCAACTGCAAAATGTGCATTACATATACTCCCTTGCCTGTCAGCCTTCTGAAGGACAGAGTGGTATGAAGACTGAAAACGAGGGAGAAGTACAAGATGTTTTAAACAATGTATTTTTAATTTACTTAACATAAATAAAGCCACCTGTAATTTCATTTTCGAGATTTCACATTTCTGATTTAAATAATTTGTAATAAGAATGTGAGAAGCCCAGTGCTGTGAAGAGCAAATTTGGATTTAAAGTGAGGTCTGTTATCTTGGGAGGAATAGTCTCGACTCTCTGTAGTTAGCTTTATCACATCAAATGAGTAAAGAATGCAGCAGCAGGAGTCTTTTTAATTAGTCTACATGTTTACATTGGTGATCTGGTTCTTTGTTCATGTGTGGGAAGGAAAGGGGGGCTGGCACCTTGGTTAATGTGTGATTTACTGAAGTTGTGCTTTTCTTGTTAGCTTAGCTTTTATGGTGGTTGTATTGATTGGTGATTTATTGCACTGTTATTAAGACACTAACCTTGAAGAATAAGATAATGGCTATCAAGGGGGGGGAGTAAACTAAAAACTTCTGAAATTGAGGCATCAAACAGAAGTGACAGATTACCCTTTACACTTTGCCTAGCCATTCAGTTTTTGTATGTCATCAGCAACTTTGTCTGCCATAAGAGGACACTATCTCTTACTCATCTCTACTTATATAGCCGCTGACACTATGAAGGTGAATGTTAGATATTCCTTTGTCCTTTTTTTGCTTATTCTTTTATTTACGATATAAATTTGCTAATCTGCACACTGCATGAGCTCTCCCATCAGCACAGATTTAATGTAATAGCAGGAACAGCAGTGTAACGATACCGTCCTCATACTACTAAAACAGCATTACTTTTACAAGACAAGCGACAAAACATTTCATAGTGCACGGTGAAGTACTATCCATTAAAATTAAATGCAGATTCCGGTTCCTCGCTTTGATTGTTATCTGCAAGTAAGGCTGCTTCCTTCATTACGACTTTCAATGGAAGAAGAATCTGAATGTTAACAAGCAATCAGATCTGCATGGCAGGTTCTTGCCCCTGTGTGCAGCTGCTCTATTAAAGTTATTGCATAGCCTGGAGTCGCTTATGTCAGTGGTTTTCAAATATTTTTTTCTGGGGACCCAGTTGAAGAAAATTGTTGATGCCTGTGACCCAACGGAGTGGGGATGAGAGGTTTGGGATCTGGGAGGGGCTTAGGGCTGGGGCAGAGGGTTGAGGTGTGGGGTGGGGCTGGGAATGAGGGGTTTGGAGTGTGGGAGGGGGCTCTGGGCTGGAACAGGAGGTTGGGATGTGGGAGGAGGTCAGGGCTCTGGGCTGGGGGTGCAGCCTCTGGGGTGAGGCTGGGGATGAGGGTTTGAGGTGCAGGAGGCCCTCTGGGTTTGGGGGGGCTCAAGGCTGGGGCAGGGGGGTTGGACGTGGGAGGGGGATCAGGGCTCTGGGCTGGGGGTGGAGTCTCGGGTGGGGGCAGGGATGAGGTGTTTAGGGTAGCTTTAGTTCCACTCCTTCCAAATTTGAGTGATTTACCTGTTAAATGTCTCAACTTAGTTTTGTTGTGATTGTTCTGCATTCCACATCAGTGTTGATTTTGAAATTAACTTATTTCTAGGGTTGCCAGTTTTGGTCAGATGTATTCCTGGAGATTTAATTACATGACCAGAGGTGAAAGTAAGCCGGTATGGTACAGTATGGCAAGAGCCGGTACACAGCCAACCATACCGGCAGGGGGCAGCTTCCCCAGGCAGGCAATTTAAAAGGGTCTTGGGCGCCCGGCAGCGACCAGAGCCCCGGCCCTTTAAATCACCAGCAGAGCCCTGGGGTAGCAGTGGTGACTGGGAGCCCCAGGGCTCTCGGCAGCAGACGGAGCCCCTGGCCGTTTAAATCACATCCAGAACCTCAGGGCTCTGGGCTGCCACCACAGCTACCGCTACCATGGGGCTCAGGATCCAGGCCCTGCATACTGGTAAGTCTCTTAAGTTACTTTCAGCCCTGTACATGACATAATCTTTAATTCCGGGAGGGTTGGCAACCCTACTTATTTCCAGTGTCACACATACCAGCGTTGTAAAACCTTTCTTTGTAAAATGTATTCATTGACTCAAACAACTGTTTCTTTTTATCAGAGCTTTGCCATATAGCTGGATGTGCATGATGTCTTTTGCATTTGAATTTCTTTGCAATTTTTGGTGAGTGCAATACACTTTTGCAGAATAATTGCTTTTGTTGCATTGGTGATCCTGGTTGTCTTACGTTAGACATCCTTTCACTATTTTATGATTGCCCTTACATTTACAGCAAACAAGTCTAGTCTCTGCCCCTTGTTTTCCCTTGTATTCTGTTTTTCTGAATTTGTAATTAGTGCGCTTCAGTTCTTTTACTGCTTTGCTTAGACTTTCATTTGGAAAGCATAATTTTTAATAGCCCTGCAAATACCCAGTGTTTCAATGGCAAGTCCTTTGATGCATCTGATGAAGTGGGGTTTAGCCCACGAAAGCTTATGCCCAAATAAATTTGTTAGTCTCTAAGGCGCCACAAGGACTCCTCGTTGTTTTTGCTGATACAGACTAACACAGCGACTGCTCTGAAACTTGATTTGACCTGGTTATCAATTATATTGCAAATAGTCGTTAGCTATTCAGTTTCTATTGACTTAAAAATGTAGTCCTTTATATAATATTAATTATCACAATGTGGAGGATTTTACCCTCTTCAATTTGTCCTTACTCCTTGCTTCCAGGAAAACTTGGAAACACTGCAATCACTTTCTCCACTTCTCTGCCATGTTCCCTTCTTAACTGATATTGGGTGGGTTCATTTGCTCCAAATTTCCTTCTGGGCAGGGTGTATTGATTTAAATCAGCGAGCAGGAAACTTTAATTAATTTAATTGTATTTTGCATTTGTGCTTTTAGATTATTTTCCTAAAGAAAGGTTGATTCTTATGGGTTGGTAACCATTAAACATGTTGATTTGCAACTAAACACACTTTACACTAAAGGTGGTGCTTCTTCTTACATAAGAACGGCCATACTGGCTCAAATCTAAGGTCCATCTATCCCAGTGTCCTGTGTTCCGACAGTGGCCAGTGCCAGGTGCCCCAGAGGGAATGAACAGAACTGGTAATCATCAAGTGATTCATCCCCTGTCACCCATTCCCAGCTTCTGGCAAACAGAGGCTAGGGACACCATCCCTGCCTATCCTGGCTAATAGCCATTGATGGACCTATCCTCCATGAACATATCTAGTTCTTTTTGAACCCTGTTATAGTCTTGGCCTTCATAACATCCTCTGGCAAAGCATTCCATAGGTTGAACTGTGCCTTGTGTGAAAAAAAAATTACTTTTGTTTGTTTTAAACCTGAAGCCTATTAATTTCATTTGGTGGCCCCTCGTTCTTGTGTTATGAGAAGGATTAAATAGCCCTTTCTTATTTACTTTCTCCACACCAGTCATGATTTTATAGACTGTATCATATCCCTCCTTAGTTGTCTCTTTTCCAAACTGAAAACTCCCAGTTTTATTAATCTCTCCTCATATGGCAGCTGTTCCAGACCCTTAATCATTTTTGTTGCCTTTTTCTGAACCTTTTCCAATTCCAATATATCTTTTTTGAGATGGGGCGACCACATGTGCACTTTTTTTGTGGACTGTTATAAATTTACAACAAAATACCCCACTAATTAATTATTTTTCAGTTTCAAGGCCCTTCCTCCTCTGTCCCACACAATTTGTTAATAGGTGGAAATCTTACAGATCAGTTCTCATCCCTAGAGCAATTTTGTATGGTTAAGTAAGAAAACAGAGACGTTTATAAAAGAAATGCTAAGAAACCCTTATGCATAGCAACCCCAACAGTGGCACCACATCTGCATCATTCATGTATTCCAAATTTTTTGGAAGATTTTTTTCCTCCCCTATTTTATGATTAAAGATAAAAAGATGACATTTTTGAGGAATATATTTCTATTCTTCCTTTTTTCCAGCAACTGTCGTTGCCACACTGTTTTTGTTGTTGCTATCATTTTATGTGTGCATTCAAATCTCCCACAATATGATTGGATACCTCCTTCCAATCTCATTATTTCACCAGGTTTCAATTCACCTAGAGTTAATTATACTGAGGCAAGTAAAAATAATGCTGTATACTGAATGCAAATCTGGCAAACTGATGTAGTAACTGCAGTGTTATTTATTTTTGCTGATTTAAGCAAGATATTAAAATATCAAAAGTTCATAATGTGTCTATGACTTAAGTAAACTACAGGTATCTCCTTATGTATATGTATGAATATAACGAGGAGTCCAGTGGCACTTTAAAGACTAACAGATGTATTTGGGCATAAGCTTTTGTGTGTAAAAAAACCTCTTCTTCAGTTGCAACAGATACAGCCTAACATGGCTACCCCTCTGATGTATGAATATCTGAATATTCTTGATAACCAGATGGATATACTATATCTATACACATTTAAGCAATTGTATATCTTAATATAAATTTATTCAGATTCTTAATTTTCCATTTTTATTATGTTAGAAAATGGTGAATGATACCTTTCTTATTTACTAGATGATGATTAATGTTTTATTTAGCTCTATTTTATCCAAGCTCTATTTGGATGGAAATTCAAATTCAAATAAAATACACAAAATCATTTTATTTTATTTTTTAAATTAAACTACCTTAAAAGTGCTGGGTATGAAGGAAAAAGTTTATCTAAACATGTTTTGCATTTGAAACTAACTGATATATTAAACAAAGGAAGTATTATCTGCAGTTAGTGACTTTAACTGATTGTTTCTGGTCACCATGTGCTTCATGATTTTAGATCTAATAGATCTTATCCTCTTAAATGTAGTTTTTATTCATAGATTGGAGGAGGAAAACAAGCTTTTTTATGCCTTTTCAACTCTTAGTTGTTGTCTTACCTTTGAATGAATTAGTTGAATAAACTGAAATGAAGAAAATATTCTCTTTGCAACTGCAGAAGAGGCTACTTCTGTCCACACCTGGTTTAGGATTTCAGAGACTGTAATTCTAGATCCTGAGCCAGTAACTTCTGCTAATTCAGTAGTTTGACTTTCTTTAAAACTTGGCAGAAAACACATATCGTTTAATATTTTTTGTATTTATTTTAAATTATTTTAAAAGATTGTAATAAGTTTAGGCCTTAACATAAGCTGTCAATTTCAAATTTAATTTTAAATAGGTTTATTTTTTAAATTAAATCTGTGTTTTATATTTTTTTTTAAACAGTGAATTTTATCCACCCTGCTTCTGGGTATAGAGTAATTACTGTAACAAATATTGGGATAAATTTATGCCGACTTACAACCTGTAGGATGTAGTTACTGATTGATTTACACAGTAATAGGATTGCTTGAGATGTTACATCACCATGGAATTTGGTCCCAAATGTTTAAAAAGTTGTTAGAATTGGTTTAATTTATTGTCTATCAGAGTTGAGACTAAGAATTTGTATGGAATTTACACTCTTTATTGACTGAAATCTACATTATTTTAGAGTATCGTGATTTACTTTATCATATTAGTTATATGCTGCTCGATAATCTATTGCTGTTTGCAGTGCTGTAGCTGTGCTGGTCCCAGGATATTAGAGAGAACAGGTGGGTGAGGTAATATCTTTCATTGGACTAACTTGTGTAGGTCAAAGACAATTGAAGAAGAGCTCAAAAGCTTGTCTCTTTCCTCAGCAGAAGTTGGTCCAAAAAAAATATTACCTCACTCACCTTGTCTCGCTAGATAATCTAGTAATTCAGTACATGTTATATTATTAACCCCAATGATAGCCAGAATACTGGAATCAGGTGATGTAACAAACTTCTGCATGCTGATTTGTTGTTTGGTATAACATTCTGACAGAAGTCAAGCAAGCTGTTGTAAAAATCCTTTTTCCTGGATTTTGAAATTCTGATGCATTTTTAGTACATCCAGATGTGATGAGAATCTAGCTTGTAAGGGCATACATGTTCTTGATAACAAAAGAGAAATCAAGAAAATTGTCTTAAGTACCTTTATTTGGACTCATTCTGCATGATCGAGAAGATTAAATCCATTATTCAGTTTTTTTAAATGAAAGTGCAGATTAGCCCATATAGCTTGCATTGCATTAAACCAAAACTGACTTTTTCCTAACTCAGTTTGAGACACTGTTCTGGCGGTCTAGCCAGTGTGTTAAGGACCTGATCCTCCAAGATGTTGAACACTGACTTCCACATGGAATTGCTGGTGCTCAGCACCTTTCAGTATCAGGCAGATAGCATATCTGTTGTGCTGCAGTCCATGCCAATTACCAACATAATTTACACTATAATGTCATCTTCCACGCCATAAAAATGATGTTGGAACTTCACTAATATAAGCTGGTTACCTGACTCCTGCTGCTACATGCTCAAGTGTCAAGGCTTAAAAAAAAATCAAAGATGTGCAGACCCAGAATGCCTTTGAAATAGCATTCTGCATTCCTGGCAGAAAGAGAAAAGTACCTGTAATAGGGTAGATACAGTTTGTCTAACATTCTATCAATATAAACCTTAGAAAGTATGGGAAAGGCACAGTAGGGAAAGGACTGTGTGTCTTCAGAGATGTTAGAAAGGTCAAGATATTTGTAATAACAAAGATTATGTTGTAGGTACTAGGCATCTAACAACAATTTTTCTTATTCATGGCGTATTTAACTAGAATTGTTGTGAACCTGTTCATGACAACATGCCTCAAACGTTGACTCAGTCTCTGTATAATCCAGAACTAAACTACACCTCTACCCCAATATAACGTTGTCCTCAGGAGCCAAAAAATCTTACCATGTCATAGCTGAAACCGCGTTATATCAAACTTACTTTGATCCGCCGGAGTGCGCAGCCCTCCCGCTCTGGAGCGCTGCTTTACCGTGTTATATTCGAATTCCTGTTATATCGGGTTGTGTTATATCAGGATAGAGGTGTATAAGGGTTAGGCTATGTCTTCCCTAGAAATGCAGCAGTGGTGCTGCCTTAGCGTTTCCATGTATACACTCACTACAGTGATCGCAGGCGATAGCTAAGTCAATGGAAGAATACCTCTGTGAACCTAGCTTTCTCTGCATTGGGGGCTAGGTCAGCTTAAGCATGTTGCTCAGAGAGTGGATTTTTCATATTGCTTAGTGACGTAGTTGAGTTGACCTAACTTTTTAGCGCAGACTTGGTCTTAGTCTTTATTTGACTACTCAAAGGTTTAAATAGCGTATTAAAAACTTTCAGCACATTGCTACCCGTGGACACTGTTTAGCCCTATGGGTTTGTCTTCACTGCAGAGTTAACTCTGGTGATTGGCACCCAGGTCTCAGGAGTGAGCAGCAACACTGCAAAGCCATACACAAGTTACTGTGTCCTTGCTGGTGCTGCACTCACCCATGTATGTCACAACGACTTCTGGAATGATATCCGAAGGCTCTTTGTGATTCAATAAACTGAGCTACTCAATGATGCTTTCCAGTGAATTGTGGGAGAACTTGTCTGACCTTCTGGACAAGGAGGGGAGAGCAATTATGAAAAGGCAATGGAGGAGGATTATCAGCACTCAAGTGATTTAGTCTGCATCCTCACTGCGAAGTGGGTGGGTTACCAATCTGAGTGAAAGCCTCTTTCAAGCTTTAGCCTACAGTCCCAGATGAGCCAGCCAGCCAGGGTTAAAAGCACCCATAAACATAGGAGAGAGGGTTTGTGTGTGGATGGGAGGGGGATTGGGGCAACATCTGAATGAGAGCCTGAGTTAACTCTGCAGTGTCGACATACGCTAATTCACGTGAATAGTCCCATTTAAGTTAATGGTGCCGAGTTTATGAGTAAGGATTGGAGGATCAGACCCTAAATGCATAGTTTTTATAAGATAGTTTCCCCTAGATTAAATATAATCTGTCAAAAAAAATTTTCAAAAGTCCCTGTATAGTGGAAAAGCTACTGCAACCTTCTTGAAGTTGCACTAAATTTTTTTAGTTACATAGTCCAAAACAATGTTAAGGTTTTCAACTACGCAAATTAAAGATTAAGGGCAGCAATTTGTTTTCTCTTTTTTAAGTCATTGGAAACATAACACTGACTGGATTCCTCTTCTAATATCCATGACTGACAGCTTGTAACTTACCTTAGTGTTACTGCTGACAGACACCCTGCTAGCTATGTACCGGTGGGTAAAATATCATATTTCCCTCTTATATCCTAGCACTAACAGTCTGTAGAGTTTTCCTCAATGTTTTTAGTGTTCTCTTACTCTTGTTTTTCTAGGTAACTGGATTATAATCTGCTCATATTGAAAATAAACACCCTTCATGTGTTAACTTTAATTTTTCCTCAGGTCTTACAAATGTACTGACCTCAATGGTTACTAAGGCCATGTCTACATTACCAATTTTTGTCAACAAAAGTGATGGCGACACCCAAAAGTCAACATAATAAAAATCGGAACCTCATGTTCACACTTGCTTCTTCTGTCAGCAGATCGCATCCAGAGTGGGGGAACTATCATCAACAGTGTGAGCATTGCACTGTGGGTACCTATCCCACAGTCCAGGTCAACAACTTCTGTCGCTAGGTCTTGTGGGAAAGCAGAGTGGATCGCAGTGCATCTTGGGACCTGGCTAAGTGTCCTGTGATGCGTTCATTGCTTTATGTCCAGCAGTCCATGGGCTTCTGGCTTTCTTTCGTGTCATTTTTGCAACAGCTATTTTCTGCTGTGCATCCCGGCATCTTTGTGGGAACTGATGATCTCTTATGCTCTGTTAACTGTCATGAAGACATAGTGGACATAGTGGATGCAGTTCAGTTAATTGCCAAGTTCCTAACTGAAGAAGACTTGCAGGTGCCCAATATTCTGTTTGATGTGGATAGGAGCAACTTTAGATTGCCTTTGGCATTCACAGAGCAGCTGCATAGGGTAGACTGTTGCTTTTGGGCTCAGGAAACAAGAACTGAATGGTGGGATCACATTGTCATGTAGGTTTGGGATGAAGAGCAGTGGCTACAGAACTTTCGGATGCAGAAAGCCACCCTTCTGGAACTGTGTGCGGAGCTTGCACCAGACCTGCAGCGCAAGGACACCAAAATGAGAGCTGCCCTCTTGGCAGAAAAGCATGTGGGAATCGCTGTGTGGAACTCCAGACTGCAGACTGCTACCGATCAGTGGCAGATCAACTTGGAATGGGGAAGTCAACTGTTGGGGCTGTGTTAATGAAAATGTGCAGAGCAATTAATCGCAACCTGCTACAAAGGACTGTGATTCTGGGAAATGTGCATAAAATAGTGGACAGCTTTGCAGAAATGGGGTTCCCTAACTATGGAGGGACAATAGATGGCACACATATTCCAATTTGGAATCAGACCACCTTGCGACAGAATACATCAATAGGGAAGAGTACTTCTCCATGGTATTGCACGCACTTGTGGATCACCGAGGGCATTTTACTGACATCAATCTGGGAAGGTGCATGACATGCACATCTTCAGGAACACCAGCCTGTACAGAAAGCTACAAGCGGGGACTTTCTTTCCAAACCAGACAATTACAGCGGGGGGTGTTGCAATTCACATAGTAATCCTGGGAGACCTGACATACTCCTTACAGGCATGGCTCATGAAACCGTACACAGGACACCTGGACAGCAGTAAGGAGTGGTTCAACACCAGGCTGAGTAGGTGCCAGATGACAGTTGAATGTGCTTTTGGCAGATTAAAGGCAGGTTGGCGATGCCTTTATGGCAGGCTAGGCCTTAATGAGGATAATATTCCCATGGTCATAGCTGCGTACTGTATGTTGCATAATCTCTGTGAAGATAAGGGTGAAAGGTTTGCTCAGGTAGAGTACCGAGGCAGAGCATTTGGCCGCTGATTTTAACAACCAGATACCAGAGCTGTCAGAGGAGCCCAGAGGGAGACAGTTCAAATCAGGGAGGCTTTGAGGCAGCACTTTGACAATGAGTGGCAGTAATGTAGATCTTTGTCACCAGTGCTAGTTTTCTTAGGATGCAATGGTGTCATTTTTGGCCTTATATGCCTGTAAGACAATGATAACAATGCCTGTGCATGTATTGGTAGTGCCTGCAATCTCAAGTTGTAGAAAAAAAATAAAGGTGATTCACCATTAAAGAACTCCTTGATTTTATTGAAAAAGAAACAGCACACACAAACACCTGATGGGAAAGGAGGAACCAGGGAAGGACAGATTTTTACCACTGTGTGTAGGTCCAGCTATCATAGTGAAAGTTGTCCGAGGGGATAGAGTGAAGGGGAAACTGAGAACTTGGGGGTTGGACTAGATGACCTCCTGAGGTCTCTTCCAAACCTAATCTTCTATGATTCCAACTCCTAGAAAGTGAAAAGGACTAGGTGGGCAGAGGGGGCATGGAAAAGTGTTCTGAATTTGCTGCAGGGGAGGGCGTGCGGGAGGGCATGAAAAAGTATCCATGGGGTTCTTGGCAGTGGAGGTGGGGTTGCCACCAAGGATAGTGTCCAGCTCCTTATAGACTTAGGTCTTAGGTGAAGCACCAGAGCGATGGTTTGCCTCCCTCGCCTTATGGTTAGTCTGCCTCAGCTCCTTTATCTTCACTCTGCACTGCTGTGTGTCCCGAACATAGCCCTTTTCACACAAGCCTTGAGAAATGTGCCCATAGATATCCCAATTCCTACAGCTCAAGCACAGCTGGGACTGCACAGCCTCCTCTCCCCATATACTGATCAGATCCAACAGCTCCACAGTGGTCTAAGCAGGAGAGCATTTGGTGCAATAAGCTGCCAGGTTCACCTGGGAAGATGCGAAGAGACCTCTCCATGTGGAGCCAGCAGGAAATGGAATTTCAAAAATTCCTGGGGCTTTTACGGGGCAGGGGCGGATGATTGTTTACTTGGCTGCATGGCAGTGGAGTTCAAACTGCTGGCCAGAGCCGTCAGGATGGGCATTGTAGGACACCTCCTAGAGGCCAATTACAATAATGAAATCAAGCGTGGTGTCTACACTGGCACTGTGTTGAAAAAAATGTAGAGGAAAAAGACATTTGTCTCTCATCAGGGTGGATGTATTTAGTCATCAATACTAGGCATTTTTCCCAACAAAAGTCACATCAGAGTGTACACACCCACTGTTTGGTCGACAAAAAGCAGTTTTTGGCAACAAAACTTGGTAATGTAGACAAGGCCTAATTTAGTATCCAAACTTTTCTTTCATCTTTCTAATTTTCATGTTTAGATTTATTAAGGAATGAGAAAAGCACACTATTTGTTGATTGCCAGTTAAATACTTATTTGAAATCAGTGATTAGGACCCTGCGTTGAAGGAACATGGTTCCTCTGATTCCTCTCCCAAGCACAGGACTATCTCTAACTCTTGTGTGGAGTGGGAGGTAGGGGGAAGTCTCTGTGTGTCCTCCTCCTTGGAGATGGAGCGGCCCTGGTTGTGTTACACTGCAAGTTAATAGCAACACTGTACATCCAAAAAAGAAAAAAATTGTGGCTTTTAAAAAAAATACTTTATTTTAATGAGCTTTTGCAATGTTTTGAACAAAAGCAGCATTTTATATCTACAATGATCTGAGTCTTCATCACTCATTATATCACATCACTTCATCTCTCTCATTCCCTCAGCTTGGTACTTCCATGCTAAAAACAAGTACATTTTTTCACCATGGAATTACTGAGCTTGAGCTATCCCAAGGTAAATACACAGTGAGGACAAGGCACTTCAGGTTTATCAGAAGGTAAACTTGCTGAGATTACCTTGGTGAGTTAACTTTGCAGTAAAACTAAAGTGCCTTGTCTTCACTGTTTTTTTTAACCTCAGGATAGCTCATGTGTGTTAGGTACCCTGAAGTAAAAGTTGTAGCTTTCTTAGTAGTGAAGACAAGCCTTGAGTATTTACATTGATTCCTTTGTCAGTAATTCATCTGAGAACTTTGCTTTCATATGTAGGTCCAGGGGCATAACTATTAAAGGAGGAAATTGAAACCCTGCATCCAAGCATCAGGGGAATTTGCTGGTTCACAGGAGCCATAAGGATCATCCCCTCCAGGGTATATTCCTGACACAAGAAACTCTGTACATGAGCCATTCTGGAGCAGGATGGGGTGTCATGACTAATGTAGCCTACACTCTGACTATTTTTGCAAGTGCAGTGGCCCATAGGAGAGGGTGCAAGTTACAGCAACCCTCACACAGTCAATTATGAGCACATGCAAGTTTCATTTCTGATGTAGTGACAGCAAGTTTTACCTAAACAAAACATTTGTAATGGCACCTCTTTTTAAAATCATTTCCCTGAAATGTTCAGTAGCAGTGTGTACACTGAGAATACTCTGTTGGGACTGGTAAAGCCCCAATCTTTCAAACACTTATACACATGTTTAACTTCACTATCACAAGCAGTCCTATTGATTTCAGTGGGACAATCCATGAAGTTAAGCATGTTTGCAGGATCAGGACCTCATGTACATTCTAACCTTCTGCTGAGGAAAAGACGGACATCTCAGACCTACAGCGAGAAGCAAGAACACAGAATTACTCCTTAGCTATCTGAAACCATTATTTTTATAAATACCATTGCGGGTATATTAAACTTCTGTGATAAATGCTGCCACACTTCAACATTCTTTATCAATTTTGATTTACAGCTAAAATGACAAACGGAATTAAGTGTCTAACCAGTGCTAAATATTCAGATATTGTCAGAGTTTTAAAAAAGATCTTTGTTTCATGTACTTAATATAGATAAATACTTGTTTCTCAACATTATAATTTTTGTCTGACTTCTGTTTAGGAAGGGATAAAATAGCAAAATTACCTTATTTTAAAATTAATCTTCTGTACCCTTATGAAAGAGCCTTATAGAACATAATAGAAAATGGTAACCTTGTATACATTTTGTAAACTTAACAGAAAAGAGACTCCCTGATATAGACTTTTATATGAATTCATATAGGGGATATACTGGTAATTGTCGTGTTGTATAGGCTGAAAGAGAAATTGCTGTAGAATCCTATTGGTTTCATCCTTACAAAATTCCAAGGGACTCGCCCATATTCTCTTATAATTACTGATATCAACAGGGAACCATTTTAAAGAGTTATGCCCCAATTCTGCAAACATTTAACTTTAAGTATGTGAATAATCCCACTGATTTCAGTGGGACTATCTGAAGCATTGAAAGGTAAACTGGGTTTAACTGTTTGCAGGATTGAGGTCTTAAACTGTTTTAGAACTTTTAAAACTGTGAAACTGGGGTATGAAACTTTCCTTTCTCCATCAATAGTGCCAAATCAGAGAATATGTATTTATAACTCTTCTAATCTGAAATAGTCCTTCTATAATTTTCTTCCTAATGGTGGTCTTACACTTAGTGTATTAAAACAAATTTTAAAAAAATGAAAATAAAGTCCAAGAGCCCACCAAGATACTTTGCTTAATTAAATTTCCTCCTGTCTCATGAGTCACTCTGAATAATTGCTAAATTGTTTACCAAAGACGTATATACAAGATAAAAAGTCTGTGGCTCTATTCAGTCCTGGGTCACTTATCAGAGTGTTATTCAGATTCTTTTAAATGTAACACTCCTCCTGGTTAAGTTTAAAAGAAAAAAAGAGGAAGTCCAGAAATAATGGAATGTTTCTCTTTGTAAGACACATGCATATTTACTGGGAACAGAGAAAGAAGCTTTGATGCTCTCTTCTTGGAATTGTTTTAAGATTTATCTCATGTCTTTTGACCTGATTGTGAAGGCTCAGGTCAGGGAGAATTAAATTTTTCCCATATTCAAGAAATAATTCTCTGTTGTTACTAGCTTCCTTTCAGATTCTTTTCTTATCTTGAAGACAGTTGAAGACATTAGTGCACCAGAATTACATCCACTCTGTTAGATTCCTTGAGAGGACTTTGTAGCCTGGCCCTAACATAATAGTTAATTTTTGTCTTGTAATCTGAACAGTGCATCCAGCTCAGTAGGATCTAGCCATACAAGCACTTCCACAATTTTAAAGCTCCTTGACCGTACCTATTTGTCAAGCTGTTCCGAACATCTTTCAGTGATTAGATTAGTGGCAACAAGTATTTTCATATTCTCTGGTTCCTGAGCAGCTTTCATTCCTTGACTGTTTGGATTTTTCTCAGTCTGCTTTTCACTGCCAGTGATCCGTTTGCCCAGTTTTTATAAGTTGCAATATAAATTTTAAATTGTTTTCTTTTAACAGGGGAGAGAGAATGTCAGCTGTGGGTTAATTTTTGTGTAGCATTCCCCCAGAATTGTGCTCTTCTAGTTGCACTTACTGTTAACACAAGGTCTGCTGTTACCTGTGTAGGGATTTCTGCATCTGATATTCTCTTAGATTATAAACTCTTCAGAGCAGGGGTGGCCAACCTGAGCCTGAGAAGGAGCCAGAATTTACCCATGTATATTGCCAAAGAGCTACAGTAATACATCAGCAGCTGTCATAAATAGCTAAGGGTTAATGTTTCTTTCACCTGTAAAGGGTTAACAAAGAGAACCAAACACCTGACCAGAGGATCAATCAGGAAACTGGATTTTTTAAAAGCTCAGGGGAGGGAATTTTTTGGGTCTGAGTCTTTGTCTGGCTCTCAGCTATGAGAGGGGATTTTTTCTTTCTTTCTATCTTCAAGCTTCTAATCTTCAGTTTCAAAGTTGTAAGTACAAAGGTAGAAAAAACAGGCTGTTATTCGTTTTTTGTATTTACACGTGTGTAATTGCTGGAATGTTTAAATTGTATCTCTTTTTGAGTCTGTTATTCATATATTTTCTTTTAGTAATAGCCCTGTGTATTGTCAACTTAATGCCAGACGATCATATGTTCATGTGTTCTTTTCTCTCTTTTATAAAAGCTTTCTTTTAAGACTTGTTTGAGTTTATCTCTCTGGTAGGCTTAAGAAACGAAGAAGGGAATTCTCTTTGTGTTAGATCTACGGGGGGTAAAGCTCTGCAGCACCAAGATTGTGGGAGGGGAAGAGAGAGAGAGAATCATTCTGTTTCCTATGTATTTGGGGGTTGTCTCTTACGGAGAATCAAGACTTCTTGGTATGTGATGTAAAGAGATTGCAGTAACTCTCAGTTACCCAGAGAGGAAAGTCTGGTGGGAGAGAGGGGGGAGGAAGTGGGTTATTTCCCTTTGTGGTAAGACTCAGGGCTTCTGAGTCTTGGGGTTCCCCAGGGAAGGGTTTGGGGAGACCAGAGGGAGCCAAAACCCTGGAATTTTTGGCTGATGGCAGCGAGATCAAATCTGAGCTAGTAATTAAGCTTAGAGGCGTTCATGCAGGCACCCAGATGTCTGGACGCTAAGGTCCAGATTTGGGAAGGCTTATGACAGCAGCGCCCCCATTAGCTCCCCCACACTGGTCAGAGGGCTTCCCACCCACCGGCAGCCTTGCTGATCAGCGCCTCCCCCTCCCAATCAGCTGTTTCTTGCCATGCAGGAGGCTCTGGGAGGCAGGGGGAAGGAGTGAGGGCACTGCAGGCTCAGGGGTGGTGCGGGAAGGGGTGGAGTGGGGGCAGGGCCTGTGGCAGAGCCTGAGGTTGAGCAGTGAGCACCCCCCAGCACACTGGAAAGTTGGCACCTGTAGCTCCAGCCCCGGAGTCGGTGCCTATAGAAGGAGCTGCATATTAACCTTGCGACCCCTCCCCTCAACTCCTTTTTGGGTCAGGACCCCTACAGTTACAACACTGAAATTTCAAATTTAAATATTTGAAATAATGAAATTTAGGATTTTAAAAATCCTATGGGTGTGAAATTGACCAAATGGATTGTGAATTTGTGATTTGTGTACATATATGTACAGCACCTGGCACAACTGGGTCCCAATCCTGAATTAGGACTTCTAGGCACTATTGCAATGCAAAATGATTATATGGCTTACTTAGCTTTAAAGTAATCCATCTTTTCATGCTTGTTTTATTCTCGTCTTGCACAGTCATATTTTTATTTTACCATCCTGTTAGTACAATCAATGCACCTGCTGTCTCAAATGTAGCTTTTAGTGATTTATTTTAGCTTATGTAATTGCATATTTTATGCTCATCTGAACCTAGGGTCTGATCCAATGCCTATTGAAGTTTGTGGGAGTCTTTCCATTGACTTCTATGAGTTTTGGTTCAAGCCATTAAGAGGCTGCTTCATTCCAACAACTGTAGCTTGTACACAAGATTCTCTCTTACCTCAAACTCAACTTTTGCTAATCATAGAATATCAGGGTTGGAAGGGAGGTCCTCTAGTCCAACCCCTTCCTCAAAGCAGAAACAATCCCCAGACAGATTTTTGCCCCAGATCCCTAAATGGCCCCCTTAAGGATTGAACTCACAACTCTGGGTTTAGCAGGCCAATGCTCAAACCACTGAGCTATGCTTCTAGAAGCCTTAATTGTCTTACTGTCACTTGAAGTGATCCGGTGGTGGGGTTCCATCCCAGATGGTAACTCTTCAGTAACTTGGGTTTCAGATGTGTTCAAATTATCTAAGAGGAGCACTCTTCAGTATTTTCCAGTCTTAAAGGCAAGACACAAGCCAAATGACCATTTAAGTATAACATTCTTTATACTCTGCAGCATTGGTTGTATTATCCTGGAAAGACTCTAAACTGGATACTGCCCTACCGTTTCCAGCTGCAATGGTGGTTTGTCCATGGCACCCTCGAATCCTAAAGTCACGGCTCCCCCAGTGTTGACCAACCATGGCACCAATCCTACTCAGCAGTGTTAGATGGATTTATATTTTCCGTTACTCTGGAGTGACTGCTGCCAAGGTCACTTATTTTCTCTCTCTCAGCAACAGTTGGCTATATCTCAGGTGACAGCCATGATTAGTATTGTGTCAGTAAAATGTGGAATAGCAAGTATCCCAAGAGGCATCAACAGAACAAGCAAGGGTCAGGCTCAAGGAATTCTGAATTATGAAGTTCTTTCTCTAGTCAGAGAATATTTTTTATTACTGAAAAGCATTTTGCTTTTCTCCCTGCCATTTTTAAACATTCTATCCTCATGCTAGAGCTGGTAAAAACAAATTTGAAAAAATTGTTATGACAGAAAATATCTTTTTCCACTCACCACACCCAAAAATGTATTCGCCTTTCAGAAAATTGTTCACCTTAAGGCAGAGAGTCCTGTAAAGTTTCATTCTGATATATACCAGTATCAGAAAATTATGAGTGACTGAAAACATGGCTTTAGCATGGAAACTGAATTAACCTTAACTAGAACTGTTGCTGGCATTCAGGCTGTTACGACAGTAGTTCCATGTAGCACTATCTATTCAATGCACTTGTACAAACATTAATTGATTTTAAAAGGCCAATAATAGATACTAGTAAAAACTTCACAACAAGTTCTGACACACCCTGAACACTCCCATACTATATATGATGTTGCATTTCCTTATTATTGTAGCTTTCAATGGGATTCCTCCCATCCCAGCCCAGGGATCACTCAAGTTCAGTGTCCGCTTAGAACCAGATCTGATCAAGGGCATCGGAGACTTCCCAAAAGTGGGAGAGCGGAGATAGAGGGCTACTTTTGGCTTTGGTCCCCCCCGGCCCAGGGCAGGTGAAGGTGGAGAGTCCATGCAGCTCTCCCTGACCTGACTCCAGCCAGGTGTGTGTGGGGGTCTTGGAGCCGCAGCCTAGCCATGATAAGAGCTGCGGGGGCAGTTGTGGAGAGCCACGATGGACCCTCCACCTGCCTGCTGTGCGAGGGGTCTGAGGAGAGCAGCCTGTGTCTCTGCCTCCTGCCCCCCCGCTCCTCCAGGACAAGTGGAGGGTCCCCACAGCTGCCCACATGGCTCTTACCATGGCCAGACTGCAGCTCCAAGGTCCCCCAGGCCGGAGCTGGGTTGGGGAGAGCTGTATGGGCTGTGTGGGGACATGGGCTGGGGCCTGTTCTCAGCACCCTCCCACTGTCCCCATATCTACTCTAGCGACACCATCAGAGCACCCAATCACATCAGCCACACCATCAGGGGCTCATTAACCTGTACATGTGATATATGCCATCATGTGCCAGCAATGCTCCTCTGCCATGTACATTGGCCAGACCAGACAGTCTCTAAGTAAAGGAATAAATGGACACAAATCAGACATCAGGAATGGTAACATACAAACGCCAATAGGAGAACACTTCAATCTCCCTGACATTCTGTAACATTTAAAAGTAGCCATCCCGCAACAAAAAAACTTCAGGACCAGACTTCAAGGAGAAACTTTAGAGCTACAATTCATTTGCAAATTTAACACTATTAATCTGGGCTTGACTAGGGACTGGGAGTGGCTGGCTCGCTACAAAAGTAATTTTCCCTCTCTTGGTATTGACACCTCATCACTTACAGGCAGTGGACCACATCCATCCTGACTGAATTGGCCTTGTCTCCACTTGTAAGGTAACTCCCTTCTTTTCATCTGCTAGTATATTTATGCCTGCATCTGTAATTTTCACTCCATGCATCTGAAGAAGTGGGGTTTTTACTCATGAAAGCTTACACCCAAATAAATCTGTTAGTCTTTAAGGTCTCACCGGACTCCTCATTGTTTTTGTCCATTATGGTTAGGGGAGAGGATTAACTCTCACCCAAACCTACTCCTGGGAGAGGGTGACTCTTTATCCATACCCCAACCTGTAGTCCTTGGAGGTGGGGGAGAGGAGGAGGAGGAGGAGAGGGTCTCTGTTACAGCCTCTCCCTTCATCCCTCCTTCTGCTACTGGGGGTGGTGGAAATATTTATTTTCTTGGCTAGCCTGCCATTTGCACAGCCTGCCCATTACTCACAGACTCTAAGGTCAAAAGGGACCATCACAATCATTTAGTCTGACCTCCTGCACACGGCAGGCCACAGAACCTAACCCACTCACTCTTGAAATAGACCCCTGACCTCTGGCTGAGTTACTGAAGTCCTCAAATCATGGCTTAAAGACTTGATGTTATGGAGAATTCACCATTTACACTTGTTTAAACTTGCAAGTGACCCATGTCCCATGCTGCAGAGAAAAGTGAAAAACCTCCAGGTCTAAACTGGGGGGAAATTCCTTCCTGACCCCAAATACAGCAATCAGTTAGACCAGGGGTTGGCAACCTTTCAGAAGCGGTGTGCTGAGTCTTCATTTATTCACTCTAATTTAAGGTTTCGTGTGCCAGTAATACATTTTAATGTTTTTTTAGAAGGTCTCTCTCTATAAGTCTATATATTATGTAACTAAACTAGTGTTGTATTGTAAAATAAACAAGGTTTTCAAAATGTTTAAGATGCTTCATTTATAATAAAATTAAAATGTTGATCTTATGCCGCTGGCCCGCTCAGCCTGCTGCTGGTCTGGGGTTCTGTTCACCTAGGCCGGCAGCAGGCTGAGCGGGGCCGGTGGCTAGGACCCCGGCTGGCAAGGGTCCGGCAGCCAGAAGCCCAGACCAGCAGTGGGCTGAGCGGGGCCAGCGGTCGGGACCCCAAATCGGCAGTGGACTGAGCGGCTCAGTCCACTGCTGCTCAGGGGTTCCATCTGCCAGCCAGGATCCCGGCTGCCAGATCTGCTCAGTCTCAGCCCAAGGCCAGTCGGGAGTCCCAGCCCTCCCCACATACAGTGGGTACCTACCTTCTCCCTGGTTCTGGCCATTCTCTTCCTCTCTCTGCACTGAGCTGAGGGTGGGAGTGCACTGAGCACAGGGCTAGTGGTTAAGGGTTAGGCCAGGAGCTAAAATGAGGGAGGGGGCTCAGGGTTGGGGCAGGAGGTTCAGGTGTGGGGCACTTACCTGGGGAGCTCCCATTTGATGCAATGGGGGCAGGTGGGAATGTGGTGGGGAGATGCAAGAGCTCCTGTTTGGTGCTCCAGGTGGGCGTGGACACACACACACACCCTAGCCCTGACTCTGCACTCCACAAATACCCCAGCCCCCCCCTGCCCTGATACCTGCACCTCACACATAACCAGCCTGACATCCTTGCACTCTCAATTCCTCCCAGCTCTCCCCCACCCCTTGCACCTTCGCCACATCC